>NC_049237.1:39434853-39749560 GCF_011100685.1 Canis lupus familiaris | reverse complement strand
GATCCTGGAGACCCGGGATCGAATCCCACGTCGGGCTCCCGGTGCATGGAGCCGGCTTCTCCCTCTGCCTGTGTCTCTGTCTCTCTCTCTCTCTCTCTCTCTCTGTGACTATCATAAATAAATTAAAAAAAAAAATAGTTGAAGTGGTTTGATTTTTTTTTTTTTTTAGAATTGGAAGTTATTCTGTTTTAATTTTTACAAGTGAAAGTGGGAGGTTTTTTATTGTTTTTAGGGGTTTTCTTAAATTCTTGTGGGTCATCTTTGTGACTTTCATTATAAAATTACTTTCGTATAATACTCTCCTGTCAAGAGACAACATCATTAAAATGGGGACCATGATGTTTTCACTGAAAAATCAAAATATAAAGTCATTTTAACAAAGGACAGTCCTGAAATGGATTAAATGAGCATCTCATTTTCATCCCACCACTGCATTAGTTTCTATCATCATCTTTCTTGAACTCCCTCATATACCTTCTATTGTATAAGTAACTATCTCATTTTAAAACAAGTACCAGATATAAAGAAGCGATAGCAGCTAGTAAGAGCAGAGAAGAAAATCTACTTGTAGCTGTAACAGCCATTTGGCCTTACTCCCTTGAGAGCAATCATGGACGCAGCCATTGGCAGAGTAAATGAGTACAGCTCATACCCTATTATAATAATACATTTCATCATAAAATAATCTTCACTGCTCTAGAAGTCCTTGTATGTAACTTCACTATTGATAGTATCATAGTGTGATACAGCTGAGATATTTTTACTGTAAAAATATGAATTAAAACATTATTCATAAATTGCAAAATTGAGAAGTGATTTTTTCCAGCAAGTTTTTTCTTGAGTCACACTAACCAGTAAAATCTGTCATGATTAAATTATTAAAACCAAGAAAATTAAATAGAATCCAACAGGGCAGCCCAGGTGGCTCAGCAGTTTAGCACCGCCTTCAGCCCAGGGCGTGATTCTGGAGACCCGGGATCTAGTCCCACGTCAGCTCCCTGCATGGAGCCTGCTTCTCCCTCTGCCTCTCACTCTCTCTCTGTATATCTCATGAATAGATAAATAAAATCTTCAAAAACAGGAAGAAAAGAATCCAACAGAAAACAAGCCAAGAACAAATCTTTACATGTACTTATAAAGTTTTCCATTCCTTTTTTATTAGTCTAAATTGGATTTGGTCTACCAAATCACTTCCAAATGGCAGGAGCAAATTAAGTTTTTTGGAGAGAAAAAAAAAAAAAAAAGGATGTTTTGGTTATTCTGTATAAAATATATGCTATTTAAAAATTATACAGCTACAGAGACACCTGGGTAGCTTAGTGGCTGAATATCTGCCTTTAGCTCAGGGTGTGATCCAGAGGTCCCAGGATGGGAGTCCTGCATTGGGCTCACCACAGGGAGCCTGCTTCTCCCTCTATTTATGTCTCTGCCTCTGTCTCTCATGAATAAATAAAATCTTTTAAAAAATTAAAAATAAAAATTATACAGCTACCTAATAACTGAAATCTGTATTCTTGGCAGAGCTCCAAAGATTCTAGAACACCAAAACCTCCAAAGAAAATTGTTACTTAAGGCTTTATGTAGAAAACATGAAGTACTACTGGAGATAAGATTATAACCTCACACTTTCCCCCAACCCAGGATAGAATGAAATGCCCCTATTGTTCCACATATCCCTACAATATCAAGAACAACATCACACTGAAATCTACTGTTTATTAAAAGTACAAAAATAATGTAAGCAAAAAAAATTTAACAAACTCAGTACACATTAGACCCTCTTGGGGCACAGGAGGGACTGCTTGAGGATAAAAACCAACCAAGTGATAAATCAAAATAAATAACTCATGAAAGAAGAAACTATGGATAAAATCCAGTTAAGAGGTAAATGAGAATGAAGAAGAACTCAAGAAATAAAGAAGCTATGGTAAAGACTAAATGTTGACTATGGTAATTAGTGTATTAAATGTAAATACACTTAACTATAACACTAAGAATAAAACAACTCCAGTTTATGTTACAGACATTCAGGACCACCCTGGTTTACCTGGGAGGCCCCACATTATATACTTGGTGTTGCTACACATTCATCAATAGCACCTCTTTTCTTTCTCAAAAATATCCCAGTCTGGATAAGTTAGTCATTCAAGATTTATAACACATTATGTTTCATAATTAGACACAGTTATTTAATATTTAGAGATGGGGAAAGAAATCTGGGAGGAATGTAAAAATACAAATTTCCATATATACAGCATATAGTCAATCAATATAGGCTCTAATTATAACATGATTTAAAATACTGTTACGCAATGTTGAAGAAAGGAAATATAATTATGTCTGCAACTTTAAAACCCATTAAAAAAAGAAAGAATGATGAATGATAAATATGATGGACACGTGATAAAGGAATCAAAGTGTTAACTATAGAATTTGGGTAGTAAGTATTGGAGTATTCAGTGTAAAATTCTTTTAACTTTCTGTACATTTGAAAATATGCACAAAATGTTAAATATCACTTAACATTAATAAGTTATTTCTGGATGGTGCAATTTTTTTAGTGAATTCTTTTTCTGTTCTCATCTTTGAATATTTTCATTTCATTATAATGTATCAGTTTATAAACATGTACTATTTTACAACTAAAATGCTAGTTTTAAGAAGAGCTGCCTATTATCTATCAGTTCCTACCACTAAATTATTATTTTTTAATTATTAAAATAAAACCCAGAACTTAAAGCCCAGAACTGTGTCTTATTCAACATTGTATCTCCAGTGACTAGTCCCATACCTGACTCGTATATGTAATTAAGTAATTGAAAGATTGATTGGGAATGCAGAAAAAAGAATTAACAGAGCCCCATTATGGCTAACATGATCCTTGGCCCATATACCTTTCCTTCCCCATCTACTTGTAGAAGGAAAATTACTCTTTTTAAAACATTTGCGATTATGATCAGAGACAGCAGCTCAAGGCAAAAGTTGATCATTAAAACCTAGAAGTAGTGTGTACACAGGTCCCATGTTTACTGCTGATAAGTCATCTGGCAAAAATATTATAAACCATTTTGCTTCATTTAACACATAAATATGTTATACTGAAGATGCCACTGAAAATGTTAAGGGACACTACATGGATATACATTGGTATAATCATTCAAGATCACACTACCAATACATATAAAATTTCAATGTGTATATCCTTTAGTACAACAATACCATTTCTAGGAATTTATCCTAAAGAAATAGACAAGACACGTGTTTATACAAAAGGTTATTCACTGCAACACTGTTCATAATTACAAATACTTGGAAATAATTTCCATGCCTATAAAAAGGAGACTTGTTAAATGATAATATAGTATAAAATAGAACACTACTCAAGTCATTTAAGATGGTGAGACAGACTTACCTAAAAGGATATTCACAACTTACCTTTAAGTAATCCAAGAAGATTACTTATCAGAACACTGTGTAAAGTACTATTACACATTTTAAAAATACATGCATATGTCTATTCACTCAACTTATTTTTACATATATGCTAAATGTCTCAAAAGATATATAGCAAAGTGATAATGGCTTATTTCTAAAAGAGATTACAAAAGTATATTTATTTTATAATTCACAAATGTCTGAGATTTTTACCTGTGTTACTTTATACAGAACAACAGTTATTATGAACTGGAAAGAGACACTGAAAGGGATATCCCAAAAAGCTAAAAGATAAATAGTTCTTCCTGGAGGAATCAGAACTTAACACAGCCAGATGTTATATCATGACTGTTCGCCTCTTTGTGTTCCTATCCTTATCTTCCCATCTATTGATCGATCCCACTCTCTTGGAAGCTACACTTACTTCACTTCAGTCTAATCCTTACTTTTGGTCAGGCTGGTATTTGAGAAAATGAGGATGTTTCATTACACAGTAGCCCCCCTTTATCCATAAATGATACATTTCAAGACCCCTAGTTGATGCCAAAAAACTGCAGATAGTACTGATCCCTATATACTTACTGTCTTTTCCTACACATACATACCTTGATAAAGTTTAATTTCTAAATTAGACACAGTAGGAGATTAACAATAGCTAATACAAATAGAATTATAATTTACTGTAGTAAAAGTTATGTGAATGTGGTCTCTCTCAAATTGTCTTATTGTACTATATTCACTCTTCTCTTTCTTGTGTGATGATGTGAGATGCTAAAGTGCCTCACATGATGAGAGAAGAAGTGAGGTGAATGACATAGGCATTAGGACATAGCATTAGGGTACTAATGACCTTCTGACCATGTGTTGACAGGAGATCATCTGCTTCCAGGCCATGACTAACTGAAACCATGGAGAAGGGGGGCTACTAGACTCTAACCTGCACAGTTTACTACTACATCATCTTTACTGACGAACACCTTATTTTATGACCTGGAGAATGTATCACAAATTCTTCCTCAATAACCAGGATTTTATGTATCTCTTTACCAAGAAACTAGAGAAACCAATCCCAGACATTTAAAATCTAATCCAGTAAACCATTAAAGAGAAGAGATACAAGGAACCAATATAAGGTCAAAAAATAAAAGGCCAAAAAATAAAACTGTTTGCCTGGGTCTCGTAATATAAAGATTTGAGCTTTTCCGGTAATAAACATGCCAGAAATGGACAAATTTGGGGCTATTAAGTTATTGCATAGTAACAGTCCTAATCACACTATCAACAGTTTCCATTCTGCTACCATAAACATCAACCACTATTCAAAGGCTTACTTTTACCATCTAAAAGAAAAAGCAAAGGGTAAACCAAATTTGCATTAATCACAAAGTAACAACTGTATAATTATGCACTCAAGTAAGCCATATAGAACTGGAGCCAATGACCCAAATTAATCCCCTTTTCAACTAACCTATCTCTGTACCACTTTTTTTATTGTAATTTTTCTTTATAATAACTACAATATTTTTAAAAATCATTATTTTAAGAAGTTCAAGAACTATTTTCATTAAGAAAGTCCAAAGATTAACAAAGTAAACACCTATGTATCCACTATCTATAAATGACAATTATCAATGAATAATGCATAAGGTGCTTAACATAAAAAATTAAGATACTGCAGGTGTATGTGAACTCTTTTATACCATGTTATTATCTCTCCTATCCAGGTAAAAGTATTATATTTTCAAATCTATCTTTACATCTATACAGACACACAAACAGGCACACAAAATCACAAACAATATAAAACATGGTTTTAGATAGGTTTAAAATTGACATAATAGTCTCTTCTATCATACTTGAACTTCTAAATCAAAAATTTATTTTAGTTACCTATGCATGTTGACATATATAGGTGTAATTCATTTGCATTATATATATATATATAAAATTCTAAAGTTTTCTAATTTTTAGTCATTTTGTTTTTTCTCATTTATTTTTTTTAATTCTTATAAACGATGCTAAGATCATATTCATTGTTCAATTCAGCAACTCCCTCTACCAGAGTTCTTAAACTGGATCTCCAGAGCTTCCATGATTAGAATTCAGAGAGAAACCATGAATTTGGACAGGGGAAGAAAACAAGTCTTCATTTTCGACAAATGTCTAGCTGAAATTTAACACTTCAATTATAAATGGAGACAACAAAACAGTAGAATTAACAGTATCTGTGACTTGAAAACCAACAGAAAAAAATAAAAAAATAAAAATAAAAAAAAGAAAACCAACAGAAGTCACAGATATTTTACTATTTTTTTCAATCTGTTACTGATAATTAGTTTATACTACTTCACTACTTTGAAATTGTAGTTGTTATCAGACTAGTCATCAGGTTCCTATTATAAAATGACTTCATAAAGAACCATATTACTGTATCACATTGTTCAATATTTTGATAATTATACTTCAAAATGGTTATCTTTTGTATTTCTATATATTTTATTCATTTAAAAATTATTCTGTGAAGAAGGACATAGGCACCTGTCAAATTTGCCCACAACACAAAAAAAGTCAATAACCAATTTTAAGACATTGCCAAATTGCTTAACCAAACTAATTATAAAAATCTACATTCCCACCAGCAACGTATGAGCTTTCATTTTCCCATACCCTCATCAACACAAGAATTTTCAGACTTTTAAATATTTTTCCAGGCTGATGAGTAACAAATGGCATCTCAATCTTGTTGTTTTCACATCCTTGATGACCAATGGTATTACAGATATTTTAATATGTTTATTAACCACTTGGGTATCCTCTACAAATTGGCCTATTCAGATCATTTACCTATTTTTCACGTGAGTTGTCTCTTCTTATGAATTCATAGTTTTTAACTGGTAATTAATTAGCAATGTACTAGTAATTTACATGAGTAGCAACTATCTTCTATTACCTAAGACATCACATATCATTTTATTTATGGTATCTTTTGTCATACAGAATTTTGTTCTTTAAATTGGTAAAATTCAATCTGCTCCTTTACAATCTGTACTTCTTGTTGTCTTATAAAATTCCTTTACCCTGGTATCATAAAGTAGTCTCCTAATATAAGAGCATTAAAGTTTTATTTAACGTTTAGATTTTTGTTATTTTTATTTATAGTACAAGTTAATCATCTAATTTTATTTTTCTATAGACACGTTCATTGCCTTTTGTACCAGTAACAACAGCTAACATAAATTGGACTTATACTATATTCTAGGCACTATGCTAACAGATATTGTGTGTGGGTGTGTGCAAATTGTTAACAAAGGTTAGGCGATCTGCAAGCGCTATGCTATTCATCTCAATTAACTGAATTACCTTCTCATTCCAGGATAAGAAACTGACTCTACATAAACTCAACAGTATTTATGACAAGTGAGTGTAAAATGTGAAGATATAATTGATAGAATCCATTGGATAAATTGTGGGGAAATAGAGCCTATTAAACATATTTCATCATATTTGTATTAAAATTAATTTAATGGAAACTTTTTCCTCCCCAGAGAAATCAAATTTTATCATATACAGTCAACCCATGAACCACGTAGGTTTGAACTGCCCCATCTACTTAAATGCAGATTTTTCCCCCCAAGAGTTGACAGCAAAAACCTAAGGCATTTATTTACTTACTGCCCACTTCAGTCTCCACAGATCTAACAGAGGTCATGAATGCTGCCTTCTGAGTACCCAGCAAGGCTCACTGAGGCCATCAGAAGCCCCAGGGGGCCAGAACCACACAGGGCTGCTGGTTCCCCTGTATGCCAAGGGGTGTCTGGGGCTGGCAGACAAGGGGAGGAGAGCTCCCAGAGGGCAGGAATGGCACTACACAGAGAGACTCATGCCACTGGTGTCACCCAGCCTCTGCCCTAGTCCTCTGCACACCAGGCTTCAGCACTACATTGAGAGGCCACAGGCCTTGGGCCCAGACAGGCCCTGCACACAAACACCCCATCCTATAGCCTCTCAGAAACCAGCACATTCATGCATGGCCACAGCTGTGAAAGGTCATGGGTTGGTGATATGTCTTCAAAGGAAGCACCTGTACCACACCTCCAGGCCACACCTCCAGGCCTCTGTCGCAGCCCACAGGCCCAGCAGTGCTGCCACTGCTGAGCCAAGGCCAAGGCTGCATTAGAATCATCACTATCCTCAAAATACCACTAAACATATCTACTTCCTTCATAAAGTCTCCTCAGATTTTGCTTGAACCTAACATTAAAGCAACGTCTCCTCTGCTACAGAACCACAGATTTTAAAAGTGGATGATAAATTTAAGTAGAAAGTATCAAATTTAAATCTTAATTGTTACAGAAGTAACCAAAAATTCTAGCTGTGATCACCTGTGTCCTGGAGAAAGGAACCTTAGCTTTGTTCTAAGTTTTAGGTTACCAGGCTGTGCCACTTGGTAAGTGTGTTAACCACAATGGTCTTTCTTGTTATGTAGGCTAGCATCTCTTCTAAGATCCCTTCAACCTACAAACCTCTTGCTTCAAGCACTTAGACCTCCATACACCCCTACTATGAATGCCTACTGGTCACAGAACACTCTGGAGAAATGTTTGCGTGAGACGTTTTCGTGTTTGGGTTGACGAGCGGTGGAGGTAATGTATTTCATACACCACCAAAACAAAATAGGCAGCCACCATAATTAATGAATACAAACGCTGCTTATTAAAATAATAGTCTCTGAAACTGGTTAAGACCTCATCCTCATAAGAATATTTTGGTTAAATAAACCCACTTTAGGCTTGCTACCCAAGGACACTCTGAGAACGAATTCACTGATGACCTTTAACAAATATAACCCGTATTTTAAAGTTCTTAGGTGTGATAACCTTGTTTTACTTTTCTTGATTTGAGTGAACCTGTATTTTTCCTACTGAAATGTGAAAAAGTTATTTCCACTAAATACGTAAGGTAATTAACACAGTACCTGCACACATACGCTCTCAATACATATAATTACCATTATTAAGTTATTCGGATTAGTCATTTCTGTTGTTATAAAGCAATTTCACACTAATATTCTATTTACCCAATCTACCAGGGACAAATTCCTTTATTAGCAAGATCAACAATGCTAACAAAAAAAGAAGTTTACAATCTATAGCAAGTAGCTGAACTATTCATGGAGAGTGAAAGAAGAAAGTGATTTCAGTTCTTAATCTGCATGACAAAAACAGGATCTCACACCTCACACATATCAACCTGTACTGAGTCACCTCCTCAAATGTTAATATATCTTTAAACCTCTCCCACATTGCCCATCCAATTCATTTTATCCTGTAATCCATTAAGACAAAACAAAGATAAAACAATTTCATCTACATGCCTAACAAGAATCACAACAATGGTAAAACCTGATCAAGGGAAAGAAATTTATACGAAAAATAAACTAAGAATCATCACTCAGCTCTAACTTTCCTTAATGTTAATTAACATTCTCTAAGCCTACCTAAATCCTACCCAAATCTGATTATTCTTAAATAAAGCATTTCTGATATTTTCATCTAATTTAACCATTCAACATTTTTCTTAATTACTATTACTACAACAGCATTTTTACTTTCATTGTAAATGTCAGCATTCCCCACACTGCACATTATTTCAACATAAAAAGATGTCCTATTATCCAGCATAACATCCATCTATGATGGCCAGCTTATTTTGTTAAATTTAAAAATATCCTGGGGCACCTGGGTGGCTCAGTGCTTGAGCACCTGACTTTGGCTCAGGCTGTGATCCAGAGGTCCTAGGATGGAGTCCCACATCAGGCTCTCCATAGGGAGCCTACTTTTCTCTCTCTGTCTCTGCCTCTCTTTCTCTCTCATGAGGACCGGACTCACTTGATATTTCCTGGAAGCAGAGGAAATGCTCTAGTCCCTGTCGCATCTCATTTCATCCTTGTCCTTGTAGCCCGTGCAAGGTTCAATGGTAGATTCCCAGTGCCCTCAGAGGGGGGCCTCAAAGACTCCCTGACGCCAGACCTCTTCCCCCCCCCCCAAAGCCAAAGGAAGGAGCACATACTACCTAGAAGTAAGAAGAGGAGCCTCAGAAGAAAACAAAGTTCTATTTTATTAATTTTCTATGTGTTATGTTTGTAGTCTTGTCTTAGATCTGGACGTGAAATACTTCGGTAATAATATTAATATTATTAATGATGATGATGTTAATAATAATAATAAAGATGTAAAAACTCAAAAATATATATATTTTTAAAAATATTTAAAATATCTTCTATTAGTTGAAGTGATAACCAAGTATAATTAGAAGACACATATTTTATGAAACACTCAAGGAAGGGAGAAAAAGAATTATGAATAATAAAATTATATTCAACTCTGGAGTGCATGAGTGGCTTAGTCAGTTAAGTGCCTGCTTTCCACTCAGGTCATGATCCTGGAGTCTTGGGATCAAGCCCTGCACTGGCTTCCCCACTTAGAGAGGAGTCGGCTTCATCCTCTCCATCTGCCCCACTCCCTGCTTGTGTTCCAATACATAAATCTTAAAAAAAAAAAAAAAAAAAAAACACAACTGTATTCAATTCCAAGCAAAAAACAGTATCTACTCATTTAAAGTAATATGTTATCCCCCTCCAAAAAATATATATATATGTTATCCCAATGCCCACACCATATATCCCATTTTCAAAGCCTCTTCACCAATGAAATTTAGGTTTTTATGGGGAAAAATGTAACTATAACTGATATATGAGGATAACAGCATTAAAAATAGTGGATAAAAATTAAGGATATAACTCATGAACAGAATACCCCATATTTAGCCAAAATTACTATTATAAGGCATGTTAACTGAATTTCCAAATAATCTTTTAACCAAAACATGGAAAAAAGTATTTTTTCCTATGAGCAAATAAAATCAACTTTAAAAGCAATCCATTTCAGAAAATTCATCTCAAGATTACAGACAGATTACATGTGCCCAATAAGAACATGTGACTATAAAATGGAAAGGAATACTGAGGTCTTTAAATGGTTCCTGTAAACATATTCTGAGAAAATAAATGTTATAAGACTTTAGGTGAGAGATTAGAAAATTGTGAAACTAAGTTTGGGGAATATTGCCTATTATCTCCAAGCTGTTTTACACAAAACCTTAATTGTAAGGACCTGGAGGAGTATGTTGTAGATATACCCTTGGAACCTTTATTATTCAATTGGTTGAATTACCTTCATTGACTAAAACCACCAACTCCCTAGAGCATACTGTGAACTTATTAAAATTGTCATTTTAATTCTTACAGCAAAGATAGGTAAAGTACAACTCGTACAGTTAAAAAAAATTTGTTAAGTCCACTTTGATTTCCATACACATACTAGAAAATATTGAACTCCCAGAGATGAAAACTGTAATACCTGAGATGAAAAACATATGGTTGGGATTAATGGGAGATAAGAGATATAGAAGAAAAAAATTAGTGAACTTAAAGATGTGTCAATAAAAGATACATAAAATGAAATAAACAAACATAAAAACTATTGTGAAAAACAGCTGTGGGACCCATAAATGTGTAATGACAGAAAAAAGCAAAAGACATTTGAAGAAACAAATGGCTTAAATTTTCCAAATTTGTTAAAATTATGTACCCATAGATCTAAGCAATGCAACAAATCCAAAATACAAGAAACAGGATGAAAAATTACACCAAAGCACAATGTAATCAATTTCTCAAAATCAGTATTAGAAAAAATATTTAAAAGAGCAACAGAAAAGGAAAGGCACACTACCTACACAGAAATAAAGATAGGCTGAGTGAAGTAAGTCAGTTAGAGAAGGACAAACATTATATGTTCTCATTCATGTGGGGAATATAAATAATAGTGAAAGGGAATATAAGGGAAGGGAGAAGAAATGTGTGGGAAATATCAGAAAGAGAGACAGAATGTAAAGACTGCTAACTCTGGGAAACGAACAAGGGGTGGTAGAAGGGGAGGAGGGGCGGGGGGTGGGAGTGATTGGGTGACAGGCACTGGGGGTTATTCTGTATGTTGGTAAATTGAACACCAATAAAAAAAAAAAAAAAGAAATAAAGAATAAAGATAGGATGACAGCAGATTTCCAACTGGATACAATGCCAGGAAGAAGAAACCACAGTGACATCCTTAAAGTACTGACACATTATATAAAATCACCCCGGAATATACATTAAGTTATACAAAGATGTTACACTAAATCCCAAAATCCTCATGCTTATTCCAAATCAGGAAATTTTATGGTTCTAAAATGAAGTTCACCATTAAAAAAAATGGGGGTTTATTTCCATTCATCCTCAAACTTCTTTTTAACATGTGAATCAATAAACACACATCAATTCTGATTCTCAAGTAAATACCATTAGCACAAAAATAGCACATGTTAACAAATCATACCATTCAAGAACAGCATATCACAAAAACATCAAAGTGTGACCTCAGATACCAACATAGCTATTACAGATTCGATTTCTTGGCTTGCTCTTACCTCAGTGCATGAAAGAACTCAAAATAAGACAAACGCTTTGATTTTCTCAAATTTAGAAGGTGTTTCTAAATAAGGATAACTGGATTGAGAACTGGATTTTAAAATAAAAAGTACGTACATATGATCAATGGCAATTTTATTTCCTTAAGTCAATTCAACAATCACAAGTTCTTTAGGGAGTGCCTTCAGTGGACACAATATTATGCCAAATTCTGAAATTAAAAGAAATTTAGATACAATTTCTGCCCTTAGGAATCACATAAATAAGGGAGAAAAGACGTACATGTAAAAAACATCTCATAACTTAGTTTTTTTAGTACATGCCCAATTGATATTGAATAATATAAAGAAGATTAATATTGGGGCAGCAGTAGCGCAGCGGTTTAGAGCCGCCTGCAGCCCAGGGTGTGATCCTGGAGTCCCGGGATCGAGTCCCACGTGGGGCTCCCTGCATGGAGCCTGCTTCTCCCTCTGCCTGTGTCTCTGCCTCTCTCTATCTCTCTCTGTGTCTCTAATAAATAAATAAAATCTTAAAAAAAAAGAAGATTAATATTGGCTATAATGATCAGAGACAATTGAGTAGGCCAATGCTTTCACTAGGTCTTCAAAATTGGTAACATTTTGATTGATGGAGAAGAACATAAGAGATAGCAGTAATTAAAAAGCAAGAAAGACAAAAAGAAAGTTGGGACTAAGCAATGATAACCAATAATGCAAAGGGCATAAAGAATAAAAGAATTAAAAGAGTCTTAGACATAGAAAGGAGAAAACCAGCAAAAAGTGCCAGAGTAATTTCAATATGATGGTGAAAACTAAAAAAAAACTACAAGAAGTCATGAATGTAAGGATAGCAGAGAGAGAAGGAAATAAAAATCTGACCATTTGAATTATAACGGTATTAAACTAACTGAACTAATCTTTAGGAATGACAGGTAGCAAATCCTAACTCAAACAGTTTTTATTTTAAACAAATTTTTAAAGCAACAATGAAACTCATAAAGCAGATGATAATATATTAGTGACTTAAATATTACTATATACTAATGCTCTGACCATGCTACTGGCAGGGTAAAATGTATTTTATACCACTTCAGTAAGTGGTAAATATTATTTAAAAGCATGTTAATGCATAATGAAGAGTCTATATTGATATTATCTAAAGGCTAATGAACCCCAAAATGTTCATATCTCCAAACTTGACCTTTCCTCAAACTCCAAACTCATAAGCATTACAGTTTAGTGCTTTACTGCATGGGCTCTGGAGCCAGAAATTCTGAGTTTGAATCCTGATGACACTACTTATTGCCTGGATGACCTAAGGAAAATAATTAATCTTATATTCTCAGTTTCTGAAGATTAACTATAGTATCAATATAATGTTGTGAAACTTAAGAGTTAATGTTTGTAAAATCACAACAGTGCTTTTTATTCAAATAGTAGAGAATCAATAAGCATTAGCTATTACTATTAGACTACATACTATTAGACTGTATTTTAATTTTTTTTTTTTTTTATGATAGTCACAGAGAGAGAAAGAGACAGAGGCAGAGACATAGGCAGAGGGAGAAGCAGGCTCCATGCACCGGAAGCCCGATGTGGGATTTGATCCCGGGTCTCCAGGATCAAAGGCAGGCGCCAAACCGCTGCGCCACCCAGGGATCCCCAGACTGTATTTTAACTACTACTATATAACTGCCTGCCTTGAGAGCTACAGTATGTTAAAACATAGAATAATAATTATATCTAAACTGAACTTTTGACTTTTCAAAGCCAACGATTTCTTTCCTACTTTAGTTAAATGCTTACAGTTATTCAAATCAGAAATCTAGTAAACATTTCAAATTATTCTCTACATCTCATATCCCATCACTGGTGCAGAGGATTCAATCCTTCCAGCTCTTCTTTCCATTTCCATCTTAACTGCCTAGTCAAGCCACCAACAACAGCTCTTAACCTAGGCTAGTGCAGCTGCTTCCTAAAAGGTTTCCCAAACATGTCACTTTTTTTTTCCTCAGAATCTTTCTCTATATTATCATGAGAGTAATCATTTTAAAATGTCTAAGAAATCATGTTACCTCCTTGCTTAATACTCTTCACCTTTGGCACCCAGAATAAAAATTATATCTCCTTTTAGATTAGGCACTACCTGTTCTGATCTCTGCCTACCACTCCAAACTCATTCATATAAGACCATTCTCCCTTCACTCACTCACTGTTCACTGTGACTAAATGTTCCTCCCAAGTGTATTTTTCCCACTTGGTTATGTCATATCTTCTGAATGAATTATAAATACTTTGCTATATTTCTCTACACAGAGGTTCCCTCAGACTAGTGTTCAGAGAAATTCCTTCCATTGAAAATATCTAGAAGTAGTAAAACAAAAACTAAAATTTAATGCATGACAGAAGTGTCAAGAAAATTAAGTTATTTCATAGATGCAAGAAAACAAAATCAAAATCCAGGGGAGAAAGAAAACATGGAAGCTAATGACCACCCAGGAAATATTTCACTATACTTGGTAGCCTAGAGATTGCCTTTTATAGGACATCAAGATAGAATTCAAGAGTTAAAACCTCAGGCCAGAGTCAGAAATCCAATGAGAAACCCAGAAATAAAGCTTTATTAGCTTTACATCATAATTACCTAGGAAATGTTAAAACACAAAAATATTTAGGCCTGTCTCACACTAATTAAATCAGAATCTCTGTAGAAAAGAGCTTAAGAATTGGTTCAATCTTCCGAAAAAGAGCATGTAAATATAGATATGGTAGTTTCATGCATCCAAAGGAGGTATGTATTTTCTTTTCAATTGTTCTTGAATAAATCATACTTAGTATTTCCCAAATATCCTATTATTTCAAATGCATTGCCATAGAAAGTTATTACAACTATAAAATGCAACTGCCTGCCTTGACAGAGAAAAGTATGCCAAGGAGATTTATTCATTAATCTCAGAACATGAGATGGAAGGACAGGGATCTTTAGCAGATACCACCCAACTACAAGCCCACAGTGGTCTAGTCTAAGGCCCCTCAACAGTGTAGGGACCATACCTGTCCTGTGCATATATGGCAAACTGGCCGATGTATCCTACTAGAGTGAAGGTAAATGTGGCTCAGCCACAATAATAGGGTTCACAGAGCCCACACAGGAGACACCCTGAAGCTCCTGGTTCTGATGATCATTTTCATTGAAAATGAGCAACAAAATGACAATAAGTACATACCTATCACCAATAAGTACATACCTATCACCAAGTACTTCAAATATAAGTAGGCTAAATGTTCCAAAATCAAAACATATACAGTGACTGACTTAATAGTGTTCACAGAACACTACATGATCGCTTAATCATAAAGCCACTACTTTCAAGATTAGGAGATATAGCTAACCCTCCTAATACACAGAAACAAACACAGAGAGACAAAATGAGGAGACAAAGGAATACATCCCAAATGAAAGAAAAGCACAAAACTACAGCAAAGGAGCTAAAACGAAGATAAGCAATATGCCTGACAAAATATTCAAAGTAATAGTCCTAAAGATACTCACTAGACTTGAAAAAACAGTAGAGGATCTCAGTGAGATCTTCACTAAACAGAAAATATAAAAAGGAAGTCAGAAATGAAGAACTCACTAACTAAAATAAAAGTACACTAGAGGGAATCAATAGATTAGAGGTTGCAGAAGAATGGATATGTGATCTGGAAGACGGGGTAACAAAAATCAAAAAAGTTGAACAGCAAAAACAAAAAATAATAATGGATCAAGAGAACTTAGTCACATCATCATGCATAATAACATTCCCTTTATAGGGATCCCAGAAGGAGAAGAGAGAGAGAGAAGGGGGCAGAAAAACTCATTTGAATAAATAATGCTGCAAACTTCCCTCATCTGGTGAAAGAAACAGACATCCAGATTCAAGAGGCACAGAGAGCTCCCAAAAAAATTAACCCAAAGATGACCACAATGAGGACACATAATAATTAAAATGGCAAAAACTGTGATAAAGACAGAATTTTTAAAAGCAGAAAAAAAATTACATACAAGGGAAAGGCTTTAAAGGTAGTAGCTGATTTTTCAGCAGAAACTGCAGGCTGGAAAAGGGTAGCATAATATATTCTCAAAGTGCTGAAAAGAAAAAAAAAAAAAAAAGCAACTAAGCATACTCTACCAAGCAAGGTTATTATTCAGAATAAAAGGAGAGACACGAGTTTCCCAGGCAAACAAAAGTTAAAGGAGTTCATCACCATTAAACCAGTCTTACACGACATATATAAAGGAACTGTTTTAGTGGAAAAGGCCATCACTAGAAGAAAATTATGAAAGAATAGTTTCACAGGTAAATGCAAACATAATAAAAGTACTAGAGTAACTTATAAACCAAACTGGAAGTGAAAACACAAAAGCAGTAAAATCAATTTTATCCATGAAACTAAAAGGATTCATAAAATAGAAAGATGTAAGATATGATATCATATACATAAAACAAGGGAGGGTTAAAATATTGTGTTGTTAGAATGAGTTCAAAATTAAGCAACCATCATCTTTTAAATATAGACTGCTATACACATAAGATGTTATAAATGAACCTAATAGTAAACACAAATCAAAAATCTATAATAGATACACACAAAAGGAAATCCAAGTATAACAATAAAGAAAGCCATGAAGCCACAAGAGAGATCAAGAGAAGGAACCGAGATCTTCACAAACAATTGAAAATAAGTAACAAAATGACAATAAATACATACCTATCACCAAGTACTTCAAATATAAATAGGCTAAATGTTCCAAAATCAAAACACATACAGTGACTGAATGGATAAAAAACCAAGGCTCCTCTATATACTGCCTATAAGAGACTCACTTCAGACCTAACAACATAGGCAGATTTAAAGTGAGGGGATGGGAAAACATTTATTATACAAAAGAAAGAGAAAGCTATGATAGCAATGGTTATATCAGACAAAATAAACTTTACAACATAAATGTAGCACAAGACAAATAAGGACACTATATATAACAAAGGGAAACATCAACAAGACAATCTAACAATTGTAAATATTTATGCACCCAACATGGGAGCACCTAAATACATAAAACAATTAACAGACTTAAAAGGACAAACTGACTGTAATACAATAAGAGGAAACTTTAACACCGCACCTACATCAATAGCTACATCATCCAAACAAAAAAAAAAAAAAATCAATAAGTAAACAGTGACTCTGAATAACACATTAGACAAGATGAACCTAAAATATATATACAGAACACTCCATCCAAAAGCAGAATAGACATTCTTCTCATGTGCACATGAAACACTCTCCAGAACAGATCACACATTAGACCACAAAATCAGTCTCAATTAATTCAAGATGACTGAAATCACATCACGCATCTTTTCTAACAGTAGGAAATTAGAAATCAGTTAAAAAATACAAAAAGAATATAAATACAGGATTAATAACATGCTATTAAACAGAGAAGGGTCAACCATGAATCAAAGAGCTAATTAAAAACACACGGACAGAAATTAATATGAAAATGCAATGATCTAAAATCTTTGAAAGGAGTTAAAGCATTTCTAAAATCAAACTTTATAGGAACACAGGCCTACTTCAAGAAACAGGAAAATTCTCAAACAACCTAACCATTCACCTAAAAGAGCTAGAAAAAGGAGAATAAGGGTGCTCGGGTGGCTACATTGGTTAAGCATCTGCCTTCATTTCAGGTCATGATCCCAGTGTCCTGGGATCAAGCTCCAAGTCAGACTCCCAGTTCAGAAAAGAGTCTGCTTCCCCCTCTCCCTTTGTGCTCCTGTAGGCTTTCTCTCTCTCAAATAAACAAATAAAATCTTTGAAAAAGAAAGAGGAAAACAATGCAAAACAAGGAAGGAAATGAAAAAGATTAAGGCAGAAATATATATGAAATAAAGACAAAATAAACAAAATTGATACACCTAAAGCCAGATTCATTACAAAAAAAATGGGAGAGGACTAAAAATCAGAAATGAAAGCAAACAAATAACAACTGACAGTACAGAATTACAAAGGATTATAAAAAGAATACTATGAAAAATTATATTCCAGCAAACATTAAGATCTTCCTAAACTGCATCAAAAAGAAATAGAGAGATGCCTGGGTGGCTAAGTGGTTGAGTGTCTGCCTTTGGTTCAGGACATGATCCCAGGGCCCCAGGATTGAGTCCCATATCGGGTTCCCCACAGGGAGCCTGCCTCTCCCTCTGCCTCTATCTCTCATGAATGAATAAAATATTTTTTTAAAAAAAGAAATTTTGAACAGACCGATTACTGGCAATGAAATTGAATCAGTAATCAACTCCCAACAAACCAAAGTCCAAGATCATATGGCTTCACAGGTAAATTCTATCAATTATTTTTTAAGTTAATATCTATTCTTCTCAAACTATTCCAAAATATAGAAGAAAGCATCTAAATTCATTTTACAAGGCCAGCATTACCTTGACACCAAAACCTGACAAAGACACTACAAACCAGTATCTCTGATAAAGACAAAAAGTCAAAAATATCAGCAAACCAAATCCAACAATACATTAAAAAAATCATTCATCATGATCAAGTGCTGTTCATTCCAGAGATGCAAAGGTGGTTCAATAACCACAGATCAGTGTGATACATCACCTTAACAGAAAAAGGATGAAAAATATATGATCATCATCATCATCATCATCTCAACAGATAGCAAAAAAGCATTTAACAAAATACCGTATCCATTCATGATAAAAACTCTCAACAAAGTAAGTTTAGCAGGAACTACATTTCAACATAATAAAATCTATCTATATATGAAAACTCATAGCTAATATCATATTCAATGGTGGAAAACTGAGAGATTCCCATAAGATCAGGAACAAACACAAGTACGTCCACTCTCACCACTTTTATTCAACATTGTACTGGTGGTACTAGATGCAGTGATCAGACAAGAAAAAGAAATAAAAGACATCTAAATTGGAAAAGAAGAAAAACTGTCACTGTAGATGACAGGATCGTACATATAAAAAAACCTAAAGACTTTCAAAAAAACCTACTAGAACTGTTAAATGAATTCAGTCAGTAAGGTGGCAGGATATAAAATTAATATATAGAAATATGCTATATATCTATAAACTAATAATGAAGTAGAAAGAGAAATTGAGAAAAGAATCCTAGTTACACTTTCATGTAAAAGAATAAATACCTAGAAATAAACTTAACCAGGAAGATGAAAGATCCATACTCTGGAAACTACAAAACACTGACGAAAGAAATTGAAGATGACATAAACAAATGGGAAGATATACTATTGTCATGGACTGGAAAAAAGAGTATCATCAAAATGTCCACACAAAAATAAACATAAAATGGACTGAAGACCTAAATGTGAGGCCTGAAACCATAAAACTCCTAGAAGAATATACAAATAGTAATCTCCATGAAATAAGCCACAGAAATATTTTTCTAGATAGGTCTCCTAAGGCAAGGAAAACAAAAGCAAAAATAAACTACTGAAACTACCAAAACCAAAAGCTCTGGCACAGCAAAGGAAACCATCAAACCAAAAAGGGAATGTACTGAATGGGAGAAAATATTTGCAAATGATATTCTGATAGAGTTAATATCTAAAATATATAAAAAACTTATACAACTAACATCAAATGAACAAATATTCTGATTAAAAGTGGCCAGAAGACCTGAATACAGATTTTTCTAAAGAAGACATACAGATGGGCAACAGATGGAAAGTTGTTCAACATCACTAATCATCTGGGAAAAGCAAATCAAAACCACAATGAGACATCACCTAACATCTGTCAGAAAAGCTAGAATCAGAAAGAACAAATACAGGCAAGAATTTGGAGAAAAAGAAATCCTCTGTGCACTGTTGGTGAGAATGCAAACTGGTGTAGCCATTATGGAAAACAGTATGGAAGCTTCTTTCTCCAAAAATTAAAAATAGAAATACCACTTGATCTAGTAATTCTACTACTGGGTATTTACAACCAAAATGTCCATTGGTAGATGAATGGATAAAGAAGATGTGGTGTGTGTATTTATAAATATATGAATAATACTCAGCCATAAAAAAAAAAAGAATGAGATTTTGCCATCTGCAACAATGTGTATGGAACTAGAGGGTATAATGCTAAGTAAAATAAGTCAAATACAAAGACAAGTACTATATGATTTCATTCATATGTGGAATTTAAGGAAGAAAACAAATGAATAGAGAGGTAAACAAAAAGCAGAATATTAAATATGGAAAGCAATTAGGCAGTTGCCAGAGGGGAGTGGTAGGGGGAATGGCTGAAACCGATAAGGAGATTAAGAGGTACAAACTTCCAGTTAGAAAATAAGTAAGTCACAGAGATAAAATGTAGAGCAGAGGGAATATAGTCAGGAAGATTTTAAAACTGCTATTGCTGACAGATAACGATTACACTTACTATCATGAGCAGTGAGTAATGTATAGAATGGTTGCATCATTTGTATATCTTAAACTAATACCTCAAAAAATATTTTAAAACTCTGCCAAGACAAAAATAGTATTAGAAAATCCATTCTTACGCTTCATGGTTGAAGTGATTGGAACATTTTAGTAAAGGTGAGGCTCACATAAATAATTAAAAAAAATTTTTAAATAAAAGTGTAAGAAATGGCTGAGGCCAAATACTATCTCAATTTTTAACAGATACATCAATTAACTGAGAGGTAATAAAATAAAAACAATGATGAATATTTGAGTGGGAAACAACAAAGATTGAAGGCATATACCAAAGAAATGCCTGGTCAAACAAAAATTTGATTTTTTTTTAAAGATTTTTAAAATTTATTTATTCATGAGAGACAGAAAGACAGGAAGAGACACAGGCAGAGGGAGAAGCAGGCCCCCCACAAGGAGCCAGATGTGGGACTCAATCCCAGATCCCAGGACCACGCCCTGAGCCAAAGGCAGCCACTCAACTGCTGAGCCACCCAGGCGTCCACAAAAATTAGTTTTAAATATTATTTAACTATTAAATGTTTAAAGTGAATAAGAATGTAATTATCTCCTTACCAGACCTACCAAAATAATGGTTCATACCATTATGAAATGGTATTAAGAGAAGGCTATACATTTCTGGTCTATCTACTTAATTTTGCAGCTGAGGAATTTCAAAGAATTTCAAAGAAGAAAAGTAACTTTTGAAAAGTCTCACTTTTCAAATGGTAGTGAATGGTAGTGAATAGTAAAGCTATTTTTCAAGCTAAGTTTGGTATACAAAGTCCAAGGTCCTGTGTGGTCTCTATCATTGCCATCATAAAGTAAATTCTTTAAAAAAAAAAAAAAAAAAAAAAACAATTCCAGTTATCTCAGAATACACATGCAACCACTCAGGGATTCATCAGGGAAAGCAAAACTTACTACTCTTTTTAATTGGTTATTAGCATGATTAAACATTTCATTAAAAATGGGAATTTCACAATTCCCTTATTTGAATGGATCAATAATTTAAGATTTATCTCCTAAGATGTATCTTCACAGAGGAGAAATCAACAGAATAACCTACAAGTATTTTGGAAGTGGTAAGGGTTTGTAACTTTTTATACCCCTGACTTATTGCCAGAAGACATACAGAAATCAGTTACATATAGTCAAGGAGTAGAGGTCCACATAAGAGCGAGAGTGGGAATGTTTCTCATGTAAGTAATCACAACAGTTGAAGAAACAAAATATTAAAACCTAAAGAAAACAAAGACGTGAAAAATAAAGCAAAACTACACTATTAGGGAAAAGAAAAATTAACAAAAATAATGAAAGACTTTATTTTCTATACCATCTAGTACACATACATAAAATGTAAGTAATATAGTCAGTGAATATATACATACACAAGTGACCTTTGAACTGCACAGATCCACTTATACATGGACTTTTTTTTTAAATACAGTATAGTATACTTTTCTTGGGCTTACTATATTGCAAGAATACTACTATACTATTTATGACATAGAAAATATGTAGTGACCAACTATTATGTTATCAATAAGATTTCTGGTCAACAACAGGTTACCAATAGTTAAGTATGGGGGAGGTCAAAAGTTATACACAGACTTTTCAACTGCATAAAGGGGTCAGTGCCCCTAATCCTGGCATTGTTCAAGAGTTAACTGTACTAAACTAGTAATTATACAACAAAAATCTAAGCTTTAGAAAAACATAATAATTTGAATAAACATAATTATTTTGGGAGAAAATGGAAAGAAACTCTAAGATGACTAATTTTAAAACTGAAATGTCCATAAAGGTCATTCATCCATTTTATTACAATATAATATGTGGCTGCCTACACCTAAATCAGAGACTTAACAGAGCATTAATGAAGTTGAGTCTAATTCAAAACCTAAATAGTTATAGGAATTAGAGATACATTAAGAAGTGAAATTTATCCCACCAAACAAGCAAGTTTACCTTAAAGAAAACAAGTTTATTAGTTCTTTTCTATTCTATCCTTTCTTGAGACAGTGAGATCTTATACTTATTTGCTCCTACATAGAAGTAGGTTTTCCCCCCAACTTTTCCAAGGGTCAGAAGAATTTAATCATGAATTATCTCAATCATGAACTCATGCTGGGACACTGACTATATTACTTACATTGTCTAAGGCTGTCTACTTGTGTGTAAGATGATGACGATGGTCTAAGGCTGTCTACTTGTGTGTAAGATGATGACGATGGTTAAGTGACCTACCAAGAGGCAAATACTCATATCTGTACTTTTTCCGTTTTTTAAGCAGTAAAAGTGTGTCTAAATTTTTTTATTATTCTTTTCCAATTTCATTATCAGTTTTGAAACTTCCAATTCAAACTTGCACATATTGTCCAAGTCATCTAAGGCTACAAAGTTTGGAATTATACATAGAATTTTAATATGATCTAACAAAGAATGTAATAACATGAGCTTAGTGATCCAGCACACTATTTACAAATCCCAATGTGCCAGCAGGCTTATTTTCTATCTCATAGTAAATTTAATGTTAATTTAAAATTTAATTTTTAATTACCCACTAATGACCCCATGTGAAATTAACATCTATGAACCACACTTTGAGTAATGGTCAAAATACTAGCAACCTCAGAATAATGACCTGGGAAAAAAAAGTTTTGTTTCTGAGGCAAAAACTTAGACACTACGTTAATTTGAAAATAACAAAGTTAACTAATCATAATAAACACGAACACCTAATGAATTTAGAACATTTTTTAAACAGTGGTGTAAATAGAGCATTTATATATAATTATGCCACAAATACTATCAACTTATAACATCTTTGGTAAGGCAGTTCAATTGAGAGACTAGGTTATCTAAGTGTCAATTCTATTTTAAAGGCCATGAACAAAACTGCTCTACAACTTTACTTATTTTATTCAAGAACTTAAAACACTACTCTGAGAAGTCTTCCTTTTAGCATGTTTCCGGGTAGTAGGGTGAAACAAGATATACCTTTAGTAAGGGCTATTCAAAAATAATGGAGGTAGGATGCCTGGGTGGCTCGGTCGGTTAAACATCTGACTCTTGGTTTTGGCTCCAGTCACAATCTCAGGGTCATGAGATCCAGCCCTGCCTCAGGCTCAGCACTGAGTGTGGAGTCTGCTTAAGAGTCTCTCTCCTAAATATGCCGGAGTGCTGTCTAATCCTGCTTCATTCACATCAGGTCCCAGTGTCCTGGCAGCATGACCTAGGACATGCAGCAACAGGCCCAAGAGCTCCTTCAGAAATATGGCAACACTAAAGTTTACAAAAGATACTGCCAGACCTTCTGCCGTGAATTTTCAAGAACCTTTAAGAAAACTATGCCAAATTCAAAACATATAACATCCTTCACCTCTGTAGTTACGTCATGCCAGACATTCACTTTGATCCCTAGATGTTTCTGCAGTCATCCAAATAATACAAATGGAGGTCAATTTTGAATTGACTCTATTCTACCTTTAGACATAGTGTAATTGGACTTTGGACTCAGTTATGGTTTCCTACTGGAGGAAGGATCACGAAAAGCCAGCAGTAGGTATTCAGAACTAATACCTGCAGTGTGATTGTTGGTCATCTCAAAAGCCTTATGTAAGTTTCATCCAAAGAGGAGAAACTTTTTAATTACCCAAAATGCTATATTCTTAAACACAAACTACCTTCATAAATACTTAACCTGATGGTAAACATGTCATTCTTGTTGGAGACAGAACTGCTACATTTTATGACTTGGTATAAATTTTCTTATTTTTGTTAATTTGGGTTCTCCCCTTCTATTCTTTCAAAGACTTCACTTAGAATATGAAATAGGCCTTTACCCATCATCATGTTGACTCAACCATCCATCTGAACTTTAGATCAAAAATTTGGTTTTATTGTTTCATGTAATTGCTTATTTGAACAAATCATTCACTAAAGTGTTAGAAGAACAAAAAAATAAATAAATGACTCTCCCTCTCCCTCCACCCTTCTACCCCTCCCACACACACACAGCTCATGTGTGTGCTTGCACTCTATGTAAATAAAAAATACAATAAAAAACCATGGGGTATCATTTAAGATTGAATGGCAGATTCTTCTGTTTTTACTATAAAAGAAATGGTAATAAAACAGTGTTGTAATAACACATTAAATGGAAAAAAGTGCATTTCTGGCAAGCTAATACTGGTATACCCAGAAAAAAAAAGATTTTTTAAAATAAACTCAAGATCAGGATAGATATAGAAAGGGCAGTGTAAAGAATAAAGTCCACAAACATTTTCATTACCTTCAATTCGTGCCATATCTATTAATAAACCAGTACGTAAGTAATAAAATCTGAATATAGTCAGTTGATCATGAAATTTCTGTTAAATAATTGTTCCAGCACAAGGTGATAAACAGCCACTACAATAGAAAAAAGGACTAAGAAAGGACAATTTGGTATTAATAAGAGTAGTGTTTTTCAAAGTGTAATTCCCCCAAACAGCAGAGGTTCCCAAATGTTACCATATTTCAGAATTATTAGGAGGACTCATTTTTTAAAATTAAGAGTTTTAAAGTCAGTATGGCCCAAGAACTTTCATTCTAACAAACTCCTGGTTGAAACATCACACTGAGAAACATTACATTCACTGATGTTGGTACCAATCAAATATCTACTGACACAGCTACCTCTCCATGTCAGCACTGGCTCTACACAATAGATATGTTTGGCCTTGAGTGATGTATAATATTTGCTACACAGATGACTTGCCTCCTACTTCATGGAGAAAAGTGAGGCCATGTTACATAAACCCTTCAACTTCTCACCCCTAAATTATTTATATCCACACTAATTACTCCAGACCTCCTGATCCAAGATATGTGTCCCACCAAGGACACAGAAATCAAATCATTCTAGGATTAGATATATCCTTTAGCCTTCTACTAACCTATACCTTCATGACAAAGTGCCGGCTTCTTGATGTTCTTCCTATAGACAAGTTCTAGGCTGTCCCATACAAAACAAAACATTTATCATTTGAACTCACATTTGCTTTTTTAACTGTGTTCTTCTTCACCTCCTGCTCTTTAAAAAGTAATCTGTCCAATTGTTTCTACCTTGAATTCACTCCTTAACCCACAGCACTCAATCCTCTGTACTTAACTATTCTTGACAAACTAAAAATGACTGGGCAAATCTGATAGATACTTTTCTGGCTTTACCTTACTTGAACAAAGTATTTGGCAACATTAATCACTCCGTCCTTAAAACATTTTTTCTAGTTTCTACACACCACCCTCTCCTAGTTTCCTCATTCCACCCTAATTTTTCACAGCATTCTTCAACTGTTTTTTTTCCCCTGAATTTTTTTTTTTTTTCCTGGCTAACTGGTCTCCTCATTCTATATGAATTCCCTGGGTGATCTCATCTACATTCATGGTTTTATCAGCTTACACGTTTATAACACAAATTATGGATTCCAAGTCTATACTTCTCTCTTGAACCTTAAATGAAATTGCCAAGGACTTCATACGCCATGTGTCGAAAGCTGAATTCATGTCTACCCTAGTATAATTCCCACATTCATATTCCTAATGTCAGTAAATAATTAGTTGCCTAAGCCAGAAGCATAAAACCCATTAACAGTCCCTATTCACCTCCATTCCTATATTCTAGCAACCATTACACCTCCTAAAACATTTGGCTCTATCCTTCCCCTCCCCCCTTTCCTTTTATCATAATATCATAGACTTTAATTTTCTCTCCCAAACTAATACTTTCATAGCCTTGATTGGTCTTTACTCTAAGAGTGTTATATTTAAAAAACACATGCAACCCAAAATCTCTTCTATACTACTGAGTTATCTTTCTAAACCCAGTATGTAGTATTTAATATATCTGTGTATGATCCTTCAATGTCTTCACAACTCCTACAATGTAAATTTCAAACACTCTGTATAGCATTTCACACCCTTCAAGTTTTGGCTTCCGTTTTGCCTGTCCATCCTCACCTCACACTAAGTCCAACAAAACCCTGCACAGGCAAAAGGCCTCACATTGAAATTCCCTGAACTCATGCTTTCAGATGGTTGTACCTTTAGGGAATGCTATTCTCGCCAGCTTAGATTCTCGATTTCCCTCCCCATCCCAGTTACATGTTGCAGATGTTTTATTCTGGGCAGATAAGTCTGAAAAAGAAGAGCAGGAGGCTCTCTTTCCTTACCATCCCCTGTCTGTAAGGCATAAGGTGGAACTCCACACTAGTGGAACTCCTCCTCACAGAGTGAAGGTATTCCTCAGGGAGAATCAGGCCATCTTCTACCCCATCCCCAGTTCCAAGACAACACAACAGAGGCTGTCAGGAACCATGAGAACTGGCAATTCCACAGCACTGCCTGAGATATTAGTAAAACAATAGAGATTATATTAGCAAACAATTAGAGAAAAAAATAGATACTAGTAGTAGCAAGAAAAGCAATATACTAGTCATAAATTTAACAAGGATTCAGGGAAAGATACAGCCAAAAAGGGCCTTCACCCTTAGTGGTATGGACAGCTGCAGATATACACTATACTGTAACTCAGGAACAGCTAGAAAACGTACTTGCCAGCTGCTAATTTCTGGGTAAATGTGGGCAAAACATAGAAACTCCCTGAAATTTGAAACTATTCCTCAAACCACATACTGATCCATTGGCAAGCGTGGAAGACTTATTGGTCTGGGCTCTTAATCACAACCTCTAACCAATCATTGCCAATTTCTAAGAAGCCAGGCTTTAAAAAAAGAAACAGGAAAAAAAAAATGAGTTTTAAAATCAGAGGAGGAACACTGCAGGGAAAATAAGACACCACAGAATTAATCCAGCAAGCCACTAAACAAATAAGCAAAAAAAAAAAGAGTAAACTGGGGAAAAAGTAGTAGTCTGAATCCAGCATTGCTAAAATATCTTTAAGATATCCAGTTTTCAACAGAAAAAAAAAAAAATTACAGAGAAACACGAAACTGCAAACCTAGCACAGGAAAAAAAAGGGAGAGTGAAAAACTGCCTGAGTGGGTCCAGATATTGGACTTAACAAAGACTTCAAAGTAGCTATTACAGACATGTTCAAACCAATCGATCAATCAATCAAGCCACATTGGAAAATATAAAGGATGACAATAATTCATCAAATAAAGACTAAAAACAAATTACAGAGCACGACCAAATGGAAAAAAAAAAAAAAGTTTGAAACATGTTTTCTACCTCAAAAAAAATCTAAGTAGAATTAAGCTATCCTGACATGATTAACATCAAATTATTTTGATTATTAACTCTAGGATGCACTGTGTAAAAAGGAAAATACACATTTTAAAAATTTCTATACCAAAATATACTACTTATATCATCCTTAAGAAATAACATCATTCGGGGTACTTGTATTAGACATGCTTGAGCAGTCCTAGATTACTCCTATTACCATAAGATAATTATTATGAGCATCTCCATTCCCAAATGTGTTCCAAATCTGATGTTAATTTTATGATCACATATAACAACCTATATGTATCTTTCAAGTTTTTTACAGCATCTTAAAACTTTTGTTCTTTTAATCTTTCATTATTTGTCATCTAAAATACTAATATGAACTTTTAGAAACTTAATACAAAGTTGTGTACAATCAAAGTAGCCAAATGCATGAATGTATTCCTCAACCCAGTTAGGTGGGCAAGTAACAATAAAGTGTTGGAACAATAATAAAAAATAATTTATAAAAACTGGATAAAGTTTCATTCTTCAAGAGAAACAACATATTCAAGTCTATTTTCACATCTGATAGAAAAAGCAGCAGATTCCTAACTGCCTAGCAAGAGGAAGCTGATCAACTAATGAACTTGTAATTTAGTCTCTCACAGTTAAGAAAGCAAGACTTCTGCATAAACCATTTGAAAACTGATTTGTTGGGCACCCGAGTAGCCCAGTTAGTTGAGTGTCTGCCTTGGGCTCCAGTCATGATCCTGGGGTCCTGGAATACAGCCCCATATCGAGCTTTCTGCTCACCAGGGAGCCTGCTCCTCCCTCTCCCTGCCACCCCCCTGGTTTGTGCACTCTCTGTGTAAAATAAATAAAATCTTTTTAAAAAATAAATTTAAAAATCTGTTGATTTAATAGAAAATCTTTATTTAGAAAAATGAAAATGAAAACTCTGTGCAACAGAGGTTCAAATAAGTAACCAAACGAAATTTTCCTTTTAAATGTCAACAGGAAAAAAAAAAACACTAAGATGAGTCTCAAAATCTGAAATTGGTAATCTTACTCAGTTGCTACCATACCCACTTAAAATTAATACATATTTTAGCATCTAAATCACAAATTTCCTTTTTTTTTAAGATTTTATTTATTTATTTATGAGAGACACAAAGGGAGAGGCAGAGACATAGGCAAGAAGGAGAAGCAGGCTCCCTGTGGGGAGCCTGATGGGGACTGGATTCCAGGACCCTGGGACCATGACCTGAGCCTAAAGCAGACGCTCAACCACTGAGCCACCGAGGTGCCCCTAAATCACAAATTTCTGACTTTTATAACCCTTCCCTAAGTTTAAAGTTTATTTTAACCTGGGGTGTAAAAATATCTTTAAGAAGTCTAAAACACTTATCATTTCCACCAAAAATAAGAATTACATATTTGTAAAAGAAGTATTATCACAAAGGAATTTCTGAAATAAAATATTCTCTTACTTAATAAAAGTATGTACAGACATTAGATATTTAACCTAATATTTTAATTAGTTGCCATGAAAAGATTCCATTGCAGTTGAAAACTGTTTGAATAATCATTGCAAAATAAAACCAAATTATTCCAGTTCAGCAGCTTTTTTATACTACACTGGCTACTTCACAAGAAAGCTTTGGTCCTTTTTAAAACAAAGCAAAGTGTTAAGAATCACACATACAAATAAACCTTACCAAAAAAAACTGAACTTAATAAAATTCCTATTATTTCCTAACAGAGTATATGTTTATATATAAAATATGTATATGTAAATATGCAAACATTAATCAACTGATCGAATATTTCCCAAGAAAGATACCACATTGTCATTTATAAAATGCATTTTTAAAATCACTAATTGCTTTTAATGAGTAAGCTTACAGAAAATATCAAATTTTTCTAAACAATAAATTCAAAAAAATGTAAATAAAAACGAAATATTACATAGAAATTAAAAAATCCCAAAAGTTAAACCATCTTTTCTCCTTCAAGATAATTTTAAAATATACGAGGCATACCTTAAGAGATATTGCAGGTTCAGTTCCAGACCACCACTATAAAGCTAATATCACCATAACACAAGTCAAGACAATTTTTTGTTTTTTTCTGGTATATATAAAAGTTAAGTTTACACTATACCATAGTCTATTAAGCATGCAATACATGATGTATAAAAGTAAACTGCATACATATCTTATACATATCTTAATTTTAAAAAATTTTGTTATAAAAGCTAAACATCAATTGAACTTTCAGTGAATTATAATCACTGATCACCATAACAAATATAATGAAAAAGTTTGAAATATTGCAAGAATTAGTGAAATGTTAACAGAGACAAGTGAGCAAATGTGGTTAAGAAAAATAGTGCCTGGATGCAGGTTTGCCATAAATGTCCAATTTGTAAAAAAGTGCAGTATCTGAAGCAAAATAAAGAGAAGCACAAACTAGATGTGCCTCTAATAACCTGGGGACAGTTAGCACCACAGCAGGAGGTATGCCTTAAGGCTGGAAGTATTAAGTTAGACATACTTAAAAGGTCCTAACTGGCTGATCCCTCTAAATGTTTTACAAGTGAATCATACTTAAATGAAAATCCATTTGGACAAAAGGATAACAACTAGCTTAAAACAACGTTTGAGTGATCTAGTTCTCTAAGATGGATGCAATGGACTGAAAAGTTGTATCTCCTAAAATTCGTATGTTGAGATCCTAACTCCCAATGTGACAGCGATGCCATCAGGAAGTAGGACCTCTGGTAGGTAATTAGGTAAGGTGGGTGGAGTCCTCATGAATTAGATTAATGCCTTTTAAAAGAGACTCCAGAGAGTTCTACTGCCCTCTTTTCCACCTTGTAAGGATACAATAAGTCAGCCATCTGCAACCCAGTAGAGGGCTCTCATAAGAACCCAACCATACTGGCACCTAGTAGAACTTTCAGACTCTAGAAGAGTGAAAAACAAATTTCTCTTGTTTATAAGATACCCAGTCAATGGTATTCTGCTATAGCTGCCCCAACTAAGATAGTGTATAAATATTCCCAAGTCTGAAAAGAAAAGGAATGAGACAATGCTAGTCTAGCTCTATGGAAACACCTTGAGTAAAAGCCCTAAGGTAGGCTTTGTGAGGCAGAGTTACCACAACTATCAATAAGTTAATTACTCTCATGGGATTGAAAGATGAATGCTTTACTAAAGCACATCTATTGTCCAGGCCCACCATAATCTAACTGGTAAAGTAGAAAAGAACCTCTTGCTTTAAAAAAAAAAAAAGAGCCTAAGCAAGAGAGACAAGCTGATTAAGTCTGTCTACATGGGGGAAGAAATAAGGACAGGATGACAACAAAACAGAAGAAGTTGACTGCTAGAAAATAATGCCTTCTGACATTTTTATAACCTATGCAATTTTCCCATCCTCATCATATTCATATTTACAATCACAATTGTATGCTTTTCGTAGCGGTGAGGAATGCAGAAGGTTATACCTCTATAGATCTTAATGGTAGGGTTCAAATGTACACAACAGCAAGAGAGGGAGGCACAGATGGAGAGAGCTATCAAATGAGTGCATAAAAAAACTAAAGAGTGACTATGAAGTGTGCTAACAATTTGAATGCCAGTAAGGCTTCTTTAATAGAACAATTCTGAATTTCCCTAAGTGCATATAACCCAGATAAAGGATTAAAAAAAAAAGACAAGACTGGAAAAATTTCCAGGAACAAAATACCACCCCAAAAAAGGCAATGGAAATTGCTAAAATTACCCCCCACCCCAAAAAAGGGATTGGCCGATTGATTCTCCACCTTGCAAAGGAAAGAGAATTGTGTTTTCTCTGTATATTTGGAATTGCCAAGGAAGTTGCAAGACGGCATGTGTTTGAGAGACAAATCTCTAATATCTGCATGTCCTATGACAATTTTTCTTCCAGAATATCTTGTCAGTAATGTTTGCAAAACAAGTCTCAAAAGCTAGCAACATGGATTCCTTCTGGGTCAGAGAACAGATTTGTTTCCCAACCATGGCAAAAGAAGTTAGGACTCCTTTAAAACACAGGCTTCCTAAATTCAGGGTTCCTCAGCTGTAACACAGCCTCACTGAGTACACAGCATCTACCGGGATCCACCTCTGTATCATCCCCATGGGTGGAGAAAGAAGAGCCTTGTAGAATCTGAAAGTCATAATGCCTTCTATGTCTAGAGTAATGAAATTATCTAAATCCATTTGGGCTCCCTGATCCCCTTACCAGCAAATTCTATGGAAGTGTGGCAAGCGAACCTAGCAGGTGCCACCACACTGATGTTTAGGAACTGTTTAAATGCTTAACATACACAAGCTCTGTATGGATGAAGCTGGTAATAACTATGAATAAAAACTCTATTGGAAGGCATGATAGCTCTTATTCTGTTTTACAAAGAGAATAACCCTAGGTACTCTACGAGTGACTTGACAGGATGCCAAGAAAAACATGGTATACCATCCTGAAGCCATAGTTATATTCAACAACTGAGAGTACAAAAAACACACAATATTCTCAAAATTTAAAAAACCATAACAGATAATTCAATAGAAGGCAAAGTTGTGGCATGTTTAATATAAAATCTAACACCACATAAACATTTTGAACAATCGGGCAGCATCTTACTACACCTCCAGATCCCCCAAGGTATGCATTCACTCTTCTGTCCTGGAAATGAGAAGCACAAATAAACTAGTACTTAGTTAAAACGCACAACTTAGAAGTCAATGGTGCATCTGAATACTGTTAACTGCATGATTTGGAGCAAATTAGTTCAACTATCTGAACCTCATCTATAAAATTACACTAAATTGTTGTATTTAAATGAGATGACATATAGGGATACCTGGGTGGCTCAGCAGTTTGGCGCCTGCCTTTGGCCCAGGGCGGGATCCTGGAGTCCCTGGATCAAGTCCAGCGTCGGGCTTCCGGCATGGAGCCTGCTTCTCCCTCTGCCTGTGTCTCTGTCTCTCTCTCCCTCTCCCTCTCTCTCTCCCTCTCTCTCTCTCTCTCTCATGAATAAATAAATAAATCTTTAAAAAATAAAAATAAAAAATGAGATGACATATATAAAAATAGCACCTGGCAGGTATTTAATTAATGTTAGTTACTGTCATTTGCTTATTATAAACTGCAGTGAAACATACCAATAAAATGTAAATATCAGTGCCTGTCTTAATTAAATCTAAACAGTTGCATTTTTTAAATAATTTCCAAATTTCTTCTTCTAAGCACAAAACTACTAGTAATTGCTACTCACAAGAATTTTGAGTTTTCCTTAGATTAACAAAGGAGGGGGAAAAACACAAGTCTACACTTGAGTTTACTTCCACATGCTATGTACTTCTGACACATTTCAAGCCAACAAATACAATTTTTAACCAATTTCTATCAAGCATCATCAGAAAGATCAGTTAACATTCAAGAGAAGTGTTTCAGCACTCAACATGTGTGTGTGTGTCTGTAGATAAAATATTGTTTAAACACTCCAAAACAGAAGCATGTGCATGTATTTTATGAAAAGAATGAAATAAATTGTAGTGAAGATAATATGATATACAAAATCACCTTCAGTATACAGAAAAAGTTATGAAGAAGGGCGCGCGGGTGGCTCAGCTGGTGAAGTGTCTGCCTTTGGCTCAGGTCATGATCTCAGGGTCCTGGGGTTGAACCCTGCATCAGGGGCCCTGTTCAGAAGACAGCCTGCTTCTCCCTCCCTCTCTCTCTCCTGCCCACTTGTGCTCTCTCTCTCTCAAATCTTAAAAAAAAATTTAAAAGTTAGGAAGAACTTACAGTGTTAAAGACAAGTTGTAAATGAGTAACAAGAATGTGGGTAGCTTTTTTATACCTATGGGCTCTTTTAAGAAAACTTATACCTCAATGTTTTATATATATAAATCAAAATTTATTAATAAATATATGAATAAAAAAAATCCCTCTATTTTAAGTGAAAAGGAGTTGCTTCTTAACTAATGAAAAGACAGAAGTAGTATGAAGTATTTAAAAGCAGAGTTTAAAAATTAGAGAAATACTACATTTTGGGAGTTTTTTGATTACTGATTCAATTTCATTGCTACTAATTGGTCTGTTCAAATTTTGTATTTTGTCCTGATTAAATTTTGGTAGGTCATATGTCTACAGTCACTTATCCATTTCTTCCAGTTGTCCAATTTTTGGCATATAACTTATCATAACATTCTCTCTGTATTTCTGTGGTATCAGTTATTATTTCTCCTCCATTTCTGATTCTGTTCTTTTTTTTTTAAGATTTTATTTATTTATTCATAACAGACACAGAGAGAAGCATAGACATAGGCAGAGGGAGGAGAAGCAGGCTCCATGCAGGAGCCCAATATGAGACTCAATCCTGAACTCTGGGATCACCTCCTGAGCCAAAGGCAGATGCTCAAATGCTGAGCCACCCAGGCATTCCTCCATTTCTGATTTTGAATTTCTTCTCTTTTTTTATTGATGAGTTCAGCTAAAAGAGTATTAATTTGGTTGACCTTTGAAAGATCGAGTTCTGGGTTTCACTGATATTTTCTATTGCTTTATTAGATTCAATTTCATTTATTTCAGTCTAATCTTTATTACCTTCTTTCTTCTACTTCCTGTGGGCTTTGTTTGTTCTTTTTTTTTTTTTCCTAGCCTCTTTAGATGTAAGATAACTATTTTGGAGATTTTTTTTTTGTTTCTTGAGGTAGGGTCACATTGCAAAAATTCCCTCTTGGATCAGCTTTTGCTGCATCCCAAAGATTGTAGACTGTTATGATTTCATTTTCATTTGCCTCCATGTATTGTTTTATTTCCTCTTTGAGTTTTGATTGACCGATTCATTGTCTAGTAGCATGTTATTAAAACTCCAAGTACCGGTGTTCTTTCGAGAGTTTTTCTTATGCTTGATTTCTAGTTTCATGCCACTGGTCAAAAGAATTGCATGATGTGACTTTCAATGTTTTTCAATTTATTGCGACTTGTGATCTATTCTGAAGAATGTTCCACATGCACTTGAAAAGAAATTGTATTCTGTTTTCAGGATCAAATGTTCTGACTATATCTGTTAGGTCCATCTGTTCTAATAAGTTATTCAAAGTCACTGTTTCCTTGTTGATTTTGTCTCTGGATGATCTATCCATTGATCTAAGTTGAGTGTTAAAGTGTAAAGTGCAGTGTGAAATTGAATCAATAGTCAAAAAAACCCCAACAAAAGTCCAGGACCAGATGACTTCACAGGCGAACTTTACCAAGCATTTAAAGAGTTTATACCTATTCTTCTCAAACTATTCCCAAAATAAAAGAAAAAAATAAAGAGGAGGAGGAAGAACTTCCAAATTCATTCTATAAGACCAGACAGAATTACCCTTGTACCAAAACCAGACAAAGATATTACAAATAAAGAAAACTGCAAGCCAATAACTCCAATAGAAGATAGGTGAAAAATTCTCAACAAAATGGTAGGAAACCAAAATCCAAAACCAAAACCAAACCAAATCCAACAACACATTAATTATTCACCATGATCAAAGTGAGGTTCATTCCATAGATGCAAGAGTACTTCAATATTCCCAAGTCAATCAATGTAATAGATCACGTTAACAGGAAAAAGAACAACCACAAGATCATCTCAAGAAAAGCAGAAAAAGCATTTAACAAAATGTAAAATCCATTCATGATATGATATATGATTCATGATAAAAACTCTCAACAAAGTTGGTTTAGAGGGAACTATATCCCAACATAATAAAGGCCATAAATGAAAAACCCATTATACTCATACTCAGTTCATACTCATACTCCTACTCAGGCTTACACTCTAGCTAAGGGCAAAACCCCTAATATTTATACTGGTAGTATAAGCTTTGAGGTAACTCATGACTTTGTAAGAAGCAAGGTTATCTTACTCTAATGGAAACAAGATTAAAAATGCTTTAATATCCAAATTATTAGATGCCATACTCTTACCAGCTACTTTAGCTATTATAAGGTCCCTGGAAATCCCAAACTTGACTTCCTAAAAGCAAACGGGAACTATCTTGATGATTTTTCTGTAAAGATTGCTGCTCTCAAAAAAGCCAATGACCAAACTTCTGGCATGGTCCAAAGGAACACTCCCTCAAATGATAATCTAGAAAAAATGACCAGAGATACCCAACAAGTAGTCCCAGAAAAAAAAAAAAAAAAAAAAAAAAAAAACCTATTATTGGAAACCCAATAACTGTTGGTTCTATTTAAAATTATATATATATATATATGGCTATGTAACTACCCAGTCCTGAGAGATTCTGAATTTCCCAATGCTGACTACTGTAAATGCATTAAATCACTGATCTACGATAAAATGGGAAACTTTATGAACCAATTCTGAAGGAAGAATATAATATGGCCACACAAGGTACTCACTTTGTTTGCTCCCACCCGCCCAAAATACAGTTCAGGAAAATCTGTCCATACTGCTTGCATAATGGACAAATCAAGGTTTGGCAAGTGAAATTCATACCACTAGCTCCATCTCATTGATATAAATATGTCCTGGTAATGGTTTGTATGTTTTCTCACTGGGCTGACTCTTTTATGACCAAAATTCTATTAGAAAAGATTATCCATACCTAGGTAACTCCCCTTGAACATTACAGTGACTAAGGAACTCACTTCACCATGCGATTACTTTAACAGGGTCTATGCTGTTGGGCAGTTCTACAACACTTTCATTATGCTTACCACTTTCAGTTCTCAAGGCTTTGTTGAGACTCAGTTATTAAAATGTATAGAGAACCCTTCGAAAACCATGGAGAAAAGCACTACCACTAATCCTTCTAAATCTCAGGTCCATCCTCTTTGGACATTATAAACTCTCACCCATTGAGATAACCACAGAATGCCCGATGTACCTGGCTTCTGCCTCTTTTGATCCACAACTGGTAAAAGGGAATATACTTCAATACTGCAAAGGTCTATTTGCTCCTGTTAAAAATAACCAAATTCTAGTAGAACAATATTTCTGTAGCATGCTTCCAGGACACAAAGACCTTAAGCATCACTCCTTAATCTAGAGATTCCATTACTGGAAAGACACCTCCAAAAAAGCTTTCTTCAACTCATTGGAAAGGCCCTTATTAGATGCTGGTAACCAGCCTTTATGACACTGAACTCCAAGGAACAGACTCAGATCTACATGTCACACCTAAAGAAAGCATTAAACTCTGATTGGACCTACATACCAACTGATAACCTGAAAATACAAATTTCAAAGAATTGAAGCAGCTGAAGGGATCACCTTTCCCAACATGATAGCAATAGACCTCTACATCTTCTCGTTATTGATTTTTGCCTTATTTTCTACTTTCTAGCTCTTTTTTCTTGGAAAGACAATGCTCTTACACATACTTCCCAATCTACTGAAAAACACAACAAAAAACAAAAAACAAAAAACAAAAACAAAAACAACAACAACAACAACAAAAAAAACCCTTTCTGACTGCTGGATCTCACACCAGAAACTCCAATCTGTTTATAATGTTGGGAGACCCCCTTGGTCTTACCCGTAACCAATTTCTCCTTACTCCCAACTGCTATTGTTGTTATATCTCTGAGCCTATGGATGTCACCTACCAGGCTAGACTATTATAGCCAGTGTCTCCATACTTTGTTTCAATCTTTTCTCAATCGTGGGTATATAAGCCCAGCTAAATACCGCCATCTTTGCCAACAGTATAATCTTCACTCCCTAATGTTCTTTCCTTATCTAAGTGTGATCTGTCTCCCTCCACTCAAGGGTAATAGAAACAGACTAAATCTTCTTTAAAATTTTAAAACTTCTTTAAAATTCTTTAAATTTTTTATTCAGAAAAAAATTATTTAGAATGAGATGATCTCACAGAATGTCATTCCAACTCCTCTGATCCCTTACTTGGAAGGGGTCAATAGAGAAATTCTGGCTAATGAGTCTATCAATAACCAGATGTTAGCTGGGATAATCTGCACGAGACCTGGTTTCATTTTTGTCTGTGGTGGATGGCATTTTCCTTGGGCATATGAATGTTTAGATAACTGGCAAACTGAAGGTGGATGTTTATTGGGATATTTGTCCTTGTTAACCACACTAACAAATAAGAAACCACCACCCCCCACAATCTGGTCCACCCTATTGGATCTTCATGGCCACCTTAAGTGGGAACTTTCAGGAAACACATATAATACCACATCTAGTTCCATGGGGAGAGTTCTTCTGTGAGTCAGGGTGAATAACAATGAATCAGAAATTTCTAATATTAGGGACCTAACTGATTCCACAGCAAAAGCAGTAGGAGCCCCACAACAATCACTTGATTCACTGGCTGAAGTAGTTTTGGACAATCACATAGTCACTGATTACCTACTTGCTGAGCAAGGAGGTGTTCCTGCAGTAGCAAACACCACCTGCTACACATCAATCGATTCCTCTGGAAAAGTAGAAACCCCAAATATAAGCTCAGGAAACAAGTGCACTGGCTACAGCAAACTTCATCTAAATATCCATGGTTCCTCTGATCTCTTTACCTAATTCCTGTTGGGTCTGGGCTGCTGATTTAGAATTATTATACAAACTGGGATAATTATTCAGCTCATCTTATTTTGAAAATTATTTTTAAGCTTTATACCTGCTGTCAAACTCTGCAGAAGTGCTGTACCAAATAGTGATGTTCGCTCAACACTACAAGATCATCTCCAATACTTAAGACCTGAAAAGACAGAGGCTTTGGGTAAGAAATGTAGGAGAATTCTTTCTCCTACTCTTGTTATTTAAATGTGGCCTCAATAGGTTTCCAATCTGTACATCTTCCCTCCAAAATGGGACATATCAACCAGGAAAGGTCCTTCCTAGTCAAGGGACAATAGTAATTGTAGAAAACCTGACCCTTGATCAGCAATGCTTTTGAGCTAATATTTTGATCAACCTGGGAAATGTAAAAATGAAGACAGGAAAAACGTCATTCAAAATGGAGTCCATAAGTCTTGAAGGGAGAGCTCTCACGTATGTACCACTTGTCACAACTTACTTTACATACCCCAACATGAAAAAGTTTACTTTATTAACCAGACAGGAAGAAGGAATATTTTCCCCTTGCCCAGCAATAGCTCAGCCAATATGGAACCAATGCAACTCAGCCAATACAAAGTTGCCATGACCCTGAAAAATCTCATTCTCCTCCAATTGACTTTCATTCCATACTGTCTGTCCAAACTTCCTTCTTTCTCTATTCAAAAAAAAAAAAAAAAAAAAGTTCTCTACACTTGCCTATGGCTTCCCATAGTTTTTATGTCCCAAACTGCAATTCCCCTGCTATTCCCGAATAAACTCATTTCGCCGGTAAGCTAACTGGCTATTTTTAAGGTTAATAAAATTTTGCATGAAAATACGTTGTCTATACAATTTTCCAACAGGTGCCAAGAAAAACTATATAAATGAAGATAGTCTAGTGCAACAAATGAGAGCCTGAGAGCATTGAGCTGTTTATGTATCCTATAGTACTAGTGACAAATACAGAAGCATCTAGAATAAAAATATTTCTTTTAACAATTTAGTTGCAAGAGCGCTAATAAACTTGTTTCACATATCCTTAATCATATAATAAAAAATTAAGGAATTAAACTTAAAATTCCTCAAAATTGTCTCAATACATAAGTAATCACACAATAATACTCTCTGAAAATGTTTAGAAAAAACTATGGTGTCTACAGCAGGTCTACTTATAAATATTTATAAACAAATAGTTACAACTTCCTGAATGACTAAAGAAAGTAGTCTACCAAAGAACTTTACCAGAAAGCCATAAGCTTAAAGCCCAGAATGGAATATGAAAAATAAATGAAGGACAAGATAATTTCCACTTACCAAAAAACTAAAAACTAAAATAAAAATGCGACAAAATTTTACCCAAATTTTCCATTTTGAATTTTTTTTTAATTTATGTATTTTAAAATCTGTATTTTCTTAATAAAAGCTGAAACAAATTATAAATGGCTTTCAAATTTATCAAAATGCCTTTAATTAAAAATAAAAATAACAAAGATCACTTCAACATAGTTTGGCAAGAAGGAATTAGAGCATAAGTACATAGAACAAGGAAAGATGGTGTTACATTTGGTATCAGGGCTGACTAGATCCACTAACTTGGTGTTGTCACTACTCCCTCTAGCCTTAGAAGCTCTAAGAGGACAACATTTTTTATATGTTTTGTTTATTTCTGTATTGATGGCACTGAGAACAAAGACTAACACAAAGTCAAAACTCAAATATTTACTGAATCAGTGAAAACTCTCTTCAGTCTTTTTGTGTATCTGCTTAGTTTCTACACATCAGTTTTTCATGCCAGAAATGATAGGCAACCTAAAATCATATCCTTCCAATTTCATGCACCAATTAACAAAGTAATTATGCTACTAGTTCCACTTAGAAAAATCTGTGAATGACTCTAAGTCACCTGCCCAACCCTGTGCCAAATATGACAGGTGTAACGATTAGTATGACTAGCCTGGCCATATACTAGCCCAATAACAGACTTACCTATGGGATCATAAAAAAGAATGTTAAGAGGAAAACAAAGAAAAGGAAAGGGAGGGGAGGCCTACAGAGGACAAAAATAGGTATATGTTATTTAATCTGTCCTTCCTTACAGCAACCCAAACACAAACCATTGAACTCAGCAATTTCATAGCAGTCTTCAGTACTGAATATGCCACAAGAGATGTTCCTTATCTAAGTACTCAATAAGTGCACACGCGCAAGACACAAAGTTACAGAGAGAGGCAATTTATGTTTATTTATGTTATACTCACTAATGAATCAACCACTTATAAAGGTATTCCCTATGCAGATATACGTCCTTATTTCACCCCAACATCTATCCCAACACACCATGTCACACTATTTTTTGGTCATTCTCACACCTGACTACAATCTTAGTAATAGCAAAGAATTTGCAGGAGAACTACTCAAATTATATGCAAAATCAGTGACAAATGAGGACGTGTCAAAATTATAACAATTAACATATAAAAAGAGAAAAACCAACAAGGATGAGGACATTAGGCACATCAAAAAGAATATGAATATCAAATAACAGATATGCTCCTGAGAAAATCGATAAACCTGAAAATATTTCTGTAAACATAACCTCTAAAATCATACTTCAAAAGTCAAGCATTAACTGGAGATGTATGCTATCATGCTATCATATAATTATATTGAGAAAAATCACATCAAAAAATATCAGCATTTATTCATTCACTGTTATTCTCACAAATCATGACTTCTTGGAATTAAAAGTTAAATATTAAGCACATGATAAACTAAATCAATTTTTGTAATTTGGTTTAATTTTATATGGATAACTCCAAAGCTTTTTTTCACTTATGAGATATTGTTCATCATTTTAACAAGATTCATAAACTGGCCTCTTTCTCAGTACTATTTAATTTCAGTTAAGGGGGATCTTATATATCTAAGAGAAGTTTGCTATTACTTTAAGTATTAAGTAAGCACCTGTTCTGGGCAAAATACTAGACTAAGTTCTATGGGAAATCTGAAGATTATATTAAAGGACATTATGCTAGTAGTTGAAAAACGAATTTAAAAATGTTCTATGAGAACACATGTGAAATTTGAAAACCACCCTTGATCTAGCTCAATTCTAATTCCTTTTTACTGACAGAAGTCTCATGTCCTGAAAAGACAGAGTGGCTTATCAAGAAGACAAAGTGAAGAGTTAAAAGAACTATGACCTGAATCTTTGCTACAGATTCCAATTTGGCTGCACCACTGTCTTAGCCAAGAGCACATTCAATAGAAGACCTCCTGGTATCCCATACTAAGTTAAGACCGATACAGAACACAATACAACAAATCAAAACAAAATATGATGCATGTTACAACTTCCAGAAATATGTGACTTCTATTACTCAAGGTAAGCAAGCAAGACTACTCTGAGGCATATATGATGGAAGAATAGTGAGCTTAGAGTCAGAGGATGAGTGTGTGAGGCCCAGCTCTTTCCCCTACCTGCTCTTTCCCTACCTGCTGTGTCTCCTTAGAACAAAAATCTTTAAACTTAGTTTCTTGGATCTTAAAATGGAAACATACTTGGGACGCCTGGGTGGCTCAGCGGTTTAGCACTTGCCTTCAGCTCAGGGCATGATCCTGGAGTCCCAGGATCAAGTCCCACATGGGGCTCCCTGTGTGGAGCCTGCTTCTCCCTCTGCCTTGGCCGCTGCCTCTCTCTTCTCTCTCTTGTCTCTCAAGAATAAAAAAATAAAATCTTAAAAAAAATGGTAACATACCACCTGTTCAAAATCATCCTATGAAAAATAAATGATATGATGCAATGGTTTTAAAGCTGTGTTCCTCAAAATGCCACTGAGATTTGCTTCTGAGAAACAACATTTTGAGTATGACGATGAAAATATACTGGCAATCAGACTGTTGCATCCTGCATAAGGGAGGGATGTACCTGTAAAGAATAGCTACTGAATTATCGCTTTAGTCTAGACACTGCAAAAAGTATACTGTATGAGTACATGGTTCTAAAAAGGCAAGCAGTACCATCATTTGATAATGTACCAAAGAAATTGAGAATGCATACCAATGAGTTCAACAAATGAGACAGTAATTTCTTAATAAATGATGGTCACAAATGTTATGAGTCCGTTTTCCTTGTACAATATATTCATAAATGTAAACACAAGGAAAATGTACTACTCTAAGAATCACATGTATTTAAAATACACATGAAGAAATGAGACTTTAGTATTCAATTTTTAGCAACCATGTCTATTAGTAAGAGTAAAATAGGCTGTAGTAGTCTAGCACCAAATATAGCCCAAATTTTAGTGACTTATATCTACATAACAGTTCAGAAGATAATTCAGGACAACAGGGAGACACTCTTCCACACTCACGGACACCTAGGGTGAGAGATCCTCTGCCATCACATGGCTTGCCAGGCCACTCTTTACATTGCCAAAAGTCATACAGAAAGAGGTTTGTAAAAGTTAGTTCAGTTGGGAAAAACAGAAACCATCCCATGTGTTCCAAATCTGAAGGTATTTAATACAGGGAATTAGAAGAAGCTTAGAGCATCACTAAAAATACAAGGAAAATGAAGGTTTGAGGAAAGCAGCTACCAACAATCTCAGTGTGAAGCACCAATGCAGATGATTCTCAAAAGCTCTGGAACTCTTAGATTTCTTAAAGGATTCCACCAAGTATCTTGTTCTGCACAAGCTGAGTGGGTAGTTGTGATAAACTAAACAAGCCACTCCCTGCCATGACCATGTCCTAATTCCTAAAAACTTGGAGCATGTTATCTTACATGGTAAAAAGAACTGTGGAGGTATTATTAAGTAAAGGATCTTGAAATAGGGAGATTATCCTACATTGCCCAAGCTTCTAATATTGCTTAAGGTCAAATCATTAGAGTTTTATAAAAGCAAAACAAGAGGATTACTCAAGAGATATGAAGATGCAATGAAGCTGGAGTGCTACAAGTAAGGGATCATCAAGAATTCAAGCAAAAGACAAGGAAATAGATTCTCCCCTCACAGCTCACCAAAGGAGTCAGTCCTGCAGACACCTTGACTTTATTTAGCCCAGTAAGACTGATTTTGGACTTCTGATCTCCACAATTATAAGATAATACATTTGTATTATTTAAGCCACTTAAGTTTATGATAATTTGTGACAGCATCAACAGAAAACTAATACAGTGGTCATCCTGGACTTCCCTGAATAATGCTTTAAACCTTTATCTTCCCATGAATCTGACTCAACTATTTCTGAAGAACAGGAAGCTCTCTCCTTCTTTTCTACTTTCCCAATCTCAGTGGCACACTAACATAGATCCTCACAGGGATCTTGTGATGCAATGCAGATGAGTCCTCTGGACAGGGTGGTAATGGACAATCAACACAAGCCTCGGGAAAATCTTCAGGAGTCAGGTTGCGATGACATGCATCATTTCCATTCCCATTCCACTGCTCAGAGCTTCAGAGCTTTGTCTCATGGCCCTAAAATAAATGTGGAGGAGGTGGGGAAATGTAGTCCAACTTGTGTTGTGTCTATGAAGAAGAAAAAATTTATGTGGTAAACAGCTCTGGTATACTATCAAAGAATTTAGAAAAAAAATATAAGAAAGCCTGATAATTATGAAAGCTACAAAAGGAAAGTAACATGAGAAGTAGCTCCCTAAAAGTTGTTGACAAATATGTTCAGGTAGTCATTGTATATGCACAAACAAAAGTAGCTAATAAAAAGATATATGCGTCTTACAAAACAGTATAGGATAATACCATATAAATTGTCAATTTTATTAAGGTTATTATCTTTAAATTCTACACTGTTCAGACTTAGTAATAAGAATGTAGACAATGGATTGCATAATTTACTTTTTTGTAATACCAGTCTGTTGGCAGCTGAATGGAGGCCTAGTATGAATATTTCAAATGAGATAAAAAATCATTTTTTAAATTTTATTTTAGCTGATACAGAAATGTTAACTCAAAAACAATACAGCTGTCCCAACTTACATATCTTCCTAATATTCTCAATAATATTAATAAATTCAGTCTGAAAATGCAGGGCCTACTGCTATGAGGCTTACAAAGATAAAATATTTAGCATACATAAGAAAAAACAGGGATCCCTGGGTGGCGCAGTGGTTTGGCGCCTGCCTTTGGCCCAGGGCGCGATCCTGGAGACCCGGGATCGAATCCCACGTCAGGCTCCCGGTGCATGGAGCCTGCTTCTCCCTCTGCCTGTGTCTCTGCCTCTCTCTCTCTCTCTGTGTGACTATCATAAATAAATGAAAAAAAAAAAAAAAGAAAAAACATCTGAACTTAAAGTTCAAAATAAATATTTTTTCTCTTTAGAAACTGCAAGTAAATATCTGATAGAAGAATAGTGGTTTATCCTATAATTTGTATGTAAGAAAATATATTTTCAAAATATATTTCACCTAACAAGTTTTAGACAATTTCTTTTTATTTTTAATTTTGTTTCCCCCATGAAGAAGAAAATGTCTACTATTCTTCCAAATTTCTTTACCCAGTTAATAGATATCCTGAGACCACAAGATAGGTGAGCTGTTTAAAATAATTCTCATTTCCAACTATTCATGAATAACTTCTCAGTACTGTGCAATTTCCAAACTATGAGCTTTAAAATCACTCTAAGGATGTTTTCACTTCATCCTCAGAGGCTTGTTCTTCTTCCCTAACTTATAGCCATATTCTCATCCCTTGGACCACAAGCTCTAGCATCCAACATGCAAACAGTATTGTTGCACAGACTATTTAAACAGCTCTCACTACTGCAGAAGGTCAAATCTCTGCAAGAAATCCAGATATAAATATACATTCATATTCCTGTGGTTCCACTTCTCTGATTAAACCCTGACTGATACATAATATTACCATTAATTTTATAGCCATTGCTAAATGTCTTATGTTAAATGTTATCCTATACACTATCATACTTGTTTTGTTGACTTTTTAGGCCACCACTGAAGTATATAAAAATCTAAAAGTGCAAGTTTGCCCAGGTTAGTAGACAGAAATCTAAAATAAACCCTAATAGCCACACCCTTACATAATTTTCTCCTTTGAGTACTGATAAGACCTGGAAATGTGAGACAGTAGCACTCCCATAATTATGTTACCTAAGATGGCAAAGATTTAAGGATGTAAAGTCCCTAAGCATGCTAACTTGGAGTTAACTCAAAAGAGAGATTATACTGGGTGGGCCTGAGTTCATCAGGTGAGCATTTTAGAAGAATGTGAAGCATCAAAGAGACTGGCCTAGAAGAAAGCAAACAGTCATGTCTTAAACTGCCTATGGAGGGCTCCCATGGCTCAGACATGAGGATGGCCTCACAGAGCTAAGAGAACACAGCCAGCAAGAAGGTAAAGAACTCGGTCCTACAACTGCCAGGAACTGCACTCTGCTAACAACTATATAAGCTGGGAAGAGGCCTAGAGATCCAGACGAGAATGGAGCCCAGTCAGTCACACCATAACTTAACACCCTGAAAAGTGACTTATGTCATGCCTAGATTTTCAAACTATAGAAATTATGAGATTTAAAAAAAAAAAAAGTGCTATTTTAATTCACTAAATCTGCACTGATTTGTTATGTGTTGATAGAAAACTAATATACTCAGAAACTATCTTTACATTTACATCGTATTTTCTAACACTTTTAGTAGATTACTCATCTTAATAGAAGAATGATGGAAAGATAAAATGCAACACAGTTCTATTTATTATTAGCTACACCACACTTTCTAAGAGACAAGATTATTCTAAACAGGACTTTTATATACAATCCACAAACAGTAACACATCAGAAGAAAATCATGAGACAAGTGGTAAATCACTATAGTACATCACCTAGTAATTCTGCAATAACACCTCTGGTTATCAGAAAATGCTGGGAAGAGTTTTTAATCTCCAAAATCTCTGAAACCACAGTTTCCTGCCTAGTTGTTACTGCTGCCATTTTTCTATTTTTTCCTTAGGTATGAAAGCTTACTTAAAAATTGATTCTAACTTCTACTTGTTAATGGTTTTGACCCTTTGTAACCAGAAATCATGCATTATTGATATATTTTTAATCAGAGAACTATGAATTATTATGGATTCGTACTGGCTTGCAGCTCCTACAATGATCTATAGATGAAACAATCCGTAAGGAATTTAGCTGAAGTTCATATTGTTAAACAAAAGGCTACCATTTGCAAATCAAATGTTGCCAAATTTCTATAAGATCACCTAAACTGAAGCAATATTCTACACATTTGTGAAATAATGCAAACATGAAAAAATTTATCGTATTCATAAAAATGTCCTAACTTTCGGAAATTGGTCCTTGGAAACGAGATACGAGAGAAATGGTTACCATTACCTGCCTAACAATTTCTCATTTCCAGACTATAATCCTGCCACCTAATCAAAGGAAAAGGCATTTGTAAAACGTTAACAATCATGACTAATTCCTTCCATCTTCTGCATCTGTGATGCATGCGTCCTTAATGTCTTTGCTAGAACCACTAGAGCTACGAAGATGGAAACTATATTCATTCTTAACTTTCCCTGAGGGGCAAGGATACAGTTAGCATTCTTTTAGTGCTGTACCTTCACATAAAAACTCCTGCTTTTTTTTTTTTTTTTTTTAAGATTTTATTTATTTACTCATGAGAGACAGAGAGGCAGACACACAGACAGAGGGAGAAGCAGGCTCCCTGCAGGGAACCCGATGTAGGACTGGATCCCAGGATCCTGGGATCACACCCTGAGCCGAAAGCAGATGCTCAACCACTGAACCACCCAGGCATCCCTCCTGCTCCTTTATAAATCATGCCTTCAAAATGTAGCATTCTCTATTTTCTTTAGTCATTGTCACCTAATGAACTCTAGGTCACTACCCTTCATCCTCCCATTATTCTTAGTGATAAAGTCCACATAAACATCTCACACCCTAGCTTTCAGCTCCTATCTCATCATTTCTAGTAACTAAGCTCAACTCCACTTCAGCCACACACCAGCAGGTTCTCAGCTTGTACTACTTCATCTCTGAAATAAGTTCATATAAGCTAGTAATGACAAAAATGTATTCTTCTGGTTCTCTCACTTTTGTTGCCCCCCCACAACATACCTCTCCTTTCACTCCCACAGGGACATTTCTTCTTTCCCCTAGCAGCACCTAAGAGTCTTTATTTTCTATATTATTTACTCTATAGCAGATCTTCAACTTTCCTTGCTGTTCTTTTTGGTTCACCCACCTAGGAGCCTCCAACCCTGAATCAATCCAACTACCTACCTTTCTTGTCCCTATAGCCCTCCTTCTGAGTTGTCCCTATAGCCCTCCTTCTGAGTTCAGCTAGAGGAAAACAAGAAAAATCAAGTTAGAATTGCATAAAACACGTAATATCCAAACTTCAATGGTGCTTCCTATGAAGAAGGAGGCTTCCTAAAGAAGATCTAACAATTCTTTTTTTTTAACAATTCTTTTTTGTTTAAATATAGTTACCTCTTCTAGCTATTTACAATTATATGCCTGTCCTAAACATCCCAATCCTACCAGCTTATTCCTACTTCCCAGTTCATAGAGAAAATATGTTTCTGCCAACAAATGAATAAATTTATCTATATCTGCATCCCTTCTTTTATCCATTCCTATCAAAATGTAAGAGGTCAATATTCCATGTAACACTCCAAATAGCTTATACTGTAATACACTAAGAGCTCCAAATCTAAATTTTTTTAAAGATATATTTCCCCACCTTATGGGTTGGTAGAGAGATTCTGCTCATTCTAGTCACCAGAAATCCAGACTGTCATGGCATCTAGCACATCAAACATTCCATTACCATGCCAGAGAATGGCAAGCATGCAGTGACACTTCAAGCTTCTGCCTAGAACTGATGCAAACACATCAGTTCATATTTCACTGGCCAAAGTAAATGATGTAGCCATGTCTGAGTTCTCAAAGGTAGGAAAATGCAATCTAATCATATGCATGGAAGAAAACCAAACAGGTGAACAGCCCTAAGAACTATCAGATTTCTATCCAAAACTAATTCCACCTGATGTTCTCTGATTCTTATTCCTTCCTCGTACCTTCTCAGCCACCTAACTCTATACAAGTTATTTTCTCTCTTTATTCCAACCTCTTCTCCAGCCATCACCCACTTAACTCTCCACTCATTCACAGCACAAGTGCTTGATAAGAAGTGTTGGCTGTTTCCACTTCCTCGTGACCCACTTGCTCATTAACCTACTACAGTCTCATTCCACCACCACCCCCAACATTGCGGTTAAACTGCTCTCACTAAATCCAAAGGACTCTACGGTTTTTATTTAGCTTCTTGGTAATCACCATTCCTCACTATTGGTCTCTCTTTCTGACTATTCTACTCCTGTGACATCTTAAATCTACTGGATTTCTTTCAGGATCTCTAACAGGACAGTCATGGTCTCTTTTGCAAGCTTACTTTCCACAGGACACTGAAATATTGGTACCACTGAGGGCTTGTGTTAGTTCTATTTTCCCTGTATATTTCTGGCTGAGTGATTTTTAGCCACCAACAAAAATGTAATTCTTATTTATGCTAATGATTTCCAAATCCATTATATCTTCAGGCCAGATCAAAGGTCCATATTCATACATCCTGGACTGTCTCTCAAACATCTCAGTTTAGATTTCACACAGGCATCTCATACATTTTCAAAAGTGAACTATTATCTTCCTTCCTTCCAATTCCCATTACAGTAAATAGAACATCCTTTTTACCAAGAAATGCAATCATCATTCTTGTCTCCTTTCCCCTCATCCCACGCATAATGAATTACCAATAATTGTCTCATCTGGCTCCCAAACAGCTCAAGAATCCAATTATTTTTCTTCATCTCCAACTACCATAACTATGTCATCATTACCTCTCACATTGGTTTCTGCAGTGACCTCTTGAGTAAACTGTTGCCCTTTCTCCAATCTTGCATTCCTCCATAAACTATTTTCCATAGGATTTCAAAGTAATCTCTCTAAATATAATTCCCATCTCCTCTTCTCCAGGATAAAATCCTTCAAATCTTCTCACTCATTTCAGGATCAATCTAGATTCTTAAACATGGCTTACAGGGTCCTTTAGGACTTCACTCTGGCTTCCATTCCAGCCTCAACTCCTGTCACTCTCCCAATCTGTGCACTCTAAGCCTAGACATAATGAACTCCCTTGAATTCTATGAATTTATTGTTGCTTTTTCCACCTTCTAGACCTTTATTAGTGTTATTTCTTCTGCCTATAACACTCTTCCCTTCATTATTTCCTATATATCTCTACAGTTTTCAGCTTACCCTAATGAGTTAACCTAACACCACAGCACCCAATAGTTCCCAGTTGATGCATTTCTCACAATACACTGTAATCGTCTGTTTTCCTATCTGAATCTCCCCCTGGGCTCAAAGCTAAAAAATATATGAGAGATAGGGGATCCCTGGGTGGCTCAGCGGTTTAGCACCTGCCTTTGGTCCAGGGCATGATCCTGGAGTCCCTGGGATCAAGTCCCACATCAGGCTTCCTGCATGGAGCCTGCTTCTCCCTCTGTGTCTCTGCCCCGCCCCCTCTGTGTGTGTGTGTCTCTCATGAATAAATAAATAAAATCTTTAAAAAAAGAGAGATATATGAGAGATAGTGGCTGTCTTATTCACCACACTACCTCCAAAGTGCAGGATGGTATCTGACATGCAGCATTCATCAAAAATGTTTGTTGAAAAAAAGTAATGCCAGATCACATTTTACAGAAACATAATGCATGGCCTTTGTTCAGTAACCTACGCCACATTTGGTGGAGATGACACCCAAATATACTTATTTTATATTGCTTACTTCAATAAGATTTCTATTTAAAATAATCGAAAAGGGCAGGATATGAAAAACATTTACAACATACTTAAGAAGTAGCCACATATACAGTCATTAAACATAAAAGACTAATCTAGTTTGGTCCCTCTGCCATGATTACAATGGCATAAAAAAGACTAAGAAGTTTAGATTTTTAGCAACAAGTAAAACACAATATAGAAAGGTCCCTGGGGATCACCTGCTTACCATGACATGATGGGATCCTATAAAAATGCAAAGACAAAAAGACTGCAATCCATGTAGAGAACTGACACAAGTCTAATTTAACTTTCCCTGAGTGCCTTTAAAAGGCAAAGGGATATGGAAAAAAGAAAACAATACCCCATTTCCCTCACCAATTCCTTTTTAAGTTATGAAATATGTTCTTTCTGTACCACTTATATGAACCTTGACCACTAAAGACCACTGCTAAGGATTACATTCAAATTACTACTACTCTATGTATTCTTGTCTATATGAGTTACTACAGATATAGCACGCATGTGGTACTTTGAAAAGTACTGCAATACACAAAAACTAGCTTACTCTTAGCAGTAAAAGAAAAGAAGGCTGTGACCTGGGATGCCTAGGTGGCTCAGTGGTTAAGCATCTGCCTTTAGCTCAGGGTGTGATCCCAGGGTCTCAGGATCAAGTCCCACATCGGGCTCCCTGCTCAGCGAGGAGCCTGCTTCTTCCTCTGCCTATGTCCCTGCCTCTGTCTCTCTCAGCCTCTCTCTCTGCCTTTCATGAATAAATAAAATCTTTTTTTAAAAAAAAAGAAGAAGAAGATTGTAACTGACAAAGAACCCTATTAGGGTATGAACAGATTTCTCAGCTCAAAACTTACAGGCCAGAAAGAAGGAGATGATACCTTGAAAGTGCTGAAAGAAAAAAACTGCCAACCAAGAATACTTTATCCAGCAAGATTATTCTTCAGAAATGAATAAAGACCTTCCCAGAAACATAAAAGTTGTGAGAATTCATAACCACTACACCTCTCTCACAACACAGGCTAAAAGGTTTTTAAAGCTAAAATAAAAGTATAATAACACAAAAGAATGAAAATATACAACACAAAAGGTAATATACAGTCAAATTCATACTACTCTAGTACTAAAATATGGTGGTGTGTTGACTTTATTATAATATAAAGTTTAAATGACAAAAGTATTAAAAATAACTGTAGCTACTATAGTTTGTTAATGAATACAGAATATAAAAGAAGGTAACTGACATTATGAACATTAAATGGGGAGTAAAAGGGTTGTTTTTATATGCATTTGAGGTTAAATTGTCATCAGCACAAAACAGACTATAATATTTGAAAGATGTTTTATGTAAGCCTCATTCATGACAACCACAAAGCAAAAACTAATAGTTGATTCCCAAGAGATGATGAGGAAGGAATCAGAGCATGCCACCGTGGAAAATCAAAAATTCCCAAAGAGAAGAGTGGGGGAAAAGAGAATTACAAAACAACCAGAAAACAGTAATCTAGCATTATTAAGTCTCTATGATCAATAATTCCTTAAAATATAAATGGATTGAATTCTCCAAAGTCACAGAGTGGCACAACAGATTTTTTTTAAAGGGACTCCCCTCCCCAAACCACTCACTGCCTATAAGAGATTCACTTCAACTTTAAAGTCAAATATAGACTCAAGCGAAGGGATGGGAAAAGATACTCCATCCAAGTAGAAACCAAAGATAGAGGTAGCTATACTAATATTACACAAAACAGATCAAGCCAAAAAAGGAAAAAAGAGGCAGGAAGGTTATTTTACACTCCATAAAAAAGATCAATTCATCAAGTAAATAGGATAATCATAAATATATAGGGACCTAACATGGAAACACCAAAATGTATGAGGCAAATACTAACAGATTTGAAAAGAAAAATACACAATAGCAGAGAATTTCAATAATCCCAATTTGAATAATGGATAATCTGGACAGAAAATCAATAAGGAAGCATTGGACTTGACTTTACATCAAATGGACCTAACAGATACATATGGAACATTCTATTAAACAGAATACATATTTCTCTCAAGCATGCATGGAACATTCTCCAAGATAGATCATATGATAGGCCACCAAAAAACACATGCAAAAAAAGTCTCAACAAATTTAAGACTGAAATCATAACAAACATCTCTATTGAATACATGAATTGAAACTAAAAATAACTAGTAAGAGAAATTGGAAATTTTACACATATGGAAATTAAACAACCATTGAGTGAAGGAAAAATCAAAATGTGAAACCAAAAAGTATCTTGGAACCAGTGAAAACTGAAAGACAACACTCCAAAACCTAGATGATGTTTCAAAGAGTTTTAAGAGGGAAATTTATAGTGATAAGCCTACGTTAAGAAAACCTAAATATCTCAAACAATCTAACATTACACCTCAAGAAGGAAAAACAAAACAAAAAACAAGACCAGAATTAGCAAAAGTAAGGAAATAAAGATCAGAGCTGAATAAATGACAGAGATCACTAAGACAACAAAAAGATCAATGAAACTAAGAGGTGGTTTTCTGAAAAGATAAAATTGGCAAACCCTTTCCTAGACTATGAGAAACAAGTAAAGCTCAAATAAATGAAATCAGAAGGGAAAGAGGAGACACTATAACCAATACCACAGAAATACACAGGGTCAGGACAGACTACTATTGAACACCTTACACGCCAACAAAACTGGATAACCAAGAAAAAAAAAAGTATAAATTCCTAGAAACATACAAGTTACCAAAATTGAATCATTAAGAAATAGAAAATGTGAACCAACCAATAATGGGTAAGGAGACTAAATCAGCAATCAAAAAAAAAAAAAATTCCAACAAAGAAAAGACCAGGAACAGATATTTTCACTGAATTCTACCAGTCACTTAAAGAACTCTTACCAATCCTTCTCAAACTCTTCAAAAAAAAAAAGGGGGGGCGGACAGGGGAACCCTCCCAAACGCATATATAAGGCAAGAATTACCCTCATACCGAAGCAGATAAGGACACTAAAAAGAAAACTGCGAGCACTGATGCCACCAAGATAGCAATATAGGTCATTCCTGACTTTACTTTCTCTCACAAGAACTAACAAGTATTCGTGGACAAAATTCACTGAGAGAAACCTAGTGCTCAAGAGTAAGGTATCTCCATGCACAAGACCAAATGGACTGCACTTAAAGGATAAAGGGAATGTGCTATCCACTGCCCTTTCCCCAGGCCAGCACACACCATGATGAAAGGTCTCTCCTGAGCCTATAGTTCCTCCAATGGAAAGAGCCCAGAGGGGACATCCAATTCCCCCAGCACTATGGGTCTATTTGTTAGAGCCCTCATATCGCTTTATACTACAGGGATCACAGAAGAATCTGCAGGACACATTCTCTTGTCATGGAGAAGAAAACAGAGACTTCCAATGACCAGCAATAGGGTGTTAATGCACCACGTTCCCACCTGCAGAGCCCAATGAGTAGTCCTGATCAGTAGTTTTATTCATTTACAAACCAAGTTTGGTGGCACAATTTGTCTATGATATATGAGGCCCAAAGAACCCCAAATAGGTTAGACCCAAATATAGCTAAACAAAGATGCATTTTACTTAAACTGTCAAAATTCAAAGAATTTTAAAAGCAGCAAGAGAGAAATTACATACATGAGAACCCCCATAAGAGTACAGGTTGATTTCTCAACAGAAACTTTTCAAATCAGAAGAAGAGAATGTCATGACAAATTCAAAGTACTGAAGGGAAGAAACAAAAACAAAATAAAACCTCACCAAAGAATACTATACACTGTAGATATCCTTCTAAAATAAAGCAATAAAGACTTTATCAAAAAACAAAAGCTTAGGAAATTCATTACCATGAGAAATGCCTTACAAGAAAAGTTAAAGGAAGTTCTCTGAGTAGAAATCAAAAGATGCTAATCAACATCGTAAAAATATGAGAAGGCAGTATAAAACTCACTGGTAATGGTCAATATACAAAGTTGGATTCCATAACAGAGTAATGGTGGTGCATAATTCACTTACAACTCTAGTTTAAAATTTTTAAAAAAGGTGTAAAAATAATCATAATTAGGAAAATCTGTTATCAGCTACATGGTATAAAAAGGCCTGTAAATTACAACATCAATAATCTAAAATGTGAGAGGGAGAAGTAAAAATGTAAATCTTAAGAATTTCATTGAAATTGGGTTGTTTCTAGTGTAAAATACAGTGCCAAAATTTTAAGATCTTCTAGTAAACTTCAAAATAACCACTAGAGAAAAATCTATACTAATTACACAAAAGAACACAAGTAACTCAGAGCATAATGACACCACAAAACAATAACACACATAAAAAGACACCACAGTAAGAAACAAGGAACAGTGGATCTACAAAAACAGAAAACTAATAACAAATGGTAATAATAAGCCCTTACTTATAATACTTACTTTAAATGGAAACAGGTTAAATTTTTCAACCAAAAGACACAGGATGGCTGATGGATTAAATAAACAAAATTCAACAACATGCTGCCTACAAGACACTGATTTTAGATTCAAAGACATACAGAGACTAAGAATGAAGGGAGAAAAAAAAATTATGCAAGCATAAGAAAGAAAAAAAAAGCAGGATTTGCTATACTTGTATTAGAAAGGGGACTTTAGGGGCACCTGGGTGGCTCAGTAGGTTAATAATCTGCTTTCAGCTCACGTCATGATCTCAGGGTTCTGAGATCAAGTCCCACATCCGGCTCCCTGGTTAGTGGGGAACCTGTTTCTCCCTCTCCCTGCCACTCCCCCTGCTCATGTTTTCTCTCTCTTTCTGTCAAATAAATAAAATCTTTTTAAAAAGTGGATTTTAAACTAAAAATGGTATACAATGATAACGAAGAGCACTATATGATAAAGTGCTCAATAAATCAAAAATTTATAATAACCATAATATTTATATGCCCATTAACAGAGCATCTAATTAAAGAAAAAAGAGTTAAAATAAAAAAATAAACACAGGTACAGTACTAGTTGTGGACTTTAATACCTCTTAGTCAATGGATAGATCACCCAGCCATAGAGTAAGAAAAGTAGATTTGGAAAACACTGTAGACCAAATGAGGCTAACTAACAACCATATACAGAACATTCTGACAACAAGCTACACATCCTTCTGAAGCACACATGGAACATATAAAAAAAAGTCTTAGCAAATTCAAGAAGACTAGAATCATATCAAGTATCTTCTCTGGCCATGATAACAGGAAACTAGAAATTAATAACAAGAGGAAAACTGAAAAACTCACAATTATATGAAAATTATTAACATACTGCTGGACAATGTACCAAAAATGAAATCAAAGCTAAAATAAAAAAGTATCTTCAAACAAATGTAAATGTAAATACAATCTACCAAAACCTATCGGATGCAGCAAAAGCATGTCTAAACGAGAAATTCATAGCAATAACCACTATATTAAGAAGATACCAAATAACCTAATTCTACACCTTAAAGAAAAAGAACAAAATGAGTGCAAAGTTAGCAGAAGGAACAGTAAAGATCAGAGCAGAAATAAATGAAATTGAGAGCAGTAAGACAATAGAAAATACTAATCAAACTAAGAGTTGGTTCTTTGAAAATGTAAAATTGACAAACTTTAGGTATATTAACCAATGAAAAAGAGAGATGGCCCTAATCAACAAAATCATAAATAAAAAAGGAAATATTACAATGTATACCAAGAAATACAAAGAATTGTAAGAGGCTATTAAGAATAACTACATGCCAATAAACTGGACAACCTAGAAGAAATGGAAAAAGTCTTAGAATGACACAAACTGCCAAGCCTGGATTTAAAAAAAAAATAGTCTCAATACACCAATTACTAGTAAGGAAATTTAATAAAAAATCAACAAAGAAAAGCCTAGGACCAGATGTATTCACTCATGAATTTTACCAAACATTTAAACAATCAATGGATGCTTCTCAAAGTTTCCAAAAAATCAAAGAGAGAATGCTGTGAAATTCATTTTACAAGACCAGCAGCACCCTGATACCAAAGCCAGAAAAGAACAGTATCAAAAAATGACAGACCAACATTCCTAACACCAATGCAAAAATTCTCCATAAAATACTAACAAACTGAGTTCACAACACATTTAAAGGATCAATCATCATCATGGTCAAGTGAAATTTTTACCTTGGATGCAAGTATGGGTCAACATGCATAAATCACTGTGACACATAATAGAATGAAAGAAAAATACCATGATTATCTCACTAGATATAGAAAAGGTATTTGACAAAATTTAACTTCATTAAAAAAAAACTCAGCAAATTATAGAAAAAATATACTTCAACATAATAAGGCCTTAGATAATAAGCCCAAAACTATTACCATACTCAATGATAAAAGGTTAAAAGCTTTCCCTCTAAGATCAGGAACAAAACAAAGTGCCCACTCTCATCACTCTCAGTCAACATACTCCTGGAAAGTCCTTGCCAGAGCCATCAGGCAAGAAAAATAAAAGGCATCAAAATATAAGAAGTAAAACTGTCTCCATTTGCAAGTGACATAATTTTATACATAGAAAGTTCTAAAAGGCATCAAAATGTAAGAAGTAAAACGGTCTCCATTTGCAAGTGACATAATTTTATACATAGAAAGTTCAAGTGACATAATTTTATACATAGAAAGTTTTGATGGTTTATACTCCATCAAAAAACTATTAGATCTAATCAACAAATTCAGTAAAGTTGCAGGATACAAAGTGAACATGTGCAGATATCTTTTTGAGTTGTGTTTTTGTTTTCTCTAAGTACATTCTCAGAAGTGGAATTGCTGGGTCATAGGATGGTTTTGTTTTTATGTTCATTTTTTTGTTTTTAAAGATCCTCCTCAAAATGAACATGCAAGATCCTCCATTCTGTTTTCCATAGTTTATGGAAAAACATACACCTATACACCTTATATAATGATGTATACCAATTATTTCTAAGTGAAACTAGAAAAAAATAAAGACATGCAATAACAAATGCTGGTGAGGATGTGGAGAAAAGAGAACCTCCATGCACTACTGATGGGACTGCAAACTGGTATAGCTTCTACAGAAAACAGAATAGAGGGCAAAAAAGAAGAAGGAAAACACAATAGAGGAGACTCAAAAAGTTAAAAATAAAATTACTATGTGACCCAATAATTCCACACCTGGAATACATCCAAGTAAAATGAAAACACTAACTCAAAAAGGTATCTACACCCCTGTATTCATAACACCATTATTTACAGTAGCCAAGACATGAAAATAATGTGTCCACTGATATATGAATATGAAGCAGCAATGGTGAATGTGCATAAATATGTATTACATACAATGCATATATACCATGTCATACACACACACAAATACACACACACAGGAAAATATTGCATTTGGCCATAGTAAACCTAAGAAATCCTGCCATTTGCAACAATGTGGATTGACACTGCAGGTATTATGCTCAGTGAAATAAGTCAGATGAAGAAAGACGAATACTGTATGATTTCACTGTTATGTGGAATCGAAGAAAAAAAGGTTTGTAGAAACAGAGTAGAGTGTGGTCACAGGAGGTGGGGGTGGGGGAAATGGGAAGATACTGGTCAAAGGGAACAAACTTCCAGTTAAAAAGTAAATTCTGGTAATCTGATGCTCAGTATCGTGATTATACTTAATAGTAGCGTATTATTCGCTTGAAAGGTGTTTTGAGAGTAAATCTTAAATGTCTCTCCACAAAAGGGGAATGGTAACTATGTGATGTGATGGAGGTGTTAGCTAAGGCTATGGTGATGATCATTTTCCAACATATAATTGTATCAAGTCAGCATGTTGTACGCCTTAAACGTTCAAAATATTATGTCAATAAAACTGGGAGTGGGGAGGGTGAGGAAGGAGTAGCCAACGATGTCAAATGCTATATAAAAGTAGTAAAAGTACCCATTATGTCTGGCAATAAAGAAAATAATGACAATCTCAAGAGCCCTAACTTGTCAAATAGGAAAACAAAATATTTATCAAAAATGACACATATCGGATGCATCAGTTTTTAATTTTTCTCTTGTAATGTCAAATCAATTTGTGCTACTCATGTAAAATAACCCATAATACATCCTACAATTCACTCCCCCAGTATCAGCACCAAAGCAAATATGAAGCATTTACTATGTTCCATGCACTGTGCTGCTAAGTACTTTACAGGATTATCTCGTGTAAGGCTCACAGCTCTACAGTAGGGACTAACATACTATCTCCATTTTGCAGATAAGGAAGAGGCTTAGAATGATTAAGTAACTTGACCAAAATAACTTCAGTAAGCATTTGCCAACCGCAAGGCACTATACTTTGCCTTGTGAGTGCAGAAATGAAGAAAAAAAAAAAAACAAGCCTCATCAAAGGCTTGTAGAATAATAGGAATGACAGGTGACAGACAACAATTCACATTAAGTGTTATAAAGAAATAAGCACAAAGATCCATTCGTGTGAGCACAGAGGAGTTCCTCATCCAAAATGGGGCAGCGCAGGTAAGTGACTTAAGCTGTCACATAAGGGAAGCATGTAAGAGTGGAGAAAGAACAAAACAAAGTCAGACACAGGCTCACTCAGGAAAAGCACTAGTAGCACACAAAGAACCTTGGGATGGCACCCTGGGGCATTTAAACAGTATGCAAACAGTACTCCTCAAAGATAGCATCAGGTAAGAGAAGTTTCAGGATAGCTTTAGCTGGGGTGGGGGAAGGAGTGTCCAAAAATTCACAAGTAAAGGTCTGAGACCAAGTGAAATGTGCCCGGGATTTCTGGCTTTGGCAAATAGATCTGTGAGCACACCTGACTTAGTATTAGGGATTACAGGAGGCACTGGTTTGAGTTCTGTGCCATTTTAGAGTTCTGATTCTTGTGACCAAGGTTTACCGTAGCCTAACTTCATTTATTTAAACAGGTTCCTAAGAAACAGATGGCTTAATTTTATAAATTATGTTCTCAAGGGAATCTAAGCAGCATTAACAGGCTTTACTTGCCAAATTTTTACATATTAGGCTTTTAAAAAACAAATATCCATGAAGAGGAAGTTATTAAGTTAAACATCAGCTATGAAAAGACAGCAGAAAATATAGTATAATAAAAGTAGTGAAGGTGGGGGGGGGGCAACTCTGACAGCATAACTGAGCATGGGCATATGGAAATATAAACTCTAGTGTCAGGAAACCTAACTTCTAGTCCCAACCTTGTTATTTATCCTAAACCTGAAACTCCTACTCTACCACTTCATAATGCAAATATTTCCTTTTTTTTATAATTATTTTTTTAAAGACTTTATTTATTTATTCATGGAGACAGAGAGAGAGAGAGGCAGAGACACAGGCAGAGGGAGAAGCAGGCTCCATGCAGGGAGCCCAATGTGGGACTCGATCTGGGGACTCCAGGATCACACCCCCGGCTTCAGGCAGCGCTAAACCGCTGGGCCACCAGGGCTGCCCTGCAATATTTTCTGTAAAAAAATCTATGGTTATGGGGAACCCTGGGTGGCGCAGAGGTTTGGCGCCTGCCTTTGGCCCAGGCGCGATCCTGGAGACCCGGGATCGAATCCCACGTCGGGCTCCCGGTGCATGGAGCCTGTTTCTCCCTCTGCCTATGTCTCTGCCTCTCTCTCTCTCTCTCTGTGACTATCATAAATAAATAAAAAAATTTTAAAAAAAATCTATGGTTATGACTCCCCCTTGGAGTCATAATCCCTTTATAATTTGGAATATGCTCCAACATCAAAGCATGTGGCTCATGTATCCATCAAGAGGAAGCTAAATTTAATTAGAGTACCATTATGTTAGTATTACACCTTAACTCAGCCAACTCTTTTTTTTTCTTTTTCAGCCACTCTTTCTTCCCATAAAGTCTCTAAGAGGAAAATGTACAGGAAACAATAGCAAGACACAGCACATCACTTCACTTTCCTGAGCATGAGAAAAATCTTTTATTCACTTTGAAAGCTCCAATGCTTAAAAAAAAAAAAAAAAAAAAAAAAATGCTACAATCAGCATTGCACAATACCCTCATCCTTAGAGGGGGGAGGGTCCCAACTTTTCTTTCGCTTAATTTTCAACTCAAATGTAAACCAAAAAATCATATTAAATATGACCACTTGCAAAACAAAGGTGTCTTCCTCTGTTTTATTAGGTAGTCCTTAAAATGAAAATATGTAGCAATCTATTACATACAAAAAAGCAAAAGAGGTACTTTTTTAAAAGCATTCACGTAGAATATAGCATTCAGTAAATATATCTAAGGCATAATTTATTCATTCTCTTCTTTCTTGGGCTTTTAAGACATGTAATAAATTTCCAATTTCTTTCCTAAATATATCTAAGGCATAATTTATTCATTCTCTTCTTTCTTGGGCTTTTAAGACATGTGATAAATTTCCAATTTCTTTCCTATAAGGAACACATGGAAAAATTCACTTTCAAAAACACCGAAACAGGGATCCCTGGGTGGCTCAGCGGTTTAGCACCTGCCTACGGCCCAGGGAGTGATCCTGGAGTCCTGGGATCAAGAACACCAAAACATATGCAGACTTGTAATAATGACCATTAATATTCAAAGACAAAGGAGATATATATATATATATATATATATATATATATATATAAAATAACCTTTAATATTTATTATCTAATTCACAAAGCAGGTCATATAGCTAGGTAATTGTTAAGTTACTATTCACAGTATAGAAAGAAAGAAATCTTTGGAATAAGGCTGTAAACTTACAAGTTGGGTAAATAACAATCATGGGTAAAACTCTTAATCCAAAATAACTTTCCTCAGCAGAATGCTTTCAAATAAAAAATATGAAAATTCAATTCAAAATGTCTTAAACAATATTGTTTATTAGCACATAACAAGGAGTCCAGAGTTACAGCAATTACAAGGCTAATTAAGTCATGTTACTTTTTTCATTTTCTAAGATAATTCGACTTATTTCCAACTTCCAAGTTTAATTCAATGAGTTATCTATCCTAAAGTATCTCAACTTAATATTTAATATGAATAGTGAACAAATTCCACAATTTATAATGAATTCTGTACCCTAAGTTTTACCACAATACTCATATGAACTAATTTCCCAATGGTTTGTTTTCCAAGCACTGACAACTCTGAATTAATATATTTCCAAAAGTTGTGTCAAATGACGTTGACAATGTTAAGCTATCTCTAAGAATACACTTCTGAAATAAACAAAAGAGGTCCATTTAATAAAATCAGTATTACAATTTATTCAACCTATACTCAAGTGATCCTTTTCATTAAAGATAGTTGAGTTCTCGCGGTAACATGAAGTAGAAAAAAATTTCTTTTTCATCTGTAAATGTCAAACTAATTAGGTATCTTTACATGATCAACCAAAACTTTGTAACAATAAACATACTAATAAAAGCCTTCCTTTTATTAACTTTTTTCAGCTCATAAATGGCTTCAGAATTCTACTTTTCTATGTTAAGACTTTTATCATAGATACTGAAGAACTCCATAAGTTCAGATAACAGATAACAAGCGGGGAAGACAGACAGATAGCAATTACTACAAAAAAAAATTTATATTACCTATTGTCTTGAGTCATTTTTGAGATTTTAATATTCAAACTAAATGTTTTTCATAGCTTATATTAAGAGAGAAATCCTAGTTTTCAAGATATTCTCCTTAAATTTACGTACAACTCAAGAAAGTACATAAAGCCATACACTGCAAAGTACAGGATAAGAGCTGCAAAGACATATTATACTGGCAAGTAATTACTTTAAAAAATGAGGTTCTAGTATGTTAAAATTTGTTCCCCATAAAACAGCACCGTTAACAGCCATGAGAAAACACATGCACAGAGAGAAGGATTAGGAGTTTCCCTTTAGATATGCTCAATTTGAGAAGCTGCAGAAAACTTGCCTAATAGGTAAAATAAAAAGTAGATACTTATATAAACAGTATTTGGTCCCCTCATTGCATGATGAACACACGCACACAGGCACACATTCTCACACACGTACTCAATGTTATATAACATATATATTTGTTCCTCAACTATCTGTTCTCTAGCAGGGGATCAACAGCCACTCCCATACTAACCCAAAGGTAAATTTTCTATTTTGGTGGAATTATCATGATGTTCCAGGAGGGAATCTTATGGAAAAATGCAATCGTAAGATAGTCTGACTTGCCAAATAAACCCTGGAGACCACCAAAGTAACTGTCAGTCACTGGCATACAGATCACACTCATCCAAACTCACTGCATATTGAAAAAACGCAAAAGTAAATGTGGCAGAAGATTAACAACTATAAATCTGTGGCTCAGGTTATACATTCTGCTCGTTCCCTTTCTCTGCATCTTCCATGTAGAACACACTACATATATGGGACTGAATATACTGATGGTGTAGGTACATGAAGGAAAATATCCCAAAATTATCTATTGACAAAGTTGCTCTTTATCTCTTACTTAAGGAGATAATTCTTCATAGATTTTTACATAACATGCAAGCAAACTGACTTTGTTCTGGACCCCTTTTCAAGGATGTATATAGCACACAAGGCTTGGAAGACAGTGTCCTTCCAGAATAAAGAGCAGGTTTGTTTCCAGTTCATGTCACCCTCTAGGTCAAAGGTCAAAAAAGCTTCTGGCCCATTATAAAGGATGAGCAGCTCCTTAAGCTCAAGGTTCTTCTCCTGCCACAGAACTGCCTACACCTGTAGGGGTCATTTAGCCTGCGTCATCAGCACAAATGCTGATACTCTGGCAAATCGGCTGCTGTGAGTAATAAGCTGTCCACCTGTGACCCAGGAGTTCCACACAATCTGCCCTATCTGTGAAACTGTCGCAGCTGAACCTTCACAGTACTTGACAAGCAGTTCTGGCCATTCTGAGTAAGACCTGTTACTCCCAGTTACTCACCAAGGAGTTACTGCACACAAAATCTAGCCTAGAGTCCAAAAAAAAATTAAAAAAAATAAAAATCTAGCCTAGATGAAACTACCTACATCCCATAATCTGTGGTCTATGTGTATACACATTAATACATAATTACTATGCATTTCTTAAAGTTGTGCTCATATATTTACAAACTTATTCTCCAACTTAAGTTCTTCCCTTAAAGGTAAAATCCACTGCTTACTTCCATACTCTCCCTCTTCTTCATTTGCTAAGACAGTAAAGTATTTCACAGCCACGCCACTAAAAAAAAATAACTGGATATACACATCTCAGTGTAAAATGTGCTTAAAAACGTTAGTGACATACATAAGTTATCTCAGAGGCAATTGAGAAATCTCACTTGGGCGATCATAATACTTCACAAAAATATGAGCTGCTCAATTTTTCATAATTGCGATATTCATTGTCACCTATATGTCATAGCCTACTAATTTAAAAGATAAATTATTACAACAGCTTCATTTGATGATGTCAAAGTTAATAAATCCACTGGAAATTACAGAATTTGTGCTCCTTTTATATTATTAGGTGTTATTACATATCAAAACAATTCTAAATGAAGTTGATTAACTGATGTTAATATAAAAAATACAGAAGCTGTTAATATTTTAAAAAGGTACTACATATGTAAATGATATACCACCAAGAAACTACAGTCACTCACAAATTCATATCACTTTACATGAGGATTCAAAAATTAGTGTAGTGATTGTATTCAATGTAATTAAGGAAAGTGACTATATTATTTTCCTATTCATGTATCTATTGCTTTCCATTATATTCTTAGAGAATATAACAAAATTATTTTTTAATGAATTAAATGTCTTTACGAAGAAATAGATACAAAAATATATACATAGACACACACACCCATGAATACCACCAATTCTTCCACATTGCAAAAGTCTCCTCCTGGGAAGTTCTAAAACAATGTTAAAAGTCTAGAACTCAGTATTTCATAATAGGCAATTTATTCTAGTAAATATTTTACAATAATGATAAAATCAGTTTCTTTAGCAAAAAAAAAAATTTTGACAAGTATTTTATCACATTTTAGGATCTCATGTCTACTGCTCTCATTTAAAGAACACATGATAATAGCTACCAGTATTGATCATCTGCTTATGTTCAAAGCACCGCACTAAGTAGTTTATATACAGTCTTATTTAATCCCACTGACAACTCTGAGATGTAGGTATTATACCTGTGTTTTAAAAGAAAGAAGTTAAAACTCAGGGAAGTGGTTTGCATCTTATACAATTAAATAGTGACTGAGTTGTAACTGGACCATCTGACCCAAAAACCTATGGCGGTAACTATTCCTTAAAAGCAACTAATGTCCAATCTTGGTTCCACATTCAACTAAGGATGCCAGTGTGGCCTCCTCCATATGAAGGGATACACTACTCATGCCAAGTCAACTCCTCTAGGACTTATGACAGTAATATTTATTGTAGTAAAAAGTAAGTTCCAACTGCTGTACTTGCTGGTTCAATGGTGTCAAATTTTGCATTGGGCATCAGGTTCTAAACTCAGCAAAGAATGAAGTAACGTGTTCAAAACAACCCTGGAATACCTAGAAATGTACCATAATGATGACCAACCACTTTCCAATATTTCTAATAAAGAATGTTTTTCTTCCAGTATTGAAAGACACCACAGCCCTCCAAATCAAGGACTAAGATTGAAATCAAGTGATCTGAACTTCACAAATAAACTTGTATAACTTAAGTGAGTTTATTCTCACATACTACATTCCACATGTGTGCTCATTGAGTAAAGCATTAAAACTTCAAATATTTGTTATTTTGCTCTTTTCCTTAAATATGTATATTCTGCAATACTACCACGTAGTAGTAATAGACTCTCCAGTTTAATAAAAGCAGTTCTGGAAGACATCCTTTTTCTAATCCTTAACAATTTTCTCCCTAATTTTTCATTTAAAACATCTTTTATAAAAAATGTTAATGGAACAGATGTCATTTTAACTATACTAAATTAACAAATGTTTTCACCTGTTAAAAGTAGTGTATAATTGGATATTAAGATGCCTTGAAGATGTAGGCTTTTCAGATTTTCCTTCCAACTGAAAGTTACTGTGACCACAGTGATTTTCTTTCCTTTTTATTTTTTTTAAGATTTATTTTTAGAGAGAAACTATATCAACATGATGGAAGGTGGGGGAAGAGGCAGAGAGAAAAGGCTGGAGAGAATCTCAAGCAAACTCCCTGTTGAGCACTAAGCAGGCAAGGCTCCTCTCAAGACCCTGAGATCATGACCTAAACTGAAATCAAAAGTGGGATGCTCAAGGGCCTGAGCTACCAAAGTGCCCCAACAGTGATCTAAAAAGTAAAACATCAGAACTTCCATGGAATTCCTCAGCATTTTTTACTGCCCTCCAATGTGGCCATCTGCAGGGGGAGGGACAAAAAAATTTTTTTTTTAATCTCTTCTCCAAGAACTACTTTGGACACCTAAAACTCTTGGAATGTGGTATATAAATACCAAACGCTAAAAAATATACCTTTAAATTATATGTATGTATTAATATGTATATTATATGTATTTGTAAATACAGTTTTAACAGGCCTTCTCTAAACCTCTTACCAGATCTCTACAAAGAATTTCATATGGCCTACTTTACCCTTAAAATTAAAAAGCTAAAGGGAAGAAGTTACTATTGAGTTCAGAGATGTTTCAGACAAAAAGTAAAGAGAAACATCATCTTGAGCATGAAGCTGTTTTTTCACTCTCTACCCAGCTATCAAGAAACTTGTGGTACTATTTTAAACTCGAATTAGATTTTGAGTCACGGGTGTAGAATACTTCACGGGGGGGGGGGGAGGGGAACTATCTTGATTGAAAGCCAATACTCTTACTAAAATACTGTACGATTACAAACACTACTCCCATTTCCACACTAATTTTGTTTTTCTGATGCTGCTAGACTGAGTATCCAAGGCAAAGGCGCAGAACTTAAAATCACAAATAACTGTTTTAAACATAGTGACTTCAACCCTCTTAAAGTTCTTAGAGGACTAAGATTGAAATCGGGTGAGCTTCACAAACAAATTTAATCCATGTGAGTTTATTCTCACCATTAGGAGTTCAACATAAACAAAAACCTACAGCTTTAAAAATGCTAAAAATGTGTCACTGTGAATATAAACTACGAAAAAAACGCATTTCTGCTACGCTGCCCTGCTTCCTGAAACGAATAACGAAAGGAACTGGGAACCTGAACGTAAAACCCAGAGAGTCCTCCGGGGGTTTGCAAATACTCCGGAAAGGTTGCTTTTGCACCCAACACACCCCTTTCAGGGACTCAAGAGCACAAAGCTCGGCCTCTGAGGGTCAAAGCCGCCGTGAGTCTGCAAGGTGTGCGAGGCTCAGGCGCACAGTGAAAAGGGGCTGCTTTACTGCTTTTGAGAAAACGCCAGGCTGACCCCACAGCCGCGACCGCCAGGCCCACGGGCCTCCCAAGCCCCGCGCTCGCTCGCCGCAGCGCTTCCGCCGCCGCCGCCCACGCCCCGGTCGCCTAGCAACGCGGCCCGGCTGCCTAGCAACGCCGCCGCCCCGGCCCGCCCCGGCCCGCCCCGGCCCGCCCCGGCCCGCCCCAGCCCGCCCCGGCCGCCCCGGCCCACTTGCAAGGCCGAGGGATTCATTCTACCTCTTTCTTCTTCTGTCCTCCCCCGAGCTGGATGCAGAGAAGCAGCAGGAGGAGGAGAAAGGGAAAGCTCCCGGTGGGCAGGTAGCGCAGCCGCCGCCCCGCCTGCCTCCGGCGTGAAGGAGCGCCCCTGGCACCCATCGCCGCAGGGCAGTGTCTCCTCCACGCTCGGTAACCGTGCGCGCCCAGCTCCTACGGCGTCCGACTCCTGCCAGAACAGCCGCCGGGCGCCCCTGCCTGTGCCCTCGCGGGTGCGGGTGCCTGCGGCTTCGCCGGGGAAGCGGAGGCCGCGGAGGACGCGGAGGAGGAAACTGACGGCGCATCCGGTTCAGCAGGAGCGGGGACCCGGGAAGGCCCGGGATGGGGCAGGAAGTGGGCGTGGCGAGGGCGCGGGCGCGGGCGCGGGCCGGGAGCGCGCGGCGGCTGCGGACCCCGTGCGAGGGCCCGGGAGTGTGCGGGGGCCGCTGAAGTGCAGCCAGAGTGAGCTCCTGCTCACCTGGAGCCCCAGATGGACCTGCTCGCCCTCTGCAATGATGCAGGAGCCTGCTAAGGGATTCGTAAAGCCCTGGCCCCTCGGGCCGAGGGGCAATCACGGCTTGGTGCCGTTGGGACGTTCTTGGAACCCCAGCCGTGGCCCACGTACGGAGCCCTCCCAGGCCTCTAACCTCATGCACGGAATATAACCCGGTGCATGCGTAGTAGCCGCCTGCAACTTCACCCCTGCTCCGTGCAGTCTCGCGGAGGGGCCTGCGGAGCCGCCCTCAGGCCACGCCCCCCCATTCATTCAGCCTCCGAGGAGGGGATCCTCTGCCCGAGGGCCGAGCCCCCGTACTCGACGCTTGGGGATGCAAAAATGCAAAGGCCGGAAAGAACAATGGAAGCAGACGGTTTACTGAACATCTTTTAGGGGCCAGGTAGTGTTAGGGGATTTCTTTCCCTTCAGTTTTGGGTTCTTGGTCAGGCTGAGTGGAAGGATGAAGAGGTGAGGGAGCAAAGCGAAGTTTATTGAATTGTGGACAGTACAAAGCTCTGAAAGGGAGGGGAGCCAAGAGGGTTGCCAATTTGGGGTTCAGATCTGGGGGGGGTTATGGGCTTGTTGGGGAGCTCTTTTAATCTGATTAACCCTCCACGCCCCCTTCGTCCAATCAGGTTTTTGTCATCTACCTATCCCGTGGGAAAGGGTGGAGGGCTCCTTGCACGTGGCAGAAAAGGCTTTGAAGGGTGGTTTCCTCATAGGACAGGGCCCCTTGTCCCTGCCTGCCTTTCTTCCAACGATCCTCCATTACTGTTCTAGTGTAGCATTGATTCTCCCTCAAGAATTCTCCTGTATCATGAAAACCTCTGATAGTCTAATGAACTCTATTGGCCCAGTCTTAAAACAGTATTTCTAACTGCAAAAAAAACTAAATTCATAAGATACAAAGGCATCACATGAAATGCCATTATCAAAATTAAGACAAGTCACCTCCTTTCAACTGCTCAACAAACATTTGTATTTGGGGAATGCTAGAAAGCAAAGGGAGATGTAAGAACCAACGTAGGGGCACCTGGATGGCTCAGTGGTTGAGGGTCTGCCTTCCGCTCAGGTCCTGATATATCCTGGGAGGAGTCTCTCATCAGGCTCCCTGCGTGGTGGTGGGGGAGGGACACCTACTTCTACCTCTGCCTCTGTCTCTGCTTCTCTGTGTGTGTGTCTCATGAATAAAAATAAAATCTTTAAAAAAATAAAAAAAAAAGAGCCAACCTAAAAACATCCAGACTTTGGGGCGCCTGGGTGGCTTAGTTAAAGTCTACTTTCAGATGAGGTCATGATCTCCCCTGTGTCAGGCTCTCTGCTCAGCAGAGGGTCTGTTTCCCTCTCTCTCTTCCCCTACCTGTCCTCCCTACTCTTTCTCTCCCTCAAATAAATTAAATCTTAAAAAAATAAATAAACATTCAGACTTTACAATGTAATTATGATTGATCAAGAAGCACAGAATTATAGGATCCTTGAACAATTAAGTAGCATAAGGGTTGTAAATAAATTCTGCAATCATATGAAACCTAGCAATGTATCTAACAGCAATTCTAATAAGTGTGATAATATTGAAACAGCAATGATAATAAACAATATTTTAAACTATCTACTACTGCTATATTATAATATGAAATTATTTGTAATTTTTACAGAAAGCAAAACCATATGTACTGCTAATACTACCATGCTTTGCTTTCTGCTTTATAATTGGAGAAAAAAAAAGAGCTTTATGAGTGGTTAATAGAAATAGGGTTAAATTTCTGTCAATTCAAGTTTCCCAGATCCCCCCAAATTTCATGGACTCCAGATTAAGACCTCCTGTTCCATAACACCCTTATCAGATAAATCCTCGTGTAACAATTTTCATAAAAAGAAACTTAGGCCAGGAGATCTAACTCAATGTCATACAACCAGAAAATGGTATACCAGGAATTTGAACTTTGGCAGTCTTGCTCAATAGCCACTATCATTTACTATGCTATGCCACCTTTTTTAAAAGAATTTACAAATACATCTCTCTTCTCTATCTCCCAAGCTTTTGATTTCCCACTATTATGTGAATGTTTGTGCCCATAGTAATTGCAACCTAAAGACTAGCCCTTTCCTTTTTCCTTGAGACTTGTGAAAGTGACCTCCACTTTTATCTGTCTGGAGACAAGAAGAAATTTATGGTCTATATCAACTAAACATCTATATCAAGATACACTCGACAAAATCAAAATTCACCATCTGTTCCTTTGTATTCCAAACTTATTTTATTTTATTGTAATTAATAGTACCACTGTAACCGAACCAATGTGAGTTCACTCCTTGCTGAGTCACAGATGGAAACTACCAAGTGAGTTGTTGCATATAGGAAACTATTTTCAGTAAATACGGAGATTGTAAGAAATAACTTCTGAAGCCCTCACTCTCTGAGCAAGGGCTGATGGGTTCCTTTTATTCAGGGTCAGGAGGATTATTTTAAAAGGGGATCCTTGTCGTCGTATGTAGATGTGGGCATAGGGTCACACATGCATCTTAAGGAAACATGCCTATACATGCATTGTATATTATGTAAATGAGGCTTGTGCTCCTCCTAGGGCAGAGGTTTAGTATTATAATAAGATAAAGATAATTACTGGTCATTTTAAAGGTCACCCTGTGGCCCATCTGCACAGGTGCAAGTCAGGGACTCATGCTCAAACTGGTCTGAGTGGTCTGGGCTGACGGGAGGTCTTGTCAGGGCAGTTGCTGGTGTTTGAGGGGTGGTTTTGCTTTCCATTTGCCAGAGTTAAGAGATAAGGAAGAAGGAAGAGCTTAATAAAATGTAGGACAAAGGTAGGTGGCCATGAGCAGTAAAGGTCAGGTCTTGGATCTGGTTGATGACACCGTCATCCTCCTCATTACCAATTTTCAGAGCCTCCGAGCTGCCCATCCACTCCAACCATTCTGCCATCCATATTTGGTTTCCAAGTTACTCAGCCTCTATAGTGACTTAAGAAATCGTTTTCTTTTTTTTTCATTTTGTTACTCTAGCATTCATTAGAAAGGCATTGGACATCATTCCTAGTCCATTCTCCCCTTGCTTCCAGTCTTACCAAATTCCTCTACTAGCCTAATCCAAGACTTTTGAATCCTGCCTTCTTATATTCTGTTCTTGGTAAATGAGCCAGAGTGATCCTTTTAATACATAAACCAGTGTAAAGTACTTTCTCTGGGGGATCCCTGAGTGGCACAGTGGTTTAGCGCCTGCCTTTAGCCCAGGGTGCAATCCTGGAGACCCAGGATCGAGTCCCACATCAGGCTCCTGGTGCATGGAGCCTGCTTCTCCCTCCCTCTCTCTCTCTCTCTGTGTGACTATCATAAATAAATTTAAAAAAAAAAAAAAAAAAAGTACTTTCTCTGTCCTCAGCATACAAAGCTATCATTTTCTTTTTTTTAATAATAAATTTATTTTTTATTGGTGTTCAATCTGCCAACATACAGAATAATACCCAGTGCCCATCCCATCAAGTGCCCCCCTCAGTGCCCGTCACCCATTCACCCCCTCCCCCTGCCCTTCTCCCCTTCTACCACCCCTAGTTCATTTCCCAGAGTTAGGTGTCTTTATGTTCTGTCTCCCTTTCTGCCCATTTCTTCTCCCTTCCCTTCTATTCCCTTTCACTATTATTCAAAGCAATCATTTTCACTCTTAGGGCCCTACCGTTACTTTGTGCCTGGCTACCTTTTTCCTACTTTCCATTTTCTCACTCTGCTCCAGCCAGGCTAGTTTCTTTGTTTTCCTTAAATATGTCAAACATACTCCCTCTGTTCTTCACACTGTTGTTTCTTCACCTTTTTCACAGAGCTAGATGTTCACATGGCAAACCTTATCCCTTTATTCAGATCTTCTAAGATGTCATCCTGCCATAGGGAAGCAGAAAGGGAACCCATGGGGGGAAAAAATTGTTTTTTTAGCTCCTTTTCCTACTTTCTATTCTTTGCTAGGATCTGCATCCACAAACACACATACATGCCTTAATGTATGTCCTCCTTGTAAAGGATAAGGAGTTAATGATTTCTTTAGAGATAACACTTCAGGAATGACTGGTTAAGAATGACCAGGCAAGGCCATCATGTGTCTGTTTGAATGACACTAGACATTTCAACACCAAGATCTCCTGGTTCCAGAGAATAAGTGACTTATGATGAACATCTAGATCCTGTGCTTGTTCAGACCAGTTCTAGATACCTGAGAGGACACATGCACCAGACTACAATTGTTAATAAAAACCCCAGGTCCCAGAGATTCTTTTTCCTTTGCTTTCCCAGTCTTCTGAACACTCTGTCTATACCTGTACTCTCTATATATCTTCAATAAACTCTGCTGCACTTCCTATTGGCTCACATTTGATTTCTATCCTGCTGCACCTAGCCAAGGACCCTCTGGGCTGGTCCTGCTGGTCCCTCTCTGGGTCTTGAGGCCCAGCCTGCCTGCATTAGTCTCATCTCTTAGACAACCCCTTCTAAAAACTAAACTCCTTACTCTTCACACACACACACACACACACACACACACACACACACACACACTCTTAACTTTCATATAGCACTCATTACCTAAAATTATGCAATTGATTCATTGCAGGATTATGCAGGATTCAAATGTAAGCTTGGTAAGATAGGGCTTTCATCCACACTGTCTAGAATAATCCCTGTTTTTCCTTTTTTATAGTATCTATCACTAACTGACATTATACTTTTGCATTTATTTGTCTTTCCCCATATTGGAATGTAAACTCCAGGAACGTAGAGACTGTTTTCTTTGAGTCCACACTACACAGAATAGTGCAATTTTTTAATGCATGAATGAACAAATCCAGCCATTCTCTGTTTAACAGTAAAGTACAACACTAAGCATGTCACTGTCTTTAGTCCACAGACTCCTAGTTTCCAAAGGAGGTCCAATCTGGGATAATGACTTGGAGCTAAGTCAAACCCTTTACCTTTGCTGTAACATAACAGACTTCAAACTGGAGTTTACCCCAAGGACTACATAGGTAAATGGCTTTAAAAGAGCTCACTCCCAGGACACCTGGGTGGCTCAGTGGTTGAAGGCTCTGTCTTCGGCTCAGGGCATGATCCTTGGGTCCTGTGGAGCCTGATTCTCCCTCTGCCTATGTCTCTGACTCTCTCTGTGTCTCTCATGAATAAATAAATAAAATCTTTTAAAAAATATTTTGAACTCCAACAAAAAATACACACACACAAAATTCATTTCCAAAATCTCAACAATCCTGTGTTCTTTCCTAAAATTGATGAACTTGGAAGAAGTGCCTAAGATACAGGCTAATCTTATTTGTTCTTGCCTGACTTTGTTAGGACAATTGCCTTTTATCTTAGCTAAGAAAAGAAAAGAGGTCTCTCCCCTTCTATCCCCATTTTTTTGCTTTCAATAGTATTGAAAGAGGACAGGCTCTAGTTGTCAGCTATAGATCATTTAAAAATTGTTTTGTGAATAGATCACTATGCAATTTATTCAAAAGGAGTTCAAACAATTAGATGATATTGTGATAATAAACTCCTATTCCTGTCTCCTTATTGTGATCATAGTTCTTTAATACTTACTATAAGCAAAGTTAAAAAATAAAAATAAAATGTTCCTGTATATTATCTTATTCTAGCAATAAATAGTACTAATCCACAGACTTGCAAACACATTTTTTAAAACCTTATTTATTTCTGTAAGTAATGTTTTACCAATACACTTCTGCTTTTCACTTTTTCATGTTTACTACTATTTTCTCAAATTCATAATATATGTTGTTATTTTGATCAATTGGGTACAACTAATAACTAATGATAACTCAGTGCAAACGATAAATTTTAATATAGCCTCATGGTCAGAGGCTTATTTAAATCAAATTTCAATCCATACAACTCTTTTTTGCAGAGACTTTGAAGCATAAAAAATATATTAGGATAAAATTCTATCTGATTACACTGCCAGTAGGAGGTTAAATTGGTTTAACTACTTTATCAAAGCAGCAGTATCTACTAAAACTAAATACACCTATCTATGACCCAGCAGTTCCAAAGAGACATATGTTCACAAAATGACATATATGAATGTGCGTGACAGCCTTATTCATAAAAGCCCAAAGTTAGAAAGAGACCAAATATCTATAAACAGTTAAACAGATTATTTTGTGATGCAGTCATACTATATATCAATAAAAATGAACTGATGACCTCTATACATAACATGAATGAATTTTACAATATAAGGATCCAGACACAAAACTAATATATTTGGGTTTGTGGAAATAAAGACCAACCAAATGAGAACAGGCCGAGGCTATTTTTTCTTAGCTTACCATATAACAAGGGAGTAAGCCACTCCCACTTGAGTTTTGACAGACTTTTTTTTTTAAGAGATTTTATTTATTTATTCACAAGAGACACACACAGAGAGAGAGAGAGAGAGAGAGAGAGGCAGAGACATAGGCAGAGGGAGAAGTAGGCTCCACACAGGGAGCTGGATGTGGGACTCAATCCAGGGACTCGATCTGGGGACTCCAGGATCATGCCCTGAGCCAAAGACAGACACTCAACCAATGAGCCACCCAGGAGTCCCTAGTTTTGACAGACTTAAAGGCAGGTGGAGGAATAGCAAAGTGTAATAGTAGAAAAAAAGGTAGGCCTCAGGTAACCCTCGATTGGAGGTTATGGCTTGGAGGAAGCTGTAGGTGAGCTAAATAGAAGGAGGGCATCTTGGGGCAGCCCTGGTGGCCCAGCGGTTTGGCTGGGGTGTGATCCTGGAGACCTGGGCCCGAGTCCCACGTCGGGCTCCCTGCATGGAGCCTGCTTCTCTCCCTTTCCCTTTGCCTGTGTCTCTGCCTCTCTCTCTCTGTCCGTCATGAATAAATAAATAAAATCTTAAAAAAAAAAAAAAAAAGGAGGGCATCTCTGTAATTGGTTAGGGCTGCATATTTGAATTTCTGTAGTTGGTCCTAAGTTGGAAACAGGAATAAAAATTAGGTGGATGTCAGTTTTTAATCAAGTCCAGTTGGTTTGGGACCAGTTGTTAAAGAAGTTCTTGTTTGGACTCCTGGATTGACTAGAGATAGCAGTCTGACCTCCTACAGGTCCAGGCTGGCTCCCTGGGGTGTTTATTATACACAAGGGGTTGGTTTCCTAGACATACTGAAGGTTATAGGCTAGAGTTCTATTTTTATATATGATCTGACCATGAAGTTGGTTGGTGTATTAAATATCTCAGGTAAAAAGTCAGGATAGTGGAAGAGGGCCGAAGAGGGCTCTGGAGTACTAGAAATAGTCCATGATCCATTTCTTGTTTTGATTGGTGGTTATTATATAAGTATATATTGTTTGTGCATATTTATTGAGACATTAGTTTGTGATTTATATATATATACTATATTTCAATAGAAAATTTACTTTTTAATAAAAAGTTTCATTAAAAATATAATTTCAGCCAATCAAAAAAAAATATATATATATATAATTTCAGGGCACCTGGCTGGTTCAGTCAGAAGAGTGTGTGACTCTTGATCTCAGGGTTGTGAATTCAAGTTCCATGTTGGGTGTAGAGATAACATAAAAAAAATTAAATCTTAAAAAAAATAATGATTTTTTAGAAAGTATAATTTTCAAATCCCTTGGGGGCAGCATAATGGAAATAGAAGTTCAGGAAGATAAAAAGATAATATAAAATATTCAATTGTTAAAAAGAGGAGTTCCTTCTTGTTTGTGAGTTTGTTTTTTAATGGATAATGATGGCTCTGATTTCCATTCCTTTGGAAATATTTATAAATATTTATAGGAATGCTGTGAATTTTATTTTGTTAATGTCAATATAACTTGGTGAAAATTGTAATCTTTGCAACATTTAAGCTTATAATGAAGACTTTTAGATGTTTACTTTAAGATGCACAAAGGGATATCCAGTCTTCTAAATTCTTTTGAAAGGATGTGATCAAACCGTTTTGAAGACCACATTCTACACACTCCTGCCTTTGTTACCGTTGCATCTTCGTAGAATGACTTTGTCTACACTCCTTATACTTCAAAATCTTGCTCATTCTTCAGTGCACAACTTAAATGTCATCTCTGTGATGTGCCGTGTCATAAAATAACATGGTGATTTTAGAGAAAGATTAAAATTATAATTTTAGGCCTCCTGAATACTATTCTTGAAATAATATTATAATAAAGGATTTACTAACACAGCTTACCATATATGTATTTAGGCATTCACAGAAAAAAAAATGAAGAAATCTGAAAAAAAAGAATAAATCTGTAAATTAAAACTTTTAACTGTAGCATTAAAATATAACCTATTAGTATATTAAATAAAACAATGCATATATCATAATAAACATATTGATAAACTATAATAAGTGTTAATAAACAGAAAATTACATGCATTATTTTGTATAAATATTTATATATCTTTGTAATGGGAGTGCCTAGAACACTCTAACATTTGTATTAATTACCAAATTTAACCAAAGTAACCACTCTTCTCTCCAGGCACAGGAGAAAAATAGAAACAGAAAGCAAGAACTATTTAGCTATCTTTTCTTTACGAGTGTTACTGTCTTATTTACATCTATTTCCAAGCATAAATATATATGCATATATATATATATATAAATTCAAATGCATTTGTATACTTTGCTCATCAATAGCTATTCTACAAAATTTAAAATTATGTTAGTGATTGTGATATTATGATTTATAATAAGACATGTATATCCGGCCTTTATCCCCATTTCTGGCACAGAACTCCTTAAAACACTTGAAATTTCCTAAGTGACTTAAGTGATAAAGATGTCTTTTATTATGTTAATAAGGTGACTTTTGGACTCCACCTAAGGGTGGGGGCTGGTTGCCTGGAGGAATTAACCATGTGATTAAAGGGTTGGAACTTTCAGGCCAACCCCTCCTCTCCAGGGAAGGGAGAGGGGATAGAGGTTGAATCAATCATGCCGATGTAAAAGCCCAAAAAGAGTGGATTCAGAGAGCTTCTAAGTTCGTGAATATGTGGAGATTCTGGGAAAATGGTAGTTAGAAAGGGCATGGAAGCTCCATGTCCCTTTCTTTATACAATACCCCAAGCATCTTTTGCATCCAGCTGTTCTTGAGTTAAATCTTTTATAATAAACTGGTAATCTAGTAAGTGAAATGTCTCTGTGACTTTTGTGAGCCACTCTAGCAAATTAATCAAACTTAAGGAGGGAGTTGTTGAAATCTCCAATTTAGCGCCAGTTGGTCAGAAGAACAGGTAATGTTAACCTGGCCTTGTGACTGGAGTTTGTGAGATGGTGGGGGAAAAGATGAAGTCTTGTAGGACTGAGCCTGAACTCATGGGATCTGACACTATCCCCTAGTAGGAAGTATCATAATTGAGTTAAATTATATGACACCTACCTGGCATCTGAAAATTGTTTGGTGCTGTGGAAAAATCCCTGCCACACACTGGAATGTGGTGCGGAATCCTTTTAGTGATCAGTGGTGTGTTTTTGGTTTTGTTTTTGTTTCTTACTTAAAAATCATACAAGCACCCAAAGATTATCAACTAGTTTGCTTAATCATATGTCTAAAGCAGTCCTATCAATAGAACTCTGTGATTATGGAAGTTTTCTTTATCAGTGCTGTCCCATATGGTAACCACTGGCCATATGTAACTATTAGACGTTTGAACTGTGGTTAATGCAACTGAAGAACTGAATATTTACTTTATCTAATTTTAATTAACTTAAATTTAAATAGCTACAGTGTCTATTATAGTAGTTGCTACTGTCCTACATAGTATAAGTTCTTAAAATTATTTAAGAGCCTGAAAGATAATCTTAGTTAATATATTAAGTCTTTGTGATTGGAGGCACTATAAGAATTTTATAAAATTAAACTTTACCACTTTTTTAAAGATTTATTTATTTATTTTAGAGAAAGAAAGAGAGAGCATGTGAGCATGAGCAGGGAGAAGGACTGAGGGAGAAGGAGAGAATCTCAAGCAGACTCCCTGCTGGGCCTACAGCCAAATGAAGGGCTCTATCTCAGCATTTAACCCTCATCTTGTATATATTTAAATATTGGGCTGATGTTATTTTTATTGGTAAACTAAATTTTATAGACTCGTTAAATAATGACAGAAGTTTTCTCATATGGGAACCAAGGTCTTTCTTAAACCTCATAATTATAGTAATGAAGGCTATTAAGTCAATGTACCTTTCAGCCACCACAATTTTGAAGTTAATATAACAATAATGTCTTTATTTCTTCAAAAAAACAACGTTCAATCTTTGTCTACACTAGATATTCCCAGAGTGCACATAAACCAGGAGTGATTTTTTCTTATCTATTACTCTAAAATTTCCCAGCGTTAGAAAACAGAGAGGCAGAAATAGAAAAATTAGAAGTTCAAAGAAGCCAACTACAAACAAATATTAAATTGTCACTATAAAGAGCTAATTATGTCCTATCTGCAAAGGAGGAGACAAAGTTTAGATGCAGGAAAACCCAGTTTGACATATATACACAGAAAAGAGAAAGTCCTTGGCAATTTTTTCAAGCTGTACAATTTAAAAGCCTGGGATTTTGGAACCCCAAAGAATAGAGCTGAAATGGAAAAGGAGTCTTCTACATGAAATAAAGTGATCTCTCTTTTGTACACAAAACAATCTTCTCATGAGTATTTCTTCTCCTTTTGTTCTAAGATAGCTACTGGATGATTGTCCTGCTAAAATCAAGTGTGTGGGAAATATCAGAAATGGAGACAGAACATAAAGACTCCTAACTCTGGGAAACGAACTAGGGGTGGTAGAAGGGGAGGAGGGCGGGGGATGGGGGTGAATGGGTGGCGGGCACTGAGGGGGGCACTTGACGGGATGAGCACTGGGTGTTATTCTGTATGTTGGCAAATTGAACACCAATAAAAAATAAATTTATTATAAAAATTAAAAAATAAATAAATAAAATCAAATAAAATCAAATGTTTCCCCCAGTGGTCACTGCAATTCCAAATTGCCTCTGCAAAATACTACCAGTTGGAGGATAAGTATGCATTATACTTAGAAAAAAAAAAAAAAAGGAAACAGGGGTTTGGCCAGAAAGATCTGTAGTTTCAGACAGAGAAGACCCCATGAGAACTCTAGTGGTTAGTAAGGTTGGTGCTTGGAGAACCTGTGCTGATTGGGGGCCAGACAAAACTGACTATGGGCATGTGACTCTGAACAAATCATTTCTTACAAAACTGGGAGGACCCCTTACAAGGTTCTGAAATGCTGGCCTAAAGCAACCTCTACCCTAAGAACATCAGTCTGAGGATGCCTTTCTGAACTCCCCTCTCCCTCAGCAATGGCCTAAGGATAGACTTCCAGACTCACCAGATCTATGTCCAGACCCCCATCATAGACTGTTCTTTGTATAGACGAAATCGGCAAACCTCAGAAGTCAATACCACAAGGCAAAAGAGCAATTCACCAAAAATGCAATATAAACCCATCATATGACCAAAAAAACCCAAAAGAACTTATTCCTAAGAAGACAAAAGCCCAGGGCAAAAAAATCATGATGAACTATTAATTAGAGCTCAGCTCAGAGTAAAACTTACCTCCCACCTGTGGCCAGAGTGACATTTTGAACACTTAAACAGAGATTTCTAGGACATTATTACTGAGTCTAAAGTTCTGGTCCAACAGTGAGAGTCTCAGCTAAGCCTTGGTGGAATCTCTGTTTCTTTTATTATCTACACAACACAGCCAAAGTCAGACTGTGCTGGGTTTATTGGCTGATTGCAAATGTTCCTTCCTCATTCCATGAAGAGTTACGGGGAATCTAAGTAAGAGAGTGTTTGAATGGAAATGTTACAGCATTTAGATTTGTTTCTAATCTTTTGGGGAAGATTCGAGGACGTGTGGTTCTGTTCTGGACTCAGAACTGTCATGAGCAGGAGAAATTCCATGGAAGGGTATCTTAATAATTTTTGCCTAGAAGATGAAAGGAAAAAAATAAAATTAAATATAAAATCGATCAGAAAAGTAACAGTCACTTATATTAGCTGAGAGAGGTGGATGTTTGGTCATTTTTGTGGTTTATGCAGTGCTCTTGTGTCAGACAAGATTATGGAAGAGACTCATATTTGTCTCACTCTGTCATGGTCACAGTGGAATTCAGTGGAATTCTTTTTTTTTTTAAGATAGATTTATTTATTTATTTATTTATTTATTTATTTATTTATTTATTTATTTATGATAGACATAGAGAGAGAGATTGATAATGGCAGAGACACAGGAGGAGGGAGAAGCAGGCTCCATGCAGAGAGCCCGACTTGGGACTCGATCCCAGGACTCCAGAATCACGCCCTGGGCCGAAGGCAGGCGCTAAACCGCTGAGCCACTCAGGGATCCCCGGAATTCTTTTATATTCAGCAGAGAAATACCAAGGCCTGTTAGAGCCAGATCAGCTCCAGGCTGACTATAGTCCAGGAACAGATTGGCTCTTTCTCATTTTAGGCAAAATTATCTTAATTTCCTAATCAAAAAAAACCCTCAGAAACAAAAAAACATAGAATTCTTGTGAGGATCAAGTTAACCAATAGATACAAGAAAATTATTAGAAAGCTCAGAATATATGAACTCTTCATTAATATTTGCTGGTGTTATCATCATTTACCATCACATTGAACATATGTTTGCTTCTTTCCCACTGAACAGTAAGCACTTGGAGCTGTATTTATCTTTGTATTCCCTACACCAGTGTGTACGCCCTACACCAGCACTATACAAAGCCGACTATTTGGGAGCATGGGCTGTGGAGCAGGACTCTATCACTTAACTAACCACATGTCTGTAGGCAGATTACATCACCTCTCTGTTCCTCAGTTATTGTAAAATGAAGATAGTAATAACACCTTGAAGGTGAAAGAAGGGGATACATGCCACGTGTTCAGAAGAGTACCTGACACATTGTAAATGCTATACATCAACTCCCATTGTGGGTGTAGGTATTCAATAAATATTTAACTGACTCCAGACATTAATTCTTCTTTCTACCAGATACTAGGGTCAAAACAGGAGTAAGGGAAAGACAGATATGAGAGGATAGTCCATTTCTAAGAAACATATATATATATATTTAGCATGTTTCCATTGGAGGGATGAGGCAGTCAGTGACATATCTGTGTCTCAAGCTGCTGTGTGGTGAATAGACTGGCAGAGGGGGGAAGGGGGTGACGGGAATGAAAGTACAAGGAACTGACCTTACATTTCAGCCTCACCTCCTAGTACCACATATGATGTAATACAGGAGCATCAAAAAAATTTTAACCCATAACTATTATACAGATGCTTTTATGGAATATACAGAGGAAAATGTAAAGGGAAAAACCCTAGAGCTCCAAGAAACACAGTAAAAAACCCTGATGGTTAAAAATATCAGGCACTAATATGTAATCCTAATTGCCTTTTCTCGTTTTTCTAAATATATTCATTTATTAGATATATCTAAATAATTTTAGTAATTTGCAAACAATTGACTACTTAAAATAAGTTTTTTTATAATTAGTGTGTTTCCTAGAGATATTCCAAAATAAAAGTAATTTTGTATATTATTATAAATTATATTCAATTATTTTAAACTTTATCTTAATAAGTAACGGGAGCCTTGAAGCATTATGTCTATGTAATCAACAGAATTTAGATTATTTTTATAAATATTGCTAAACTTCAACTAATACCACTTCCCGTGGCATTAACTAAAACATTTTCCTTTATTCATAGAACCTAGCTGCATTTATAAAAATTCATTGCACGTGATCTTTTAATTATTGTTCAATTTCTGCCCTAGAATTTCTATTAAAATCAATACAAATTCATATTTGAAACACAGAATTAAGGAAGAGTCTAGTAAAAGATTTACCAAACAAATTATAGTTCTAAAGAGCATGTACCTGCACAATTACATTCAAAACCCATGTTTGGGATATTTTCAGAAACAACCCTCAACATATTTCATTATGTTGAACATATGGTTAACTCAAACAGCCTTTCACTTATTTGTTCAGCATGCTCCATGTATCTGAAAGGTCAGTGGAGCACATGTTAGCACCAAGAAATATCGTTTCAAAGGACTGTTCATTGGCTAGTAATTGGGGGCCCACTCTAGTAATTGGGGAGCAAGGGAAAAGGCATTATTTTTTAAAATTCTTATGTATCAGATGCTGTGAAGTCAAAGTCCAAAATCTGGCTGCTTTTTGGCAGGATGATTCCAGAGCTTTCTAGACTCACTAAGAAAATTCAACTTATCTTAATGAAATTATATATCGAAGCCAGGTACGGACATGGACAAATGATTGAAGCTATTTAATTTAAGCAATCTGTAGCAAGGTTTTAGAAAGAGAAAAGAATCCAAGGGGGTCACAGGAATGTGTAGAGAGTATCTCTGAGATTCTAAAATAATCAAAAAAGTGTTCTACAGAGCCAGGAAAACATTGGAAAAGAAATTATGAAAGCAGTTGAGCTTAAGAGATAGTTTCACTATCTTTATTATGCCAAACATTTGAGCTTGGACACATGTGAGTTTGCTGCAGAATACTTAACAGTGTTATTTTCATTTGTGGTTCTCATAGTTTTAAAATGCTATAATTTCTTAGATACAATGACCAAGTTAACTTATGTTTTATTTCCTTTCAATTTCCTGTTCTTTTGGACATATAAAAAGCTGAATTGAACTTTTAAAATTAATGAGCAAAAATAGATTGAATCTCCAAATACATGACTTTCTTCCTAATTTATCTCCTAAACTCACCAAATAAGGCAACTTCTATGCTTGTATTCATATGCCAATAATTGTATTTCATTGAATAAATGTTCATTTTAACCTTGTCATTTTTAAGGAAAGAAATGTTGCATAGTTTTTTGTTTTGTTTTGTTTTTGTTTTGCATAGTTTTCTTTAAAGAAATCACAAATGCTGGGTTATGTGGGTGGCTCAGTTGGTTAAATGACCAACTCTTGATTTGGGCTCAGGTAGTGATCTCAGTCATGAGGCCTTATGTCGGGCTCTCCACTCACTGTAGAGTCTGCTTGAGATTTTGTCTCTCCCTATCCCTCTGCCCTTCTCCCTGTTCAGTGTGTGCCCTCTCTAAATAAATAAATAAAGAAAATTCTTTAAAAAAAAAAAACACAAATGCTGAGCTAAGCATGGATTTCTTTCATATTAACATGAAGTTTTTAACTGGAATTACATTCAGTAATTAAGTTATATTGGTAGAATTATGACAAATTCTATTGGTTTCCTGCAAAAGTTCATTGTTTATTCCAAGGACTAAATTAGTTATTAAGAAATATGTTAAAGGATATTACTCTGGGCTAAAACCAGGAAGCTTTAAAATTAGTACTCCAGTTTATTAGTTAATGGTGTTTAATCTACTTTGATTTCATTGCTAAAAAAATATCAGTTTACTCATTAGAATTGTATATCAATAAATACAGGATAGGAAGAAGATAATGATGCATACGAAACATTTAAAGAATAAGAGAAAAAGCATTCCAAGTCAGGGATTTATTTTGTCCAATGATATTGAAGCTGTTGATCAGTAGCAATGCTTAGTAATTGTGTATGATACCTTTCCAACTGAGAATAAAGCAAACTTCAGGAGCATTCGTGCTTCATATAGAAAGGAGTTAATGTGTGAATCAGCAATTTCTTTTTAAAGATTTATTTATTTATTTATTTAGTTAGTTAGTTAGTTAGTTAGTTAGTTACTTGTTTATTTGAGAGAGAGAGTGTGCTCGAAGGGGTGGGGGGAGCAGAAGGAGGCGGAGATTAAGTCTTAAGTAGGGGCCATGCTAAGCACTGAACCCAATAGAGGCCTCCATCTCAGGAGCTACTACTTGCTTTCTCATTACAGCCAAACTTATCTAATTTTTCTACCTTCATCACTTGGTGATTGGCATTTGTGTCTTTGTTCTTTTTGACTTCTTTCCATTCTACAATGCTCAAATCTTTCTGTGTCATTTAAGACTCAGCACAAGTTTGTGTTTCTCCAAGATGTCTTCACAGAATCTTCCAATCCATCATGAACTCTGAGTTCTTTGTCCAATAAATTGGACATTTTATTGATATATTGTCACTCTTTTTACACTCTTGAAAATCATTCAGGACCAAAAGGACTTTTGTATATGTGGGCTGTATATATCAGTGTTTGTCATATTATAAATTAAAATTGAGAAAAATTTAAACGAGTTATTTCAAAATAATAGTAAGTCCATTGCTTGTTAACATAAATAACATTTTTATTTTTTAAAGCATTAGTGAAAATAGTGATATTGTTTTACATTTTTGCCAATCTTCGTAATATCTGCCTTAATAAAAGACAGCTGTATACTCATACTGTTTCTACATTTAATCTGTTATGATATCACACATCATATAAATTCTGGAAAATCCCACTGTACACTCATGAGAGAATGTTAGTGAAAAGACTTTTACTGTAGATTAAACAAGGTTTATATATCTAAAAATGTGTCCTACATGAGGTTTTCTATCTACTTTAGAAAAATTAAAAGAAATGGTGAAGTTACATACGGCCACAATTATTCAAGCAAGCACAAATTACCCTTCTTGTGTCTTTAAAGTTAGGAATCAGAGGCTAGTAGGTTAGAATGTTAGAATATGCTTCTCATACTTCCAGATCCAGTGGTGTGGATTACCTGCAAAACCTGCTAATCACTCACACACACACAATTTGAAAGGGCAAGGAAATTAAAGTCCTGGATTAGCCTTGACCAATGGGGAAGGGAACCAATGAGAAAAAGGAGTCTGTGACCAAAACAGGACATCAATTCTGAGACATGTTTCATGAAGTGCCTCAGAAGGTCCAAAGAGATGATGTGCCAGTCTCCAACATTTGGGGCCAAGTAGATAATATATCCTTGTAAAGGATTTCTTTCTTCCCTGTTTCATTCCCACTGCCCGTCACTCCTCTGTGATCAATTCCTAAATAAACTACCTATACATAGCCTTTGTTTCAGGTTCTGCTTTGGTGATCATCTTCATCATTTTATGATAAGCAGTGGTTTACTTTTCTTTATTTTTCTCTCCCAACAAGACTATATGGATGGTAATTTGACTTACTTGTTTCTGTATCTCCTAAGCCTAGCACATAGTAGAACTTTACTGTATTTTTGATGAATAAATGGTAGCATTTTCAAGAAATTTCCTGTGGGTAAAGGCAATAACAGGTTGCAGGCTGGAATTAGATAGTTAAAGAGAAATATGAACGAATGGGAAAAATTATGGAGGTGGAGGGATAAGCCCATGAATCTCCTCTATCATTTGTATATCTCTATGTACACTGAAAACTTTGTTGAGGCATCTGGGTGACTCAGTGGTTGAGCATCTGCCTTTGGCTCAGGTCATGATTATAAGGTCCTAGGATTGACTCCCACATCAGGCTCCCCAGAGGGAAACAAACTTTATTTGCTATCATATAATGCAGAGGTTTCATACGATGCAGAAGAAATGTTTCATGGCATCCTATTTGACTCCTTTGATTTTGTAGAAATGAAGATTGATGTTTAAATAGCAAGTATCTGGATGGGTCAGTTGGTTAAGCATCTGCCTTTGGCTTAGGTTATGAACCCAGGGTCCTGGGATGGAGCCTTGCCTTTGGCTCTCTGCTCAGTGGGGAGTCTGCTTCTCCCTCTACCCCTCTACCCTGCCCTCTCTCTCTGTCTCTCTCTCATGCTGTCCTAAAATAAAATAAAATAAAATAAAATAAAATAAAATAAAATCTTTAAGAATAAATAAATAACAAGTATCTAAGGAAGACCAATTATTTTTTAAAACTGTGACAGGTACTCGACCAAATGGTTTGCATAAATGATCTCCTTTATAAATGAGGCAATAAAGGCTCTCAGAAGTTTAGTATATTATTCAAGGTCCTAATGTTAAATAGTACAGCTGGAAGTAAAATCCAATTTAGCATTAAACTGTTTTCATGATGTTAAAGATATTTAAATATGCCTACCTACTTACAAAATCAAGAATCCTTATTGGCAAAGACCATGCCTTTTTTTTTTCTCTCTCCCTCAGTGTTTCCATAATGCCTTGCAAAAAGGGAGTGTTAGTTGAATTTGAATTCATCTAAAATGTGCTAAAAAAGATAGCATGCAACTCCAGAAAAATGAGGTGATAAGCAGGATGAAGAGGTAAGTTGGAAGGATGCAATTTTGGAATCTATTTGAATCCAATTAGTACACTGTAAGGGAGGGGCCTGCAGGAACATTGACATGTTAGTTTGACATGGTAGTTTTTGAGAGCCACCAGGGAGCAGTCTCCCAATTGTTTAAACCATATGCACTGCCAATTTCTCCATGTAACTATAATAAAGGTTATAGTGGTTATAACCACATGCCAAGACTATTGCTTCCTACTGAACAGACTATTTAGTCAAAAATTTAGAGACTTTTTACGTATAAAAATATTTTAAAATAGAACAAGTATCCAGTTCCCTTTGATGGTAGATATAGACCTTGCAACAAACACTATGACCACTGATTTTACTATAGCTTCAAGGTTCTATAATTTATGAGTAGTAAATTAGTTGAAAGCTTCCATGGCTATCACTCAGGGAAGAGCTATGAAAAATGCTGATTACATAAAATAGACTTCTGGGATTATATCAAAAAATATTAATGACTTCACAATCTTTAATAAGTTTCAATTAGAATTTAAGCTCCAAAAAAGTTTTAAAACTATCCTAAAATTAGCCAAATAAGAGAGTAAAAGGCAATCATTATTCTCGCAATCATGACTCCTCCATCATGCCTCAACAATTTAATTAAAAGATGGGTGATAAATCTTATGTCAGCAGATGTGTATATGAGAGTGAGCAGGGAGCCAAATCAATGAGCCAAAATACAGGACCGCACAGTACTGTTGTAATAATCTTTTTGTTGTATAAGCAAATGCTATTTTGTGACTTTTTTGCATACAAAGATTTCATTTATTGATTCAATTTTAAGATAGTTTTGTAGTGTCATGGGCATAGTTCAATAAACATTTTTGAACACAGAGAAAAATATAATTTAGATTTATTCTATTTTTTAAAATGAAATTATTTCACATTTAGATGCAAATTTGAGCATAAAACCTATGTTTAGTTTTATGGAAAGATGAGAGATGATTAACATTGCTAACTTTAAATCCTTACTTAAGTATGTACTAAAACTATCTTTGAATAAACCTTTAATGATATACGCTGCTTTAACCCTGGGTTATTCTCTCAAAGTTCAAATTTACTGCCATGACTAGTAACCATTCCTATAAATAAATGGCCTATTTAATGCCTGTTTACAATTCTATGGAAAAAAAATTATAGAAACTGAGAGTATCTTTTGATAAGAAGTGACTTGATATCCTATCTAATTCAATTAGTTAAAAAGAAAATTATTCTATATAATACATATGTGTATATATGTGCACACAATATTCTATATATAATACATATTATAGCTATATATTACTAAATTATTTTATACATATTGACCTATAATATATGTATATATACCCTCCATTATAGATATCAAATAAAGATTTGAAAAAAATTTTCTATTTCTCTTTATTTATTCATGAGAGACACGGAAACATAAGAAGAGGGAGAAGCAGGCTTCCCTTGGGGACCCAAACGTGGGGATCCCAGGACTCTGGGATCATGACCTGAACCAAAGGCAGACACTCAACTATTGAGCCACCCAGGAATCCCTTCTATTTCTTTTTATATTTCTATTTTGCATTTAATTTTCTCCTTATTTTTTCTTGGTACCATACACTATATGAATAAAACCATAACTTGCAAAATGTGAGATTACTTTAGATATAAAAGCATATATTATTGTGTAAAATACTTTCTTTTAAATGATAAAAAGTAAAAATTATGAAAATACTAAACAAGTCACAAAACTAGAAAAGGGAATTGCAAGAGATAAGCACAAGGTTATATTAATTGAGAGAAACCAGATACAAAGGGCCAGTGTGTGATTCCATGCATATGAAATCTATAGTATAGGTAAATATATCTAGACCAAAAGCAGATTAGTAGTTAGCAGAGGCAGAGGCTAAGGGAGAGTGGGGAATGATGACTAATGCATACCAGTTTTCTTCTGGGGGTCATGAAAATGTCTTGGAATTAAACAGTTGTGATGTTAATGAAACTTTATGAACTTGGTAAAAACCATTGAACTATATACTTTAAAAGGGTAAATTTTAATTTATGTGAATAACATATCAATTAAAAATAAAAATGAAATTTAAAACTGTATTGTTTACTCTTTTATTTCAAGATGACACACATCCACCATATACGTACAACATTGGTAGAAACCTGCCAATTATGTCTTGGGGGAAAATATAATCAAACAAGCATAAAATCTTGAAACACATAATTGGAGGTGGAATATTTATAGTATAGGTTATACTTAACAATTGATATAATGTTTAGCAATATGTAAGGTACAGTACAAATTGAAGTTCAAAGAAAGTTTCTCTTTGAGGAGTACGTTGTTGAATTTGATAATTTTTCCAGAAAGTGCAATTATTCAATGACTATGTGCAAGCCTTAAATGTGAATATGGTATCTTTTTGCTTCATACTACATATGAGGAAGCTCTCACAATCATTGAAAGTTTGAATTGTTGTTCACCTTAGCCCTGTTAGGGGTAAGGTGTACGTATGTGTACGTGTGTGTGTGTGAGAAAGTCTGTCTCTGACTTCACAAGTGTGTGAATGCATGTGTGTGTGATTGGCAATAGAGTTAATACAGAGGAAGGAATGGGGTGGAAGTCAGCTTGATGAGGTACAAAGAATTCTGCAGTAGTGAGTAGGTGATTGAGTTCTCGTTTAGCTTTAGTAATAACTTTTTATGAACTTACACAAATCAATTTACTTCTTTATTCCTGTTTCTTCAACCAAAAAAAAAAGGTTTGGATTAAGATAGTGATCTCACTTGAGGTCACAAGGCCAATACTTGTGACCTCAAGTGACAACTTTGAGCTACAGATAGAGGCTCTCTAGAATTTTTTGTTCAGCATAAAGTTCAGGTTCCCATGGAAAGTACAAGTATTGATTAGCAAACTTCAATCATGAGTATAAGGGAAGAAATGAATCTAGGCATTGGTACCATGAACTAAATGATCTTTAAAAACCTTCGTATTTCTAAAATTTTATCACATTTTATTGATTTTTTTCACAGCATATAATTCAACTAATTGTATAAAAAATATAAAATTTAAAAAAATATATAAAATTAATCAGCTTACTCCTTAAAATTAAACTTAAATAATATGAACATTTTAATATTATATACTACCATGAAAGCCATAGGCTCCCTTGGAAATATATTCTTCTTGATAGATAACCACCATTTTTATATTTTGTCTATTATTCATCTTTTTTATTTTTCAACAAACATTGAGGGAATAGTGAGTAACCTATTATATTTCACAGAATTAATTGTCTAAATATAGCCCATCTAACTCAGAAGCATTTTTGCCCTCTGGTTAATGGTAGTGTGAATGTGAGAGAGAACACTTCAAGTAATGAATGGCAGAACAGAGTTTCATGGAAGAGCCAAATGCTTTCAGTTCCAATTTATAAACCTACCTACTTTAATTAAGAAAAGTAATCTTCATGGTAATGGAAACCCAAACTATTTTGGGGGGAAAAATCACCTGCCATAGTATCAAGAAGCTATGTATGTATCAAGAGACACACGGTCCAAGTGTAATGTATTGGAAATGACTGATGCCCTAGGGTAATCAAAGTGAAAAGCAACAAAGAGAGCTAGTAAACAAAATGAAACTGTTAGTAATTAAGGTCAGGTGAGAACATTAGAAATATGTTAATAACTTGCTTTAAAAAGTTGAAATAAATCATGAATTCAGCATATTGATTGGCAATGCATTCTTCTGTAATTGTTTTAAAGTCCACTATATGCTAAATATATGAAGGACATAATAATGTAGGAAACATATGTCAATTCTAAGATCAGTGAAGCATTTCTGAGACGGTAGATGAGGATGAGTCAAATTCAGTTAACTCAACCATGAAAGTCATTAACGATGAGTAACTGTAAAAATCTATACTAGCCTGACCTCTTTACACATTCCTCTGAAGTCCCCTAAAACTTTTCAGGTTCATTTTAAAAAACAGAAAATTATAGGAAAGTACTAAGGATATAGGAATAATTTTTGAATAATGAATTTCTTGTACAAAATGTACTGTATAAATTTTTGTATCTGAAAACAATTAATTAAAACTCCATTGTCACTTTCTCTAGGTTGATGTTTGAACAGTCTCCAAATTTGATTTCAAATGCTCCATCAAATCAAGGAGCAAGGAAAAGGTAAATTGGCTAGAGTCAGGAGGATGCTGAATGACCTTTCATACTAGAACTGAGGGAGTAGAATTTGAGTAAAATGCACAGATTATCAGTCAATCTTCCGTGAATTAGTGCATCATCCAAAGATCTTATCTTTAGTCCTCAGCATAGCAAGTTAGAAAAAAAAATGTATGCTTGACTTCAACAGTATTTATATCTCACTGAGGATTAGCACCTGACAGAACTGGATTTTTTTTTTAATTTTTTATTTTTATTTATGATAGTCACAGAGAGAGAGAGAGAGAGAGGCAGAGACATAGGCAGAGGGAGAAGCAGGCTCCATGCACCGGGAGCCCGATGTGGGATTCGATCCCGGGTCTCCAGGATCGCGCCCTGGGCCAAAGGCAGGCGCCAAACCGCTGCGCCACCCAAGGATCCCCAGAACTGGATTTTTTAAAAGTCCTTTAAAAAAACATTGAAGTAGAAGTTGACAAGCTCATGCTAAAATTCGTATGGAAATGCAAGGGACCCTAAATAGCCAAAATGATCTTGAACAAGAACAATCTGTGGACTCACACTTTCTTATTCTAAAATTTTCCACAAAGCTGAAATAATCAAGACTGGTTTGGCCAATATATTAACATATAGATTATCAATGGGAAAAAAAAATGGATTCCAGAAGTAAGTCCAACATCTGCAGTCCATTGATTTTCCAACCAAAATTAAGTAAAAATATTATCATTTATGGAGTAAATGAGATATCATTGATCAAGTAAATTTATAAGCCAGGAATTAAGTGGGAATATTTACATTATTTTCTTCCATTCTTAACCACAGCCATGCAGGCAGCTTTTATTTACCCATTATATAGATAAGATATTTGAGGTGGAGAGAGGTTAAGCCAACCTACTAGTAAGTGGCTGAATCATAATTCTGAATGTAGGTTCCCCTGATTTTGGAGCCTGATTCCAAAGGAATCATGAATGCCACCTTATGTGACTGCTTTGACATCTCTTTAAAATAAATAAAATAAAATAAAATAGATATTAAAGAATATTATTAACACCAAATAAATATATTTATAAAAATAGTTCAACAAATAAATATAGTAGACAATTCCATACCAAAAATCAAAGTAAAACCCAAAGGCTGTGTACCCTAAATGTGCAAGAGGCATGGAGCTCTTCCCAAGGAAAGGGTAGAGTTCTGCCTTCAGTGTGATTATAATGTGAATTTAAGATCTCATAATCTACCTTGTCATTTAAAATTTCTAAAGGTATTAAGCATCCAAAGGAATATATTTTATTTTGCATGCTTTGTAATTAATAGCAATTTTTTAGTACCCTGTTATACATTAACTTTCTTGCTCAACTCACTTTTGGCACTGTTGTACAAAAATTTAAAATCTAAAAATAAATTATCACTACAAACACAAATGTTATTGTGAAAGAAAAAACTATTGTGTCATCGTACATCTAATAACTCTTTCATCATTTACAGCACACAAGAATAGAATAGATCTAAGGATCTATATAATTAGAAGAGCATAGTACTCCCTTAAGTAATGCTGCAGAGAGTGAAGCATCTAAATGATATGACATTAAATCCAGTTAGATTTTACAGTGGAAATTATAAGTACCAACAAAAAGTAACGTTCTTTGTTGAGAATATTTGAGAAATTGTGTTATATAGAAGGGGGTTCCACACTGCTAGGGTACAAACCATTATATATTCCCATATGCTGTAAGAGAAGCACAGCTATACATAGAAGGGACGAGGAAGAAAGCTAAGAGCAGAAGAGAAGCAGGAGGAGGAAGAAGGGATGGAAAAATAAACCAAGGCACCAGGCAAAGGTAATGTAGATGAGAAAAGAAGAGAGAAAATTGGTGAAAAGTAAGAGGTGGATTGAAAAAATAAAGAACCAGGGGTGCCTGGCTGGCTTAGTTGGTAGAGCATGTGACTCTTGATCTTGGGGTTGTAAGTTTGAGCCCCACTTTGAGTTAAGCCCCACTTAAAGTAAGAAAGAAAAGGAAGGAAGGAAGGAAGGAAGGAAGGAAGGAAGGAAGGAAGGAAGGAAGGAAGGAAGGAAAAGAAAGAGTGAGGGATGCCTGGGTGGCTCAACAGTTGAGTGTCTGCCTTTGGCTCAGGTCGTGATACCGGGGTCCCAGGATTGAGTCCCACATCAGGCTCCTTGCAAGAAGCCTGCCTCTCCCTCTGCCTATGTCTCTGCCTCTCTCTCTGTGTCTCTCATGAATAAATAAATACAATCTTAAGAAAGAAAGAAAGAAGAAAGAAAGAAAGAAAGAAAGAAAGAAAGAAAGAAAGAAAGAAAGAAAGAAAAAAAGAAAAAAAGAAAAAAAGAAAAAAAGAAAGAAAGAGTGAGACCGCTCAGTCATCATAGTAAGATATAGGTGCAGTCAACTCCTGACATCTACACATGATTCCTACTCTGTCCCCAGAGCCAACCTGCTACTTCCAAGTGGAGGAAAATCTGTTCATAGACCCAGGGACACAATGCACTCTACCACAAACTACTCTAATGTTCATTTGTAACTTGCCTTCTTTCTACAAGTATTTAAAGCATCTTGGCAATGAAAGTGTCAATAAGATAATATTAAAAATCTCAGTGAAATTACAGACCCACAGCTTCATAAAGCACTTTCTGAAAACTTTGAATATAATATTGTTTTATATTAGCTATCGCCTTCATATCTTTAAATGATAGTCTACAATTCTCAGTTTATAATCAACAGATTTCATGGTCACTTTTTAATTTTTCCTATGGAAGATAAAAAATGGAAATGTTACCTCCAACCACCAACTCCCCTCTCTTTCCATTAATGGTCATTTTAAAAGTGTTTTGTTTTTTTTTCTGAGTTATTTTTTAACCGATTACTATTCCAGTTATTGTTGATCTATTGTGCAGTTTTCCTTTTATGAATTACAATGACTATGCTACATTTCTAGCTACCAAGTCATTTATACTTAATCTTATGTTTGTTTAGTAGTTACTTTCATGATCATTTTTATGTATTATGACACTCAATTGCTGGTACTTTATTTTCATTGACTGTTTGGATGGTGCTGACTGCTGTCAGGGCTGCTTGCACACTGCCAGGTTTTGGGCCACTTAGGATAGACTCTGGCCCAGGGCATTTTAGAGGGGGCAGGTCCACAGCAGAACATGGGGGAAGGGCACCATGCCAGCAAGGTCTGTCAGATGTGTAATGAAAGGGGGCCTGCAGCTGTCAGGACCAACACAGGCCAGGTGGAAGGGGGTGGATCCGCAGAAGTGGGTGAAGGTGGGGTGTGTGGTATTAACAAGGTTTGCTAGAGCTTGCTATAGAAGGAGATCTGGACCAAGCCTGGCTAGAGGGGCTGTTTCTGCAGGAGAAATGTGGGCATGGGGCACCATGTTAGCAAGTAGGTAGCAAGTGTTGGCAGCCACACTAGGTCCTGCAGGGGGGCCCTGTATCTAGGCTGGGGGACAGGGGGATTGAAATGGTATCTGTTTGCCAGCTCCTTTGTTCCTGGAGAAGTCTCCCAACATTCTCTGCCCCTCCAGCAGATAACCCGCTGAGATTAGTAAATCCCCGTCCTCCTACCCCAGGCATTTCTCAAACTGCTACTTCTATGTTGTATTTCAGGACTCTTTGTTGTGCTGTCTCTTTAAGGGTGGGAATCCGGTTTCCTCTCAGCCTCCTGCTCTCCCAGAACTGAGCCCACTGATTTTTGAAGTGCCAGGTAGTAAGACCTGCTGATTGTAAGAACTTACAAAAATCGGCCCCTCTGGTTTTCAAAGTCAAATGTTATGGGGATTCATCTTCCCTGTGTGGGTTCCACATGCCTGGGGTACCTGGTGTAAGAGTCTGGTTTTTTCCCTCTCTCCATGCTTGCAGCATCCCTCCCTCCCACAGGCAACAGTCCCGTGGGTCAGGGTCCCTTTAGCTCTCAACTGGATCTTTGCCCTTCCTTCCCCCTTCAATGCAGCCTCTTCTCTACATATAGCTATGGAGAGTCTGTCTGGCAGGCTTTGGGGCATTTTCTGGGTTATATACACCGATGGGGGTGTTATCTATGTGTATGCATAGGACGAGCAGGATCTTCCTACTCTGTCATCTTTCCTGGAAGTCACCTAGAATAAAATCTAGTAAGCAGTCTTAGTGAAGTCTAGGCTAAAGAAGAGGTGAAAAGTGGAAGGTAAAGTGAGGTAGACAGCAAGTGATCTGCTGAATAGTATTTTTGAGCCTCACCAGGTCTACCTTCCATCCCTTTCTCCTAATCTGTGGCCTAAGGCTGGTCTCCAAGGTCTGTATGAACAGATCCTCTTCTGCTCTCTGCCTTCCGGTTCAGTTCACCAAAAGCACTGGCAGAGAATCAGAAGGTGAAAGTAGAGACCTGTTTATTCCTCTGTTTCTCCTCCCTGATGGGGAGCGGTTAGGCGGTGGCTATAATCTTCCACTTAATGCCGCTGCTCGTGATGCACAGTCTCTCTCTTGGCTACAACTCTGTCCTCGTTACATGAAGAGTGCCCTCCCCCAGCTCCAGCAGGAAACAGGTTCCTGATATTGTTATTCCCTATGAGCCTCACTATCACTTCCTTTTCATTGAGATAAAAATCCTCACACCATAAAATTCACACTTTCAATGTATACAATTCAGTGGTTTGTAGTTTCCTCACAGGGTTGTGCAACCATCACTATGACCTAATTCAAGCATATTTTCATCATCCCCAGAAGAAACATATCCATTAGCAGTTCTTCATTCTTCCTTTCCTCCCAGCCCCTGGCAACAACGAATCCACTTTTGTCTCTTTGGATTTGCCTCTTCTGGATCTTTCATATAAATGGAATCGTGTGATCTGTGGCTTTTTGTGTTTTTAAGGTTCATTCAAGTTACAGTATGTATTAGAACTTCATTACTGCCAAGGCTGAAAAATATTCCATTGTATGGATATACAACATTTTATCAGATGATGGATATTTGGGTTGTTTCTACTTTTTAACGAGTAGAAATAATGCTGCCTTGAATATTCATCTACAAGGGTTTTTTTTATTAGCAACTTCTCAAAAATTAAAATTGGTGCTGTATTATTTGCAATAGCCAAATTATAGAAGCAGCCCAAGTGTCCATTGATAGATGGATAGTCTGTCATATATATTAGTCAGCCATAAAAAAGAATGAACAATATGGATGGATCTAGAGAGTATAATGCTAAGTGAAATAAGTCAGTCAGAGAAGACAAATACTATATGATTTCACTCATATGTAGAATTTTAGAAACAAAACAAAGAAAAAAAGAGAAAAACTGAAAAACAGACTCTTAACTATAGAGAACACACTGATAGTTACCAGACGGAAGGTGGGTCAGGGATGGGTGATACAGGTGAGGGAATTAAGACTACACTTATTAAGATGAACACTAAATAATGCATAAAATTATTGAATCACTATATTGTACACCTGAAACTAATATAAAACTGTATGTTAACTATTCTGAAATTTTAAAAAATTCCTGAAAGCATGTAGTTCAGTGCTGGGCATACACCATGGATTTAATAAACATTGTTTATAATATTATGTTTATTATTATTATATACATATTATATGTTTATTATTTATTATTTATGCATAGCCTTCTGCTATTTTTTCTATATATTTTTTGGCCTTAAATTTCCCCATTAATGCTTTCTTCTGTGTCAAGTAGATATTTTCTAGTGAATCACTTCAATTTCTTTGTTATTTGTTATATAACAACTCTTTGAGAATAAGCCTTTGAAAGAGCTTCAGAACTGGATGTTCTTTTTCCAGGTTACCACTGATCTATAGAGCAGGAGATGAACTAGGGTTAGTTAAAATACCATCAAGATTTCTGCTCGTACCAAGATTCAGCTATCTTTTTAAAAAATAACATCCCTAGTTTGCTGCAGGCCTTTGGTTAACTTCCACAGTTTTGAAGAAGTTGGTTCTGACAATTTTTGCCAGTTTTATTGTTAGTTTTATGGAGAGGAGAATCTTTGGAAATCTTTATTCCACCACTTTTGTTGACCTCGCTATTTTTTTCTTTTCATAGAATTTTATCTTTTTTTTTTTTTTGATGTTTCATACATCTTCAGTTTTGTTTCCTTTGCACTACAGTTGAGAGGAGATTTCTTTTTATGATGCTATTCCTTTCCCAGCAATAGAATATTATTATTAGTCAACAGTTTTTAGCCTCGTGTGTGAAGGAATAGGAAGAGGTGTTCTCCATTATTCTGATTAAACCTGTCTTGGGCACTGTGTACCTAACTCTTAGTGGGCTTTGTGGCTGTGATCCAGCCCTGATCTGACTTGTAGGTCTGAGTCCAGGATGTGTTCCTACCTATCATCTCCCCAGGAATAGAGACATTTTTTGTTACTTTCTTCCATCTGCAGTGGGTGCTCCACAGTGCTCTTAGAAAGATAGGATTTGTTCACCTTCTTCCAGCAGTATAAGGCGTTGCAGATCCAGAAAGAGTATCATGCTATCATGCTTTTTCTCTAAGAGCTGGTGTTGCTCTCCTTAGTACAACTGCCTGAGTGAGCCTTTCTCAGTTTCTAATCCTATAACCATTTTGTTTTGTTTTGTTTTGTTTTTGTGAGCACTTGGTGAAATCTGTGAAGATGAGCCTGTGAATAGATGCATATGCCCCTGTCTGCAATTCTCAGGACTCTGTATTCCCTCATTAGTTCACATTTGACTTTCAGCAATTCATTAGAAGTTTTAGCCAAAGTTTTACAGACAAAAAGCAGTTTCTGTCCCAGGTAAGTTCTTGCATTGTCTCTCCTTAGATTGTTTGTCTTCTCTTACAATTCAAGTTGTGTGACTGCCGTGTAATTTTGGTTCTGTGATGAGTTCAAGAAAACTTGTGAATCTGCATGTTATCTAGATTTAATTGCTGTCGTAGTGGTAAAGGTAGGAGGATGTTCTACATCCTAAGTGAAAGCCAGAAGCCTCACTTACTTTTTTGAATGGATAACTTGTATCTAGACCCATGAAGAATAATTCTAGTAGTGTTTCTTTATCACTCCTCAACAGTTACTCAAGCGTTATTTTTGGTTATGAGGTCTGGGAAAGATTTTCTAACCTATCTATGTTTTAGTTTCTTGGTCCCTAAGGTGACATATTAAAATTACATTCTTCAAAGTGCTATTGTGAGGAACAAATTAAGTAATAAATATGGACAACTCAGTATAGTATCTGGATGGAGTGTACATTTAATTTAGCAGGTTATTACTATCACCTTCTCCACTGCTTCTCATTTAAGAGAGCTAATTGAAGGAGATAAATATGACAATGTTGTTTCTTCTTCCACCTAATCTATTCACTGCTCTTCAGTTGAAATGGGCCTCTAATCAGGTCCCTCTAGTCGGGACCTTCTCTTGAGGTCTACTCATGTTGCTAAACCCCTTCTTTTTAGCAAGAATTCTTTTTTTTTTTAAAGATTTTTATTTATTTATTCATGAGAAGCAGAGAGAGAGAGAGGGAGAGAGAGAGAGAGAGAGAGAGAGACATAGGCAGAGGGAGAAGCAGGCTCCACGCAGAGAGCCCGATGTGGGACTTGATCCCCTGACCTAAGCGAAAGGCAGATGCTCAACCGCTGGCCACCCAGGTGTCCCAGCAAGAATTCTTTATAAGGCCCTGGGTTGCTGTCTTTTGCAAGTTCAGTAGAAATGTACAGTGTATGTTTGTCAAGAATTGTGAAGAGCTAAGATTTCACTGTACTTGCAAGCTAACAAATTAGCCAACCACAGTTTGACTGATGCTAGACAGAGACATAACACTCCAAAGTTATTAACACTCCAAACTCTCCTAGTCAGAGACAAGGACTTTATTCCTCATGGCACAGTGAGCAGCATGAACTCAATGTTTGAATAAGTTCTTGTCCTGAAATCCCACAAGGGCAACGACACAGAATGTCTTAGGTGGATACTATGCACACAGCTGAGGAAACTGGAGTTTAAGAAACCACCAATTTAATAATGGGCTGCTAAGAAACCTGTCCATCCTTTGCCCTGGAAAGAGAAAGTGTCTTTATTATTCTGGTCAAGAAACAAATCTACCCTTGAGCCTAATGAGAGATGCCATCGCTGTCTCCCAAAGGTATTTGGTATACAAACATTTATGAAAAGAGTCTGGAGCAAAGCTGTCAATTTTTACTCAGAAAGGAAAGAGGAACACAAGTGATCCATGAAGAATTGCCTTCCAAAACTCGACCTCATTGTTCAATTTGTTTCACATTTTAGGATTTTAGTTATCTGTGACCCTTCCCCACCCCCACCTTCTGTAGGTTTTTTTTTTTTTTTTTTTTTTGTATGTTTGTTTTGGTACATTTAAAGAGGAAAAGTTACATACATATCACTTTAGTCCTTGGAGGATGGGATCTTCCTGATGATGAATCTGGTTCAAGATCCAGGAGTGCCCGATGATTGTAAACTCTGTCTTATGTTTCAGAATGGTGATCTAAGCCTCATTACAAAGAACTGTTGGGTAGTGAGATATCAGCATTTTTCTCAACTCTGAAGAGTTACAGACAGGTATACATCTGTTCAGGGACTAACGACTATTTACATAGATAATCATATTATCCACCAAGGGAAAACATGTTCTAAAGAGAGCCTCATCATTCCCTGATCTGTGTGACTGCTTTGCTCTGTTGTGATCTGTACTTCAGGCCTCATAAATCCAGAATTTATAGCAGGAGTGAGAATATTGTCTTTTCCTAAATCAATAACCCACCTACCATGTAGCAAACACTAACGTAAGATATGTGAACATTCTTTGGTAAGCAGTATAGAGCCATTAAAGATTTCAGTATGTTTCAAGTGCTACATTAGAAATGTTTAAACAGAAACAGATATTAAAATAAATTGGAATATGAGAGATGGTAGATGGAGAAATAATTTTGAAAACTTTGAAACTTGAAATATGATACAAAAATGAACAATCTTAAAAAAATGAACAATTTTATGTATTCTTGTATTTTTTGCCTCGTATAGAAAAAATATTTTCATTTTATTTTCAACTAATACACACTTACTTAAAGAATTATACAGTGCCAAAAGCACTTTGTTAAAATAAGGCAATCAATTGCACCTAATCCTACATAATTTTTGCCTCTTAGAATATTCAACTCTTTCAGCTATTTCTTTGGGGGATTTTAAACCAATCTTCTTAAAGTATAATTGAGAGAAATAAAATGAATATGTTTAAAATATAGAATCTGACAGTTTTTATATATGTACACACTATATATGTACACACTCAGTATCACCATAATGAAGATAATAAACATACCCATTACTCTCAGGAGATTATTTATTCCCCTTTATAATCTCTTCTTCCTCTTTTATTCCTTTTCTCTTATCATAATGTCTCTTTGTGGTTTTACTTTGAATTTCACCAATGATTAATGATGTTAAATATATTTTGGGCGATTACCTGCAATATATTGCCATCTTTGATGAGTATCTGTTAAAATCGTTGCCCATTTTTCACAGGCTTTTGTTTTCTTAGAAAATTTTTAGAGTTATTTACATATTTTGGAAACAGAACATTTGTTATATCCCAGGCTGTGGTTTTTGTTGCTGTTCTCTTAAGAATATCTTTTAAAGTTAGAAAGTTCTTGGTTTTGATGAAATCCAATTTACTCATTTTTTATGGATCATACTTTTGGTGTCATATCTTAAAAAGTTTTGCTCTACACAAGGCCCAAAAGATTTTCTCCATTGTTTTCTTCCAGAAGTTTTATAATTTTTACATTTAAACTACGATCTATTCTTTTTTTTAACTACGATCTATTCTGAGTTAATTTTTATATACAGTATGAGGTATGAATTGAAGTTTATTTTTTGTGTGAGGTCCAATTTTTCCATCATCATTTGTTAAATAGAATTTTCTTTCTTAACTAAATTGCCTTTTGTGCCTTTGCCAAAAATCAATTTGCCAACATTTGTGAATCTATTTCTGGAAACTTTTCCTGTTTCGTTGATCTACTTCTCTATATTTTTACAAATATCTCTGAATTATCGTAGTTTTATTAAGCCTTTAAATCACATAGTAAAAAATCTTCCAACGCTGTTCCTCTTTTCAAAGTTGTTTTGGATCTTCTCAGTTCTTTGAATTTCCACGTGAACTTTAGACTCAGCCTGTCAATTTCTACATAATGATTTCTGATGTTTTGATGGGGATTACATTAAATCTATAAGAAAGTTTAGGGACATATAACATTTTAGCAATATTGAATCTTCTAATTTAAGAAGAATGTATATCACTATTCATTTTGATTTTAATTTTTCTCAGTATTGCTTATTGTTTTCCGAGTACAAGTCTTGCACATCTTTTGTCATATTTTTGATGCTATTGTAATTGGTGATATTGTCTTTTAAATTTATATAAACATTTTATTTTATTTATTTTTTATTTTTAAAAAGATTTAATTTATTTATTTATTTGACAGAGAGAGCAAGAGAGAGCACAAGCAGGAGGAGTGGCAGGCAGAGGAAGAAGCAGCATCCCTTTGGAGCCACCCAGCACCTCTATATAAACATTTTCTAACTCTTCATTACTAATGTGTAGAAATAAAATACATTTTTTATATATTGACTTCCATTCCTGCAACAATGCTAAACTCATTTATTGGTTTTAATTACTATTTTGTATATTTTTTCATATTTTCTACATAGATGATCATATCATCTACCAGTAATGATAATTTTACTTCTCCTTTTTTCAATTTGGATGCCTTTTGTTTCTTATTTTTGCTTTATTGCACTGGACAGAACTTTCAGGACTATGTTGAATAGTAGTGATAAGAGTGGACATTTCTTTTCTTTCTAAACTTAGGGGAAAGCATTCAGGATTTCATCATAAAGGTTTTGATATTAGTTGTAAATATTTGTGAGTGCCCTCCATCAGGTAGAGGAAATTCCCTTGGATTCTTAGATTGCTGAATATTTTCTCAGAAATTGATACTGCATTTTTTTCAAAATATTTTTCTGTATCTATAAAGATTATTAAAATAATTAAATGATTTTCTTTAGTTTTTTTTGAGTATAGTTGACACACAATGTTACACTAGTTTCAGGTGTACAACAGTGATTCAACTTCTCTATATGTGATGCTATGCTCATCACAAATGTAACTACCACCGGGTATTATACAATGCTATTACAATATAATTGACTATATATATTCCTTTTGCTATGCTTTTAATTTAATTTTATTTTTAAAATACTTTATTTTTAGGGAATCTCTACACCCAATACGGAGCTTGAACTTAGAACCCCAGATCAAAAGTCATATGCCCTACTGAGCCAGCCAGGTGCCCCTGCTATGCTTTTATTCAAGTGACTTATTTCATAACTGGAAGCCTGTGTCTCTCACTCCCCTTTACCCATTTTGCACATCCTCCAACCCCTTCCCTCTCACAATAATCAGTTTGCTCTCTGTATTTGTAGATCTGATTCTTTTTGTTTATTTACTCATTTTCTTTTGATTTTTTAAGATTCTTCATATAAGTAAAACCATATGCTATTTATCTTTCTCAGTATGACTGATGTCACTTAGCAGAATACCCTCTAGGCCTATTTATGTTGTTGCAAATGGAAAGATCTCATTCTTTGGTATGGCTGCATTAATATTCCATTGTACATACATGCCATATTTTTCTTATCCATTCCTCTATTGATAGATATTTAGGTTGCTCCCATATCTTGGCTATTGTAAATAATGCTGCAATAAACATGTAGGCCCACATATCTTCTTGAATTGGTGTTTTTGTTTTCCTTGGGTGGAAATTGCTGGATCATATGGTCATTCTATTTTTAATTTGGGGGAAGTTTCATAATGTTTCCCACAGCAGCTGCACCTACTTACTTGTATTCACAGCAACAGTGCACAAGAATTCTTTTTGCTCCACATCCTCATGAACAGTTCTCTTTGATAATAGCCAATCTAGTAGGTATGAGGCATTATCTCATTGTGGTTTTGATTTGCATTTTCCTGATGCTAGTGATGGTGAGCATCTTTACTTGTGTCTGTTGGACATCTGTATGTCTTTGGAAAAATGTGTCTGAGTCTTCTACTCATATTTCAATTCATAATTAATTTTTTTGGTGTTGAGTTGTATAAATTCTTTACATATTTATATAGGAACCTCTTATTAGCTATATCATTTGCAAATAACTTCTACCTTTCAGGATATTGCCTTTTTGTTGTGTTGAATTTTCCTTCACTCTGCAAAAGCTTTTTGTTTTGTTGTAGTCCCAGTAGTTTGTTTTTGCTGTTGTTTCCCTTGTCAGAGGAGAAATTTCTAGAAATATGTTGTTATGGCTGGTACCAGGGAAAGTACTGCCTATGTTCTTTACTAGGATTTTTATGTTTTTTAGGTCTCACATCTAGGTCTTCAATTCATTCTGAGTTTATTTTTGTGTATGGTGTTAGAAAGTGGTCCAATTTCCTTCTTTTATTTGTAACTTTCCTGTTTTCCCAGTACCATTTATTGAAGAGACTGTCTTTTCTCTATTGTGCATTCTTGCCTCCTTTGTTATACATTAATTGGTCATATAAGCATGGTTTTATTTCTAGGCTTTCTGTTCTTTTCAATTGATCTATTGTCTGTTTTTTGTGCCAGTACCATACTGTTTTGATTATTACAGCTTTATAGTATATCTTGAAATCTGGGATTGTGATAGCTCCAGCTTTATTCTTTCTCAAAATTGCTTTGATTATTTAGGGTTATTTAGGGTTGTGACTCCATACAAACTTTAGGATTATTTGTTCTAGTTCTGTGAAATATTCTATTGGTATTTTGACAGGGATTTCATTGAATCTGTGGATTGCTTGGGGTAGTATGGACATTTAACAATATTAATTTTTCAAATCCATGAGCATGGAATAACTTTTCATTTGTTTGTATCATCTTCATATTCTTTCATCAATATTTTATAATTTTTAGAATAGAGATCTTTCATCTCCCTGGATTTAATTCATCTGTGTTTTATTCTTTTTAGTGCAATTGTAAATGGGATTATTTCTTTAATTTCTCTTTCTGCTAGGGGATCCCTGGGTGGCTCAGCGGTTTAGCGCCTGCCTTTGGCTCAGGGTACGATCCTGGAGTCCCTGGATTGAGTCCTGCCTCCGGCTCCCAGCATGGAGCCTGCTTTTCCCTTTGCCTGTGTCTCTGCCTCTCTCTATCTATCATGAATAAATAAATAAAATCTTAAAAAAATTTCCCTTTCTGCTATCTCTTTATTAGTATAATGAAAAACTACCAATTTCTGGGTATTTATTTTATATCCAGCAACTTTAAAGAATTTATTTATTCCTTCTAATAGTTTTTTGATGGAGTCTTTAGGGCTTCCTATGTACATTATCATGTCATCAGCAAATAGTGATGGTTTTTACTTCTTCTTTACTACTTTGGATGCCTCTAATTTTCTTGTCTATTGCTGTGGCTAGGAATTCCAGTACTATGTTAGTAAAAGTGCTAAGAGTGTACATCCTTGTCTTTTTCCTGTTCTTTGGGGGAAAGCTTTCAAATTTTCACGACTGAGTATGATGTTAGCTGTTGGTTTGTTATATGTGGCCTTTCTTATATTGAGTAACGTTTTCTTTAAATCCACTTTGTTGACAGTCTTTATCATCAATAGGTATTAAATTTTGTCAGATGCTTTTTCTGCATCTATTAAGATGATCACATGATTTTTATTCTTTGTTTTGTTGGTGTGATGTATCACTTTGATTTATGAATATTGAACCATCCTTCATTATGGAATAAATCCCAATTGATCATGATAAATGATCGTTTTAATATATTGTTGAATGCAGTGTGCTAATATTTTGTTGAGGATGTTTGCTTCCATGTTCATTGGGGATATCGGCCTGCATTTTTCTTTTTTTTTGTGGTGTCTTTGTCTGTTTTGGTATCAGGGTAGTTCTGGCCTCATAGAATATCTTTGGAAGCCTTCCTTCCTATCTATTCTTTGGAATAGTTTGAAGAGAATATGTATTAACTCTTTACATGTTTGGTGGAATTCACCTGTGAATCCATTTGTTTACAGACTTGTATTTTTTGGTAGTTTTTTTGATTACTGATTCAATTTTATTACTAGTAATTGGCCTTTTTGATATTCTATTTCTTGCTGATTCAGTTTTGGAAGATTGTATCTTTCTAGGAATTTATCCATTTTTTCTAGGTTGTCCAATATATTGGCATTTATCTTTTCATAATACTCCTATAATCCTTTGTATTTCTGTGTCATTTATTCTCTTTCATTTCTGATTTTATTTATTGATATATTTGGGTCTTTTTTTTCTTTCCTGATGAGTGTAGCTGTGGGCTTATCTACTTTGTTTATCCTTTCAAATAACCAGATTTTGGTTTATTGATTTTTTTCTATTGCTTTTTTAGTCTCTCTGTCATTTATTTTTGCTCTGATCTTTATTTTGTTCCTTCTACTCATCTTGGACTTTGTTCCTTTTTTCTGCTTCCTTTACAGTAAGGTTAGATTGTTTATTTGAACTTTTTTGTTGTTTCTTGAGGTATGCCTGTATCACTATCTATTTCCCTCTTAGAACTGCTTTTGGAGAGTTCTAAAAATTTCTCTCTATTGTGTTTTCATTTTCATTTGTCTCCGTGTATGTTTTGATTTTTTTCTTTGATCTCTTCATTGATCCATTGGTTATTTAGATAATGTTGTTTAGCCTCCATGTGTTTATGTTTTTTTCCAGTTTCTTTCTTAAGAATGATTTCTAGTTTCATACTACTGTGGTCAGAAAGGATCCATCTATGATGTCAATCTCTCTAAATTTATTGAAACTTGTTTTCTGGCCTGACAGGTGATTTATTCTGTAGCATGCTCCCGTGCACTTGACAAGAATGCATATTCTGCTGTTTTTGGATGGGACGTTGTTAGGTTCAACTGGTTCAATGTGTCATTTAAAAGTATTGTTTCCCTTATTGATTTTTTGCCTAGATAATCTATCCACTGGTATAAGTGGGGTGTTAATGTTCCCTACTCTTACCCTACTCTTATTGTATTACTCAACTTCTCTCTTAAATATTCATTATTATCTGCTTTATGTATTTAGATGCCCCCATGTTGGGTGCATAGGTATTTATAATTGTTATAAACTCCTTTTGGATTGATCTCTTTATTACTACATAATGCCCTTCTTTGTTTCTTGTTATAGTCTTTATTTTAAAGTGTATTTTGTCTGATATACGTATTGCTACCCTAGCTTTTTTTTTTTTCACTTTCATTTGCATGATAAATGTTTTTCTACGCCTTTCTTTTCTTTTTTTATTTATTTACTTATGATAGTCAGAGAGAGAGAGAGGCAGAGACACAGGCAGAGGGAGAAGCAGGCTCCATGCACCGGGAGCCCGACGTGGGATTCGATCCCGGGTCTCCAGGATCGCGCCCTGGGCCAAAGGCAGGCGCCAAACCGCTGCGCCACCCAGGGATCCCTACGCCTTTATTTTCAATATGTATGTGTCTTTAGGTCTGAAGTGAGTCTCTTGCAGGCAGCATGTAGAACGGACATATATATGTATATATATATTTTAAAGATTTTGTTTATTTATTCATGAGAGACAGACAGAGAGAGAGAGAGAGGCAGAGACACAGGCAGAAGGAGAAGCAGGTTCCATGCAGGGAGCCCAATATGGGACTCTATCCTGGGTCTCCAGGATCATGCCCTGGGCCGAAGGCGGTGCTAAACTGCTGAGCCAGCTGGGCTGCCCTGGAACTTATATTTTTTATTCATTTTGACACTCTATGTCTTCTGATTGGAGCATCTAGGACATTTACATTTAAAGTAATTGTTGATAGGCAGTCTTATTGCTATGTTGTTCATTGTTTCCTGGCTATTTTTACAGTTCTTCTCTGTTCCTTTCTTTTCTTGTTCTCTTTTTTTTGTGAGGATGTATTTTTGTGGTGTTATGTTTGGCTTTCTTTTCTTTACTTTTTGTATATATATTATTATTTTTTTGTATTTGTGATTATCATGAGATTCATATGTAATATCCTAGCAATATAACAGTCTATATTAAGTTGATGGCCATTTAAGTACAAATATATTTTTAAAAAAATTTTAAAACTCCTTCCTCCATGTTTTATATATATACATATATATATGCTATCATATATATATGCTATCATATTTTACATCTTTTTATTCAAAAAATTTTTATGGCTAAATATGGTTACTTATTTTCCACTTAAAGAAGTCTCTTTAACATTTTTTATAAGGCTGATTTAGGGATGATAGACTCCTTTAATTTTGTTTGTCTGCAAAACTCTTAACTTCTCCCTCAATTCTGAATGATAATCTTGCTGGGCAGAGTATTCTTGGTTGTAGGTTTTTCTTTTCAGCACTTTGAATATATCATTCCACTTCTTTCTGGTCTGCAGAATTTCCCTTGCATGTGTAACCTTTTGCTTTTAAATTTTTCTCTTCATTTTTAAACTTTGATATTTTAATTATTGTGTGTCATAGTATCGACCTTCTCAGGTTCATGTTGTTTGGGACTCTGTGTGCCTTTTGAATGTGGAAGTCTGTTCCTTTCCTAGGTCGGGGAACTTTTCAGGTATTATTTCTTCAAGTAAGTTTTCTGCTTCTTTCTCTCTCTCTCCTTCTTCTTCTGGGACCCCTATCATGGAATGTTTGCTCATTTGATATTGACTAGATCTCTAAACCTATTCTCATTAAAAAAAATTCTTTTGTCTTTTCACTCTTCAGCTTGGATGCTTTCCATTACCCTGTGACTTTCTACGTTTGTTTCTATGGATTAAGCTAAACAACTACTCCTAAACTTGAGGTAATGGTCTCATGCATGGTCATTCCCTATGTAGACGCGTGTGCTTGGTGACTTTTTGCTGGCTGGCTAGAGCTGTGGCTGGTGTGGGCTGAGGGTCTGAGGGCTCTATACATAGTAGGCACCCTGGCAGGATGACTAAGACCTTTAGTGGGCATAGGTCAGTGAGATCACTGGGCTCACCACATGATGGGTGCTCTGGCAGTACATTTAAAGCTGAAGTGGGTCAAAGTGGGGTGTCCCAAGGCTCTACACACAGAGGGCACCTTGGCAGGACAACCGAAGCTGAAGTGGTGTAAACTGGACTCTGCACAGAAGGTGCCTGTAAAGGGAAGCTGGAGCCAAGGTGGGGTTGAAGCCGTGGGGTCCCAGAGTGCTCTGTGTAGGCAGTGCCCTTGCAGGACAGCCAAAGCTAAAGTCAGTGCAGGGCCTGGGCTCTCTGTACAAACGTGCTCTGGTAGGATGGCTGAAACAAAGTTGGGTCCAAGCTGGAGTGTCCTGGGATGCTGAGTGCAGGTGGTGCCCTGACTGGGTAAAGGAGGTTAAGGCATGTTACAAGGTGCTCTGTGTAAGAGTCACTTGGTGGGTGGCTGGATCTGAAGCAGATATCATCTGGAAGGTTCTGCAGCACTAAGAACCAGGGTGCAAGCTGTGTGAAGCTGAAGTGGCACAGGCCTGGAGTTTTCTTCGGTGTTTTGTACTTGTGTCACCTTGGCATGCAAGCTGGAGCTGTAGTGAGTGCTAGCCAGAGATGTCCTGGGGTGCGCCATCCTATGGCCACCCTGGTAGAATGACTGGGGCTGGTGTGGGCTGGGGCCCAGGGATCATTGAGATGGTAGGACCAGCTAGGGCACCTGGACCATAGGCTGGTCTGTGCTTCAAGGTGGAGGGGGAGCATAATTCATGTTACTGTTTAGTCCCTCTGATCCAGAGAGAATTCTAGAAGCTCCTCCACTGTTCAGCAGAATTCTAGGGCTGAATCTTTCATTAATTTAAATCACAACTTTTTTTCTGTGTCCAAGGACAGACAAATCTGCTCTCAATCCCTCAGTACCATCCCTCTTCACTGCATAGCACAGCATCGAGGGTGGCAGTTTCCTTAGTTACCGTGTCTCCATCTCTCTTGATGTTCTCTTGTGCTATTCCATCTTTCGTTGCACAGAAGCTATTTAGTCAGCTCCAGTTCTTCAGGAGCTCTATCAATATGTGTAAACTGGCATGTTCTGTCAAGGGAGTGAATTTGAGGTCTTCCTATGTCACCATTTGGATGAAAAAGCCCAATAGTTTTCTTTTTTACCTAATAAGGTAATTTGCATTGATTGGTTTTTCAAATATTAAGCCAGTTTTGCATTCCAGGAGTGAATCTCCTGTCAGTTTCATAAGGAAGCATTATCTCTTACATATTACATCAAAATAAATTTGCCAAAATTTTATTTAGTATATTTGCATCCATAGTTATAAGGGATATTGGTCTCTGGTTTAATTTTTTTAAATAATCTTTGGTTTTGTGATCAGGATAATGCTGATCTCATGGGAAAAGTTGGAAAGCATTCTTTCCTCTTCAGTTTTCTGGAAGAGTTAGTGTAAAATTGGTATCATCACTTCTTCAAATGTTTGATGAAATTCACCAGTAGAACCATCTGGGTTTGGAGTTTCCTCTGTAGGAAAGTTTTTAACTACAAATTCATCTTAGAAATAGATACAGAATTATCTACTTAATTTTTTTATTGAAGTATAATTGATGTACAATATTCTATTTTTCAGTTGTGTATCACACTGATTCAATATTTGTATACAATATAAAATGATGCCCATAATAAGTCCATTAATATCTCCTTTTTTTTCCCCAATCTGTCTTCTTCTTAAGTGAGTGTTGGTAGTTATCTCTCAAGTAAATTGTCATTTTGTATGAGTTGCTGAGATTATTAGTATGTGTTTCTACATAATATCCCCCATTCTCACTGTAATATCTATAATTTCTGTGATGATGTCACTTCTCTCATTTCTGGTATTGTTAACTTGTATCTTTTCTTTTTCTGATTAGTCTTTTTGAAAGTTTATTAATTTTATTGATCTTCACAAAGAACAAGCTTTTGGTTTCTCTGGTTTTTTTTCTTATTTTTTTGTTTTCTATTGCTTTTGTTTCCACTTTTATCTGTAATATATACTTCTTTCTGTTTACTTTGGATTTAATTTGATTAACTTTCTAGATTTTTTTTTTTTTTTTTTTTTTAGATTTTATTTATTTACTCATGAGAGAGAGACAGGCAGAGACACAGGCAGAGGGAGAAACAGGCTCCATGCAGGGAACCTGACTGGGACTCAATCCTGGGTCTCCAGGATCATGCCCTGGACTGAAGGTGGCGCTAAACCGCTTATTCCCCCGGGCTGGCCAGCTTTCTAATTTTGAAAGTTTGAAGCTGAAGACTTTGATTTGAGGTCTTTTTTCCTTTTTCTATTATACATGTATCATGCCAAAAATTTCTCCCTAATTACTCCTTTAGCAGCATCCCAGAATTTTGATATGTATATTTTCATTTTCATTAAGCTCAAAATATTTTCTAATTTCCTTGTAATTTCTTTTTTGACTATGTGTTATTTAATTTCTAAATATGTGGGAATTTTCCAGATATATTTATGTTATTGATTTCTAACTCAATTCTGCTTTTTTTTAAAAAAAATATTTTATTTTTAAAATAAAAAGAGAGAGAGAGAGAGGCAGAGGCAAAGGGAGAAGCAGGCTCTCTGCTCCAATGTGGGACTCAATGCCAGGACCCTGTGACCTTGACCTGAGCCAATGGCAGATGCTCAGCCTTTTAGCCACCCAAGCACCCTCAATTCTGCTTTGATAGAGAATATACTTGGTATGATTATAACCCTTTGAAATCTATTGATAGTTCAGAATATGATCTGTCCTGTAAATGTTCCATGTGCACTTGAAAAAAGCACATGTATTCTATTTTACATTTATTTTTGTTTATAAACTAAATGAGTTTAGTTGTTTCCCAGGGTAAAGCAAGACAGAATCTGAGTTATAACGTTCTAGTAAATAATTTTAGCTAAGGAGAAACTTACCCTACAGGTTTCTTGAAGATGCTCATCTTTTTCTTTTTCTTTTTTTTTTTTTAACTATGTTTTTCTTTTTTTTTTTTAGATTTTGTTTTATTTACTCATGAGAGATACAGAGCGAGAGAGAGAGGCAGAGACACAGGCAGAGGGAAAAGCAGGCTCCATGCTGGGAGCCTGATGTGGGACTCCATCCTGGGCCTCCAGGATCGCGCCCTGGGCTGAAGGCAGTGCTAGCTAAACCGCTGAGCCACCCGGACTTCCCCAGGATGCTCATCTTCATTGAAACTTTACTAAATAGGATTTCATACCTCCTATTTTTGGTGACTTTTAAACATTGAGCTTCCTTTTGTCTTAATGTTTAATTTAAAATCTGACTGCTGTTAAGTTAGAGATGAGATATTTAAGAAGACAGAAGATGAATTGTCTTGTTAATCTAAGCACACATATAATACAAAGATTAATTTTATTACTATTTGCCATGTTTGAACTGTCAAGGCTTTCTAGAATCTCCTATTCAGCATTACATAATGAGAAATAATTTATTAAAATAAAAAATGTATGCATGTGCACATTTTGATTAACTGGTACACAGAAAAATAGTCCCTTCATGTATTTACATTCATTTCATTTTTAATTTACTAGGTCAGTTAATTTATGGGGATGAAATGTGAGCTTCAAAATCATCTGCATTTTAAAGATGAGGTGAGGTCCATGGATATTAAAAATTATAAAGCCAAAGTTAGGACTATAGTTTGTTCTGATAATACTTAATCTGACGTTCTTGCACTATTACATCATGATTTCAAATTTCACAGATCATTAGATTTTAAAAAAAGGAAACTGACATAAGGTATTATTGACAAGTAAGAACTTTGATAAAAACCCACAAAAACCAAAACCTCTGTCACAACTATTCTCCAATATTCATTCTTTTCTAATTGGAAAATAAGGTTGGTTTTTATCAAGGTAAAGAAATTTCTCCTTACCTGGGTCCCTGGTATTCCTTAGCTGTTCTGTTTCCTCATTAGCTGCTTCTTCCAGTCCCAAGACAGTTTATCCACACCATTCAAAGCTTCCCCTAAGTATCCCTCTCATTCTGAATGGATGCTCTTATCTTGAATTATAATTCCACCAGCCAAGATTTCTATAATCATTTCTTAAATTTTAAAATTCCTATTTGGTAAAATGGAGACAGTAACAATACTAACTCTTTTGAGAGAAATTAATTAAGGGAATGCATTTAAAGCTCTTAACACAATGAGTGGTATACGATGGTCAATAAACTTTTTTTTTTTTTGTCTTTATTAGTATCTATTTTTCCTTATTTCACTTTGAAAGGAAGCCTTAGATTCCTAAACTACCTCAAGGTTTTATCTTTGGATCTATACCTTTTCTATAATTTCACTTAATCCCATTTCACCATCTTGTCCACTAAGGAAATGAACGCCATGCTTAGTTTTAGCTAATCTGATCTCCTGCTGTTAGATCCTATGTCCTCCTTCCCTCCCTCCCTGAGATCTTGTCAATCATCCATCCCTCTTGCTCTTCACAGGGTCCTTTATTTTAGTTAATAAAATATCCTCAAGTCTGCCCCATTAAGAAATAATTTTTTATTACCCACAGTAAGCCCAGAGCAAGTTTTGACTCATCTTTTATTACTCTGGTTCTCTATTAACATTTGTTCACCTCTACCCCTTCCTGTCTGGCTCTACCTATTAGTTCGGCAATTTCTCCCTTTCATTCCCTTTGCATATTTCTCACATAACTATAATTCTTCCCTTCTCTTTTGCTCTCTTTTTTTTCCCCTTAGTAGATTGTTAACTATAAGAAATTAAAAGACTTTTATTCTTTGAATCTCCAGCAAATATCAAATTGTCAGTACTTGGTGCTCAAGAAATAATTTAGAATATGGGAGGTTGTAGAAATTGTCCTGATTTACATCTTTTTTTCTATGCTTTGTCTATCCTTAGAGATTCCTTTAATTTTAAAAGAGTTTTATTTAAGCTTTAAAAAAATTGATAAAACACAGAAAGGGCACAGACTTTAAGGGTAAAAATATAGTTGGAATCTAAAAGATAAAAGAGGGGCACCTGGGTGGCTCAGTCAGTTGAGCAACAGCCTTAGGCTCAAGTCATGATCCTAGTGTCCTGGGATAGAGCCCCATGTCAGGCTCCCTGGTCAGCTGGGGGCCTGCTTCTCCCTCTGCCTCTGCTGCTCTGCCTACTTGTGCTCTCTCTCTCTCAATTTGTCAAATAAATAAATAAACTCTTTTTTAAAAAAGATACAAAGAAAATGGATGTTTCCTCATCCTTTTTTTGCCAGATTACCATCTGTCTGATTTTCACAAAATTCTGCTTTCAACTGTACAGATCTATATGAAAAGAAGTTTGGTAAGGTATGAAATATAAAGGGATCAGAATTTTATATATATATATATATAATATGTATTTTACATATAATTATATATATAATATCTAAAAAGAACCCAACACTCCTTTTCTCAATTATAAAGGATCCTGAAGCCAAGGAATTAATACATACACTAAGAGAATCATGTTTTGAAATGATAAATTATAGTTTACATAACTTTCTTTCTGTCAACTTAATGAATGTGGATCCTGGGTTCTTCTACAGTTTGGATAATATATAATGTGTTCCAGTGTGAGGTGGAAGTTATTAATTTCCACTCAAAGCATTTTTACAATTATTGATGTAGAATTTCTCATCTAGAAGCCACCGCAAGTTCTAGTACCCCAGGTTACTGTGGACAAGGATCAAGAATTTGTAAAATAGATTTTTAAAAATTGGTGTTAGCCTCTTCACAGTGTCTTATTGCTTTTGTGGCCAGACTGGGAAAAAATATGTTCCCTAGGATTTTACAGAGATCTGTATTCAGGTTCTGGAAAGGAATGTTTTCACTCAACCAGGGAAGATTATCAAATCCTCTCATGTTTTTACTCTCAATCCTTCTGGCCTCTAAGGGGATTAAAACAAACAAACAAATAAACACACAAACAAACCAGACTTGTAACATCACAAATATAATATTTTTAATTTGCCAAATCACTGGGTTCATCAGTTAAAATTATCGTTTTTCTGGCCCTCACCTCCCAGACCTGCTAAATCAGATTCTCCAAGGGAGAACCCTGAGCATTTCTATTTTTATTGATGATTCTTAGGACACACAAGTTTCGAACATACTGTGGTAAATTACAGAAGCCAGAGAATGGGAAGATATAACTAGTGTGGTAATGGAACTCACAACTGGGAAATGTCCTGTTGCTCTCTGCTGAAGATTTTATCAACAGGAATAATAATGTTGCTAAGATTATGCACCAGCAATTAACACTCAAATTGACTGATAAGAAATAGACATGGTACATTAAGTACAAACTTAAAAATATGTCAGAAAACAGCTAGACTTGGCACAGTGCCATAAGAACAGATTAAAATCCCAGCCTTCAAAACAACATTCTGGTTCTTTCTTCTTTTCTTTTTTTCCTTCTCCCTCCTTTTTTGTCTTTTTCTTTTTCCTTCCTTCCTTCCTTTCTTTCTTTCTTTCTTTCTTTCTTTCTTTTTTTTTCTTTCTAAGAATTGACAGTGCAGTTTAACTTACTGATACAGTTGCTTTCTTTGGAAGAAGTATTCCTAAAATATTTTATCACCAAAATGTTAGCTGTGGCAAAGGATCTGAGCCATATAAGAAAATAGTCATGAAGTAAAGCCAGTTCTCAGGTTGCTTAGAGGGATGATTTATTCCAACCAGTAGATATTTTGTAGGCTTAATGAATGGATGGCAATTTGTCATATTTTCATAATGTGGGAGGCAATATTTCCAGACTCTTGCTACTTACCAATAAGATTTCTATTATTTTGTTTAATATTTAATGGATGTTGAAATAGTATTGTTTAGAAAGTCACTAACTCTTCTGAAATGGAAAACACATGAATTACAAAAAAGGAAGAAAAAAATTTCCCAAATGGAGCTTGAATATTGCCATTAATAGAATTCCTTTTGGGAACCTGGGGACATAGTCCTAAAGAGTAGTAATGCTACAGCAGTAATTGGAATATGTTTTCTTTTGAGTAATTTAATAAACTGATTTTAATATTAATAGTGATAACTAATACTAATTATAACTTACCCTTGTTGAGTGCTTATACCTATTTTGTGCCAGGCATTGTGCTAAGTAGTTTATATCGATTAATTTATTTAATTCTCACAAAATCTCTACAAGGAAGGAATTCTATTCTTTATTCTACAATTCAGGAAACAGGGGCTTGTAAATTTAGAAAGCTGGCAAGTGGTAGTGTCAGCATTTGAACCTAGGCAGTCTGGCTCTGAGACCTATGTATTAACTATTACTCTGTAGCATTAAAGGCTTGTCTTTGCTGGAGGCACTGTGTGCCTGACTGGACTCTTGTCCGAGGTGAGCAGTGGACAGGGAAAAATAAACTGGGCATTCTTTTCCATAGCAATTCTTTTTATATTCACACCTCTGGGTTCTATATCCCAGGATGTAGTGAAAGTTCAGTATATATCTCTAAAAAGAGATTATTACAAAATTGTTCAATAAGTCCTACATTATAATTATGTGTCAAAGTCAGATTAATATCAATTCTAAAACTGATGTGCTATAAACTAATATATTATTTCCTATTGCTACTGCAACAGGAAAACACAATTTTGGTGACTTGAAATAATGCAAGTGTATTTTCTGATAGTTCTGGAGGTCTAAAAGTAAGCTGGTTCCCTCCAGAGGCTCTAGGGGAGAATGTTTACTTTTCTAGCTTCTAGAGGCTGCCTACATTTTTTGGTCCATGATCCTTTCCTCCATTTTCTGAGCCAGCAACAGAGCATATTTCTCCTCTCTAACTTCTGATTCCATCATCATATCCCCTCCTTTCATTCTAGCCCTCCTGTCTCCCTCTGATAAAAATCCTTATGATTATATTGAGCCCATCCAGATCATTCAGAATGATCTTCCCATCTCAAGATCCTTACTTTAGTCACATCTGCAGAGTCCCTTTGCCATGTAATATAACACATTCACTCTAGGCTCTGGAGCTTAGGGCATAGACAACCCTGGGGACCATTACTCTGCTTACTGTGATAGATTAATATATTCAGAGACTTGTATATATATTTTATTTACCCAACAGAATTTAACTGAAGAAAAAGACTAATTATTTTTAATGGAGAAACTGAGACCCAGAAAAAATGAGAAAGTGTTAAAGGAAAACAGCTTAGATTCTTCAAAGTTTCTTTTTCTTTTTTTAAAATATCAAATTAGAAAATGGAAACCATGTGAAATAGCATGTTTGCATAAGTGCCAAATAAAAATGAAAATAAGAGGCCAGCCTGTGCTTGGAGAGTCAATTGGGCAAAAAATACATTCTAATTCCTTTTTCTGCCCTAAATGCTTTTACTTGTGGAAATTTTACAATGATAAGATCCTGCACTTGACAATTCTCTTAAGTCTTTCACAAAATCACTAAAAACTGGTAAATTGTATGCATCCAGTCACATTTGGGAAAGAAAGCATATGAGGCCTTAGATTTAACACACACTTTCAGAGCCTTGCACAGTAAATTTAAAAGACCTGTGTCAAGGCATATAACTGTGGAGCATTTGGGGAAAAAATTAAAATGTATATATTAAACTAAGCAAGCAAAGAAGTAAGGAATTTATAGGTTCCAGCAAAAACATGTACAGAAAAAGACACAATTATAGTTTACTATTTGGCTTAGATATGAACATTGTCAAAACATTCTGCTGGATGGATGTTGGCAAAATATAAGAAATGGCACTATAAAGGGATTAAATCCTCAGAAATACAGGAAATCAATAGATGGTAACTAAAATTGAAAAATCAGGAAATAAATAATGTCATGAGCATATTAGCTGAAAATATGGAGGTTGGATATCAGAGGAAATAGATTAAAAGTTATCAGTGGTTACTTCTAGGAATCAGGACAGGAGGAAGGTAGAGATAGGTAAAATAAGAGACTGTATTTGGAAATATATTTTCAACTATAATTTGATTTTTACCTTTAAACCAGTATGACTTTGATAGAAATAAAAACTTTTTAAAAGAGCACTAGAAACAAATAAGTAAAGCAATCAGGATCCTGTTAGGTATTTATCAAGCATTCAATAAGTGTTATTCTTACTATTACCGTTTGCTGGAGGGGGATGACAGGAGTAGGATATAAGATGAATTACAGACTCTCATCAGCATTTTTGGGTGCCTTTGGAAGTCTTCCCTCAGATTAGGACCACTACCATAAATCAACCTGACTTTCTGCTCCCAAAATATTGTGACCAACTTGAAAGATGAAAAAACATACCTACCACCATTCCAGATTCAATATTCATTTACTAAAGCAGCTACCATCTTCAAGGCACTAGTGATTCACAGATGAATAATATGACATTGTTCTCTTTTCCAGTAATGTAAGGTCTACGAGGCATGATAAATATGTATTAAGTTTTGTTAATTGCCAAAGTGAAGTATAAGCAAAATACCATGTGTGCATTAAATATAGAACAATTGGTCTAGATTTTGAGTTCACAGAAGGACTCATGGAGGAGGTGGTATGTATTTTATTTAAGGCTGGAGAGTGTGTTCATAGATTTAATTAAGGAATGGAAAGAAGGTAAGTCCAGAAAGAGAAAATGAGTAAAGCAAAGCCTCAAAAGGTAAAACAAAATGTGAGAAAAGCCTTATGGTTTTTGTGGCTGAAGTTCAGGGTAAAGGAGTATAGAGATACTAAAACTGATGAAGGTAGAATATTCCCAGTTTTCATAAAGTATCTCAGTCTTAAATTTGGTTGGACCAAGGAAGGTAGGGAGAATAGATAGGAAAAGTGTTATATGAAATATAACAGAGAATAGATTTGAAAAGTGTTACATTTTAGCTATACTGAAGATTTAAAATTTTAAAAGTTAGTGTTTTTGTTGTTGTTGCTTTGGAAAAAAATGTTAACCAAGCCAAGGCTAGAGAACCAGTTGAAAGAAAGAGAACTGGAATTCTTCCATTTTGGCTACTGCTGAAGGTTTAACGTGCATAAATAGAGAATAAATCATGGAACTTTTCAGGTTCTAGAATTCTGTTAAAATAATTTATCTAATGATATTTCATGTCCCATTTTTCTTTGAAGATTAATAACTTTAAATATTTATTTAATGATGTGATTTAGTGGAGTTTCTTTTTTTTAGCCTACCAGGTTCAACTGAAGCCTACACTATTTTCAATATTTTTAGAATCTAAGCAAATGAAAAAAATATTTCCTCTATGAACTTTCTCAGACCAGTTAGAATGTTGATTGTCTCTTCTTTGTGACAACAGTGACTGATTTATGAAGATCTACACTTTTGATTGGCAGTTAAATCTTTGATTGACTAAAAAATGCCAATGTATTTGATTTAAAAAATAGTTTCAAAATGTAAATACCGTAGAGGAAAAAGAGTCTATGGGAATCTTGGTGAAAAATTAAGCTGAAAACAAATAAGTTATGAAATAGTGGCTCTTGTAAAAATTAAACATGGGATAAGGGAAAACCTGACTTCTCTTGATCTGTTCACTTCTATCAAGTTAGTTCCTTTGAGGTTGGAGTAAAATCATCAGCCCAGGCCTCTTTGTATCTGAAAGGTAGCTCTCAGACATTCAATATTTCTATCCTCAACCACCAGAGCCTCTCTACCATGGTCAGTCTGTAGTCCAACAGAACTAATTCTCACTAACCCCATTATACTTATATATGTGGTTTCAAAATCATCAATATCCCACCTCATCCTCCATACTTGCATTCTAATTTCCAATTAACTGGTTGCATTCTTTATTTTGTCCTAATCACCAAAGCCTCTCTATCTACAGAAACACTTTTGCTATTCCTACCTAAATTTATGCCTTGTCATAGTTTCTCTAAATGTTCCTTTTATCCTCTTGCTCTAAAAGAAACTTGGCTTTCTCTTAAGAACCTTGTTTTCCCTACAGTTCTCTCAAGAGATCCCGTGGTTGCTTTGTACTGGGCCAACTGAGCTAAAGTGGAACTATGAATCTCAGAATTCTCTTCCTTGTAAGGCTTTTGGGGAAGGTTGGCTACAAGAATAATTTGCATGGGATTTGAAATACAAAAGCGAAGCGGTAGCCATTATGCTCTGAAGGTCAGTGAAGTGTGCCAGTACCATAGTTTCACTGCTCTCCTGGCTCATCTTATTTTCATGGGGCAGCATGAAATTCTTCCTAATCACCTTTAGTTTCTCCAAGTTCTGTGCCAGGTATGTGTGTAGCTCCATGGAGAAAATCTTCATCTTCTGCAGGTCACCTGTCTTGTCAATCTTGGAGGCAATGAGAAGGTGATGGAGAAAATCTTCATCTTCTGCAGGTCACCTGTCTTGTCAATCTTGGAGGCAATGAGAAGGTGTCAAGGGAGAGGATAGGCAAGAGGGTGGTTATAATGATGGCCAGGATAATTTAAAATGGGCAAGGAGATGGAAGAGGACATTTTGGAGATGAGGAAAAATAAATGGTGATAGTATTAATGAATTATTTTCTCTAATAAAATTGAAGGATTGTTGCAGTGAGGATATAATAATGTGTTGGCTGGAGAGTTGTGTGGTGGTGACTGGAGAATGGGATACATGGAATTAAGATTTTAAGGTAAAGATTCTATTATTGGTAACCACCAGGCTAGGGTTAATAGTGGAAGTGAAGGGATAAGATGGGTCAGAAAAAAAATCATTGAAGGAAAGGCATTCAAAATACAGGGTATTAGAACTATTATCTATATGGATATTGAACTTACCAAGAGTTAATATTGGATTGTAAATTATGGTAAGTGATAGAATGCAAATGCAAAATGCAAAAGAATACATATGATTCCATTTATATGAACTACAAAGAACAGGCAAAGCTAATCTAATATGAGAGAAACCTGAAAAGCTATTGTCCTGTCTGTGTGGTAGGGTGGGTAGTGGATGCTGACTGAGAATGGACACAGGTGAATTTCCTGGAATGATATAAAAGCTCTATATCTGATTTGGTGATGGTAACATGGATGTATAATCTGACAAAACTAATTTAAATGCACACCTTAATCTTTACATTTTATTGTATAGAGTATACTTCAGTGAGGAAAATATATCAAAAACCAAAAATGTTTAAAGAATATGAAAGAGAGAGAGAGAGGAGGAAGGAAGGAAGAAAAAGAGGCTGGCTTGGCATTGGAGGGAGTGACAGTGAACCAGGAATGAAAGCATCGAGATGAAAGCAATAAAAAAGGTAGTGGGTGATATAATATAACATGAGATTTTATAATGAGATGAGGGACAGAATTTAGGGAAGAATAGGGAGAGTAATTACAACCAATAATGACAAACAAAGATAACACCTAGCTGACCTCCAGACACAGTTTCAGAAGATCTGTGGGAGAATATAAAAAGCTACCAAGCTCGGCTGAGGTTCAATTAAGTAAACAGAAATACTGTGAGCAATATAAAACAAGGACATTTATTATACAGATCAGATTTTACACTTTTGCAAGAACTAGTGAATGAGTCTATGGAAGGCTCTAGTGTTTGCCTCTGGGGGTGGCTAAGAGTCACTGTAGGTCTGCAGGACCAACAATTAGGAGAAAAAAGCTTGAAGGTAAGAAAAACAAGTAAAATTAGAATGCATAAAGATAAACCAGAACCTATGTATTTGTCATTGTCTTGCTATCTTGACAGTGTAGTTGATGGGAAGGAGCAGGAAGATGGAAAAATCTAAAACACCATCCACTTAATCCACTAATTCAAGACTGGGAAAAGAAAACCATGCTGAGTGATTTAACTTCAAATTCATGGTTAGGGGACTTAGGTGAATTCCTTGACAATCATAGTATAGTTTTCTGGTCCATGTGTTCTCCCACTCTTGTATAATACTATTTTATACTTACTCATCTCTGCTCAAATCTCCAACACATCTGATTTTCAATTTTGGCTTTTGCTTTTGGTTCCTACTGTACTGAGAAAATTGAAGCAATCAAAAGGAAGCTTCCACAAACTCACCACCACATCTATTCATTTATTCTATCTGTGTTCTTATGATCTCTTCCCCCTTAAGCTATAATCTTAAGGTTGAGACCTACATTTTAAAATAAATCTCATCTAATTTCTTTACCCAAAGGCACTATTTCAGTAATTTTGCATCCCCTTTCCCAAATTACCAATTTTTCCTTCTCTAATAGGTCATTCTCATCAGCACACAAATACTTTTGTCTCTTCCATCTTAAAAACCAAAAAGACATTAAAATGACCTTAAAATGCATTCTCTTTGAATGCATTTCTCTTCTGTTATCCTACTTATCTGCCCTCCTTTGCATGAAGCTTTTGTAAAAGAATTTTCTATATGTAATTATTGTCTCTAAGTCTTCTCCTTCCATTATCTTTTCCAATTAGGCTTTAAATCTCATTGCTCCCATGAATTGCTCTTGTTAAATAAGGTCTCATTCACAAAAAGACCATTCCTTATGGGCCTATAGCATTTCTGTAAGTTTTGTGAGAAGAGACACCGACTCCCTTTGTTCTAGAATATGTTTTAAGGATGTGTGTGTAGCAACCAACCTGGAAAGATAGAAATAGTGTCTCCCCATGGGATAAAAGTCAAGCAGGAGTACTGCTCATTATAAAAGATCAGGATACCCTAAGCTTAGGGATTTTTTGCTCTAATGCAACCCACTGTCCATGGACTCATCTGGGCCCTCTATATCATCCTGTGAGAATTGGGGCTTGAGGACAAATGCATACCATAGTTCATCTGTCCATCAAGTCTCTGCTTAAACTTAAACTCATAGATGCTTACAATGAATATACCTCATTCATTTGAGACTATCATCATGGGACATGTGGATGGCTCAGTGGGTTAACCATCTGCTTTCCACTCAGGTCATGATCTCAGGGTCCTGGGATCGAGCCCTGCACCAGACTCAGTCTGCTACTTATGTAGTATGTTTATTTATTTTCTGCCTCCCTCATCTTCTTGGGGACAGAGATCTTTTTCTGTTTTGTTCACCAACATATTCCTAGTGTCTAAAACAAGATTTGGTGCATAGTAGCTGTTCAATAACTATATGTTAAAAGGATAGGTAAATTCACTTTTTATTCCTCTGATATTTCTACGAGTAGCTTCTTTTTATTTCTTTTTCTTTTTTTAAAGTGAGCTCCACACTGAGTGGAAACTGCCCTCCTCCTCTGGGTGAGGGCCCAACACAGAGCTTGACCTCACAACCCTGGCATCAAGACCTGAGCTGAGATGAAGAGATGGACACTTAACCAACTGAGCCATCCAGATGCTACTCTACTAGTAGCTTCTTTTAATTCTGCTATGAAAATTCTTTATGCACATCAGTCAAGGTTTTGAAAATTCATTCAAAACAAAGTAAATTTTTAAGGTTTAATGTAATATGTAAACATTGAAAGGGACTTGTCAAATTTTCCAGTATTTTTCTTTTTCTCTGGTAAAATCTTATACATTTGATAACATTTAAATTAGTCCTATGGTCATGATCTAAAACAATAGAAATTCTTTCAACAGAAATTGAATGGATCAATTTCTGTTCCACAGGTGTTGATCCCAAAGGCACTTTTTAATGAACATCCTGCCTACTAAACTCCATTTAGGAATTTGCTTCATAGAGAGCCCCAAACTGACCTGTGATACTTAATAACAGGAATGTTTTAAGAAAGCAGGTGCTAAGATGGGAATGTGGAACTGCATCACTTACTGTCTGCTGGCAATGAGGACCCTATAGAACAGAAATAGCTCCTAGCTATCTAGCCCCCCTATCTAATTGTTAGAACTTTTATCAGTAGTGATTTGGATGGCATGCCAATGAAAGGACTGAATTAGCTTTTGTGATGTATCATGAGTCTAATAAATATGGAAGAAATGGTAATTTGAAGGATTGTGGGATGCTAACATGACTCACCCTTCCCTATTGAAATGACCAACTCTGTTTTGCTTGGAGATAATATAGAAGCTTTTTCCATGCAAGACTTGTTCTTTCCTCAGGATCTGTTTTAATTCCCTACTAAATTACTGGGTCTATATCTAGGCTACATCACAGAATAGCTGAGTTAGGAATGTGCTGAATCTGATAAAGGAGGAAAATGACTCTATCCTTTTGGATGGACTCTGAAGATCTTGTCAGCAGTGTGCCAACAAAAGCCAAGAAAATATGTGTTGTCTTTAATTTTGAGGACTTTTGACCAAAACAGCCAGTGCATAAGATTGGATAAGGGAAAGTTTATTAATTTAAAACCCCTCTCCCAGAATACTAGATTTAACACCTTGGTAATAACACTAGGAGATGGTATAAATTTACTTTTAGGATGTCTCCAAGAAGCATTGAATAATCAATGACCTATGCTAACTTAAGTTGAAGTGCCAGATATCACTTTGGCAGAGAGCAAAAACTGTTTAAAGGCTCAAGGAAGTGGGCATGCTATGTAAGGCAAAGAGATATTACAGGTGATTAAGTGCCATGCAAAGACCCAGAAGGTAGAACATTTATTAAAGCTATAAGAAATGTGCCATTGAAAGGGTGACCAGCATTGCTAAAATTAGTAGTGCTCGTTTTCCTCTGTAGGACAAGGTTGACAATGAGAAGATATTAGAGAATTAGGATCACTGATAGCAATAGGGATGATAAGACTGGAAAAATAGAGGCAATTTGGTAGAGTTAACTATTAGAAGTTAAGTAGATGAAATGTTCATATCTAATGGTAAAGTAGAAGGAGAAGCAGGGCTTTGCAAATTTAATAGAACACGATGACTCTAGAGATAAAATAAGTGAGTAGAAAATAAGGATATACTCATTTTTATGAGAAACTAAAGGTGGGTGATTATAAGTCTCAGGACAATTTCTCCAATATAAGGCTATAATTTCCTTCCCAATTTCTATAACCTGAGCTACTTTTTGGATCTGGAGCCCACTCTTAAAGAAGAGGCCACTCCCCCTGGAATAATGACCCTGAAAAATTATGGCAGGCGTGCTAGGTAAAGATTTCCATCCTTCCACAATGGGATTTATAACCATTTTCTTGGGTGAAATTACACAGTAGGGAAAAAGAAATGCACAAACATTTCAAGATCTATTAAGGCACAAAATCCGAGTTGTTGCTAATACCTTGAGACTGAAAACATCATTACAGGCTCCTGCTAGAGCTGAGGCATATATAAGACAGGTTAAAAGTGAAATTATGGTAAACATCCAAGCATAGTGGGTCCACTGGTTCTGTGAACCTACCTAAAGGTCGTTTCTATGGTTTTTGATTGTATATTCAGAATATAAATAATTTGTATTTGGCAAAACACCATCATTGGGTTCTTTTGGGAAATAAAATCTATCACAGTTGGGAAGGCCAAATGAAAGTCTTTGAAACTGCCCTCCTTTCTTCCCCAGTCCAGTCAAGAAAGAAATCAAAACAAATATTTTGCTCCAGAAGGATTATAACAATTAGTGCCACTCTAAGAGATCTAAAGGGTTTAAGACTGGTGATTTCTATCATATCTCCATTTAACTTATCAGTTTGGTGCCCAAGCAACAATCAGAAGGATCCTAGAAAATGACTACCACCAAATCAATTAAAAGAAATCCTCAATTACATCTATGCCATGTATTGTATGCTCTATTTTTTGCTAGAAGAGATTAATATGACCTCAGCTACATGATATGCAGCCACTGATTTGACAAATGAGTTATTTTTCATTCCTAGAAAAAAAAAGAGGATCAGAAATAGTTTGGATTTATATAGAAAGGCCAACAGTATATATTTACCATTTTGCTACATGACTACATTATTTCTCTTATCCTTTACTATAATATAGCCCCAAGAGATCTGTTCTGTCTGGACATTCTGCATGACATCATATTGATCCATGACTTAATGCTGATCGGATAGGATGTGCCAAAGCTGGCTAGAGTGTTGGAAACCTTGGTAAGAATGTGAGAGATAAGCTCTATAAAGATTTAGAAGCCTACTTCATTGGTAAAATTTTTAGGGGTCCAGGGATTAGGGGCATGCTTCAATATCTCATCAAAGGCAAATGACAAAACAAATAATTTCATCTTTCATTTCCAGTATGGCAAAGGAAGCACAGCACCTTTGTGCTTCCTGTTGAATTCTTTGGATTTTGAGGCAGCATACCTAGGAATAATACCTAGGAATAATACCTAGGAAGCATACCTAGGAATAATGATCTGATGCATAATCTGGATGATTCTAAACACTGACATATTTGACATATTTGAACGCCTCTCAGAGCAGGAAAATGGCCCTGCAGCAGGTCTAGTCTGTGCTGCAAGCTTCCCTGCCTGTTGGGTCATGACCCTGCAAACCCTATGGCACTAGTCATTGTAGCAGTAGGAAAAGGTGCTGTTCAAATGAGAAAGTCACAATTTAGACTACTAGGTTTCTAGAGCAAAGTCATGGTATCTTTAGCTGACAATTATATATCTTTGCAAAACCAGTTCCAGGCCTGCTACTGGATGCTGGTAAAGATAAAGCCTGACCCTGAATGAAGTACTACAGTAGGCTGAAAAATTGCTCCCTTAAAGATACCTACATTCAAATTCCTGGAACCAGTGAATGTTTTTACAGGCAAAGTCTTTAACAGATGCAATTAAATTAAGAATTTTGAAGTAGAAAGATTATTCTGGATTATCTGGGTGGGATCTAAATACAATGACATATATACTCATAGGAGGGGGACAGGAGATAATGCAATTGTGAAGGCAAAGATTAGGGTGATGCAGCCACAAAGCAAGGAATGATGGCCACTGCCAGGAGCTGAAAGGTAAAGAATAGATTCTTCTGTACAGCCTCTAAACAGAGTGGTCTTGCTGACACCTTGATTTTGGCCCAAAGTTACTGATTTTGGACTGCTAGCCTCCAAAAGTATGAGAGAATACACATATGTTCTTTAAGCTTAACATTTGTGAGAATTTGTGACAGCAGCCATAGGAAATGAATGCAAATACTGAGTGACCTGATAGCCATAACTACTTATTGTAAGTTGGTTTCTGTCAGAACTACCAAGTCATAAGGTTGGGCAGGCCCAACAACAATCTACTGGTATGTGGAGGTGGCATACTCAGGTTCAAGCAAAAGCAGTACTAGATGGCATAGGAGCAAGTACCCAAGACACTCATGTCACTTGCCACTGTTGAAGTAGTACTTCTCCATTAGCTTATACCTATAGACATGCGGAGAATCTTTGAACTAAGCCTCTGTCTGGTTCACAATTGGGTTAGTTCAATGGATACAAGTTGAAAATGTCAGGCATCTGCAACACAGTCCAACTTATGAGTGGACACTGGGAGACAGTACCAAGATTAATGTGTTTGTTAACTTTGTGTGAAAAGAGAAGTGGCACGTATATAGAAAATATTAGCACTCATGGATAGTAGTGAATTGCTTGGTTATTCAGGTACATGTTATACAGCCTGGTCTCCTCTGTCAGAGTCCAAGAATGAGAAAGAGTAGAAGATTGGAAGAGTAGGTTTGGGCTAAATGTATCAGTTTGGAAATAAAGGAATGGGCACAAAGTGTGAATATTTCTATCACATGATAGATAATTCCCTGCAGTGAGTGAGCATCCACCAGGGAAGAGACAACAACTTGACAAAAAGATTTGGCCAACTGATGTGAGACAGCTTTTGCCATTAGTCATTCTCATACTGGTACAATGGCACATGAATGAAATGGCCATGGGGGCAGGTATGGAGGAGGAAAAGGATCAATATTAGTTTTGGTTTTGAGACCTACTAGAATGCTAGAGGCTGTAGTTTTTTCCATTGATGTCTCTCTTATAAGTTTCCTTAAGAAAAGTGTTCCACTGGATTCAAATATTATGTAGGAATTGTTCTACAAGTGGCTTAAGAAAAGGGCTATAATGGACACTGTGATGTGTTGCCCAGGTCCTCTTCAGTGAAATACTTGTTATTCTAGCTGCTGTTGGGAAAGTCTTTGCTATTTAGTCCTCTTCACTCCTGAAAGCCTCTTTGCCCAAGATCACAACCCTTCCTGATTAGATTACAGGCAATGGCTGATCTCAGAATGACTTGTGACTGGTCTGAAGGGACCTTCTAGCTCAAGATTCCCCCTTGGGGATAGCTAAAGCTGTTATTTGGCTGCATCAGAGCTAAATTTCTCTTTCTGTTTATTCTTGATTCTTCTCCTTTCCACAGACAACCCTTAATAAACGTCTTGTGTGTAAACTCAATCTCAGAGTCTGCTTCTCAGAAAACCTAATCTGCAACAGGTATCTTTAAATATCTATTGGTAAAAAAGATAAAAGAATGATAAACATGATAAAAATGATTTTAAAAAAATAAATGAAAATAGGTAAAGGGAACTCAGAAACATCATCAAGCATAGCATTCCATTATAGGGATCCCAGAGAAAGAAGAGAGAGAAAGGGGGCAGAAAATTTATTTGAAAAAACAATTGCTGAAAGCTTTCTTATCTGGGGAAGGAAAAAGACATCCATATTCAAGAGGCACAGAGAGCTCCCAACAAAATCAACCCAAGGAGATCCACACCAAGACACATAATTAAATTGGCAAAAACTAATGAAAAACAGAATTTTAAATGCAGCAAGAGAAAACAGTTACATGCAAAAGAAACCCCATAAGGCTATCAGTTGATTTTTCGGCAGAAACTTTGTAGGCCAGAAGAAAGTGGCATGATATATTCTAAGTGATGAAAGGAAAAAAATACTCTCGCCAAGAACACTTTATCCAGCAAGGCTGTCATTCAGAAAAGAAGGAAAGATAAGAGTTTCCCAGACAGATGAAATTTAAAGGAATTCATTGCCAGTAAACCAGCCTTGAAAGAAATGTTAAAGGGGATTCTTTGAGTGGAAAAGAAAGGTTATAAGAAGGAATAAGAAAATTGTGAAAGCAAAGAATTTCACAGGTAAATATAAACATAATAAAAGTAGATTAATCACATAAGACTGGTGTGGAAGTTTAACACAAAAGCAGTAAAATAAATATATCTATAAAAATCAGTCAAGGGATTTGGAAAATAAAAAGATGTAAAGTATGACACCATAAATCTAAAATGTGGAGGAGGAAAAAAATAAAAAAATAAAATGTGGAGGAGGAGGAGTATATATTTTGGTGACTTTAGAATGGGTTCAAACTTAAGTGACTGTCAACTTAATAAATGACTACAATATGCATTGGATGTTATATATACACCTAATGGTAACCACAAATCAAAAACCAGCACTAGCTATGCAAAAAATAAAGAGAAAGGAATACAAGCATATCAGTAAAGAAAGCCATCAAATCACAAGAGAAGAGAGCTAGAGAAGAAAAAAAGAGAGAACTACAAAAACAACCATAAAACAAGTAACAAAATGGCAATAAATATATACCTATCAATAATTATTTTGAATGTAAGTAGACTAAATGCTCCAATTAAAAGATATAGGGTGACTGAATGTATAAAAAAGCAAGACTCATCTATATGTTGCCTATAAGAGACTCACTTCATGTCAAAAATACATGCAGATTGAAAGTGAAGGTACAGAAAGACATTAAGCATGTAAGTGGAAGCAAAAAGAAAACTGAGGTAGCAATACTTATATTGGACAAAATAGACGTTAAAGTAAAGAATGTAACAAGAGACAAAGGAGGGCGCTATATAATGATAAAGGGAACAATCCAAGAAGATATAACAATTGTAAATAGTTATGCACCTAATGTGGAAGCACCCAAATACACAAAGCAACTATTAACAGACATAAAAGAAGAAATCAATAGTAATACAATACTAGACTTTAACACTTCACTCACATCAATAGATAGAAAATCCAGATAGGAAATCAACAAGGAAACAGTGGCTTTTAATGGTACATTGTACCAGGTGTATCTAACAGATATATTCAGCACACTCTATTCTAAAACAATAGAATACAGGTTTTTTTTTTTTTTTTTTTTTTTTTTTAGAATACAGGTTCTTTTCAAGTGTACGTAGTACATTCTCCAGAATAGATCATGTTAGGTCACAAAACAAGTCTCAATAATTTTTTTTTAGATTTTTTTTAAAAAGATTTTATTTATTCGTGAGAAACATATGCACAGAGAGAGAGAGAGAGAGAGAGAGAGAGGGCAGAGACACAGGCAGAGGGAGAAGCAGGCTCCACACAGGGAGCCTGATGTGGGACTTGATCCCGGAACTCCAGGATCACTCCGGGCCATAGGTAGGCGCTAAACCGCTGAGCCGCCCAGGGATTTTTTTTTTTTTTTTTTAAGATTTCATGTATTTATTTGACACAGAGAGCACAATTGGGAAGCAGAAGGAAGAGGGAAAGGGAGAAGCAGGCCCGGTCCCCACTGAGCAGAGAGCCCAATGTGGGGCTTGATCTCAGGACCCTGAGATCATGATCTGAGCCAAAGGTAGATACTTATCCAACTGAGCCTCCCAGGTGCCTCCAAGTCTCAACCTATTTTAAAAGATTGAAATCTTATGAATTTTTTTCTTTTTACCACAAGATTATGAAACAAGAAACCAATTACAAGAAATCTGGGAAGTACACAAATGCATAGAGGTTAAATAACATGCTGTTAAATAATGAATGGGTCAATGAAGAAATCAAAGAAGAAATTTAAAAAATACATGGAGACAAAAGGAAATGAAAATGGTCCAAAAATCTTTGAGACACAGCAAAATCTATTCTATGAGGAGATTTTATAGCAATACATGCCTACCTCAATAAGAAAGAAAAATAAAGACCTACCTTTAAATTTAAAGAAGCTAGAAAAAAAAAGTACAAAGAAAGCTAAGCCAGTAGAAGAAAAAAATAATAAAGACTAGAGCAGAAATAAATGAAAGAGAGACTAAAACCAATAGAACAGATCAATGAAACCAGGAGCTGGTTCTTTGAAAAGGTCAATAAAATCAATTGACCTTTACCCAGACTCATTAAAAAAAAAAAAAAAAAAAAAAAAGGACAGAGGACTCAAATAAACAAAATAAAAAATTAGGGACGCCTGGGTGGCTAAGCAGTCAAACGTCTGCCTTTGGCTCAGGGCCTGAATCCCAGGGTCCTGGGATTGAGTCAAACATCAAGCTCCCCATGGGGACCCTGCTTCTCCCTCTGCCTATGTCTCTGCCTCTTTCTGTGTGTTTCTCATGAATAAATAAATAAAATCTTAAAAAAATGAAAGTAGAAGTAACAACCAATACCACAGATATACAAAGGATTTTAAGACAATAGTATGAAAAATTATATGCCAACAAATTGGACAATCTAGAAAAAATTTTTAAGTTCCTAAAAACATATAACCTTTCAACACCAAATCAGGGAGAAATAGAGAATTTGAACAGACCAATTACTAGCAATTAAATTGAATCAGTAATTAAAAACTCCCCAAAACAAAAGTCTAGAACCAGATGGCTTTACAGGTAAATTCTACCAAACATTTAAGAAGAGTTAATACCTTTTCTTCTTAAAATGTTCCAAAAATAGGGGTGCCTGGGTGTCTCAGTTGGTTGTGTCCAACTCTTGATTTTGGCTCAGGTCATGATCCCAGGGTGTTAGGGATCAAGCCCCGTGTCAAGCTCTGCGCTCAGACTGGAGTCCGCCTGAGATTCTCTCTCTCTCCCTTTCTTTCTCCCTAACCCCCATAAATAAATAAAGAAATAAATAAAATATTTTTAAAAAATTGTTTCAAAAATAGAAGAGATTTCAATTTTTTTAATGAGACCAGCATTACCCTGATACCAAAACCAGATACAGACACTACAAAAATAAATAAATAAAACAAAACAATATGAATACCCACCATTTGCTTCAATGTGGATGGAGTTGGAGGGTATTATGCTGAGTCAAATAAGTCAATTGGAAAAGGACAATCATCATATGGTTTCACTCATATATGGAGTATAAGAAATAGTAAAAGGGATTATAGGGAAAGGAGGGGAACTGAGTGGGAAAAATTAGAGAAGGAGACAACCATGAGAGACTGCTAACTCTGGGAAACAAACAAAGGGTTGCAGAAGGTGAGGTGGGTGGGGAGACGGGATAACTGGGTGATAGGCAATGAGGAGAGAACTTGATGGAATGAGCCCTGGGTGTTGTTATACTATATGTTGGAAAATTGAATTTAAATTTTAAAGTGTCAAAAAAATCCCCAAAACCCAAACAATAAAACCAAACAACTACAGGCCAATATATTTGATAAACATACATGCAAAAATCCTCAACAAAATATTAGCAAATTGAATCCAACAATACATTAAAAAAATAATTCACCATGATAAAGTGTGATTTATTCCAGAGATTCAAGGATAGTTCAATATTCACAAATCGATCAATGTGATACAACACAATAACAAAAGAAAGATAGAAACCATATGATCATTTCAATAGATGCGGATAAAGCATTAGACAAAGTCCATTTGTTCATGATAGAAAGTCTTAACAAAGTAGGTTTAGAGGGAACATATCTCAACATAATATAAAGGCCATATATAAAAAATCCTGGGCAGCCCTGGGGGCGCAGCGGTTTAGCGCTGCCTGCAGCCCGGGGTGTGATCCTGAAGACCCAGAATCAAGTCCGACGTCGGGCTCCCTGCATGGAGCCTGCTTCTCCCTCTGCCTGTGTCTCTGCCCTCTCTCTCTCTCTCTCTCTCTCTGAATAAGTAAATAAATAAAATATTAAAAAATCCACAGTTAACATCATACTTAATGATGAAAAAGATTAGAAAGACTAAAAGATTAGAAAGACTAAAAGATTAGAAAGACTAAAAGATTGGGTATATATCATATAGTTAAAAGAGCAATTATAAAAATAGCCTTGAATGTTCTGTAGTGGTTCAAACATATTAAAAAAAGAGTGCTTGGGAGATCCCTGGGTGGCTCAGTGGTTTAGCACCTGCCTTCCGCCCACGGCGTGATCCTGGAGTCTCAGGATGGAGTCCCACATCGGGCTCCCTGCATGGAGCCTACTTCTCCCTCTGCTTGTGTCTCTGCCCCTCTCTCTTTCTCTCTGTGTCTCTCATGAATAAATAAATAAAATCTTAAAAAAAAAAAAAGAAAAGAGTGCTTGGCACGCTGATATTCAACTTCTTTCTTAATTATATTAATTTTTAATCATGAAATCACCAGTAGAATCTGTACCTTATTTTCTTAACATCTTGAAAAATGAGATCTTACAGAATGAAGCTGAATGCACAAGAATCCTTGTGAATGCACAAGATTTAAAGTGAAACATCTAATTCATAAAATTTCATATACACCTTTCATTAATCAATAAAATAATTCAATTTACTGTTTTTTTAAAGCCAGTGTAAACAAAATCAGGAACTCCATTTTTACTCTTAGAATACAAAGAACCACAAAAGACAACAGAAGTCAGTGATATGTATGTACATACGTATTAATCAGAATAAGTTATGTGCTGCAGAAACAAATCATCCTCACAAATATCAGTGGCTTATATCAACAAAAGTACACTTCTTGCTCACCATAGATAACCACTTAAGGTAAGTTGCTGATTGGCTGTAGGTCATCTTCTGGGATCCAGAGTGATACGGTAGTCTTTATCCACAACACTGCCTAAGGAAGAGAGATCCTGTGAGTCACAATGTGCCTTTCAAAAGTTCTCCTTATATTATATTGGCATATTAAGGACCAAAAGGCAGGAATATATAATGACGGGCGGCCCCGGTGGCTCAGCGGTCTAGCGCGGCCTTCAGCCCAGGGTGTGATCCTGGAGACTCCGGATCGAGTCCCGAGTCAGACTCCCTGCATGGAGCCTGCTTCTCCCTCTGCCTGTGTCTCTGCCTCTCTCTCTCTGTGTCTCTCATGAATAAATAAATAAAATCTTAAAAAAAAAAGAAATATATAAGGATAATCTCCCCATTAGGAAGGATACTAGAGTGAGGGAATGTAGTTTCTTTGGTAAAAGAATAATTAGTTATGCAGTGGACTGATTTGTGTCTTTCTCTCCACACCCTCCCTCATCCCCCCATACATATACACAACCTGCAAATTCATATGCTGAAGTCTAATCCTAGACCTTAGACTGTGACTATATTTGGAGACAGGGCCTTAAAAGAGGTAACCAAGGGGATCCCTGGGTGGCGCAGCGGTTTGGCGCCTGCCTTTGGCCCAGGGCGCGATCCTGGAGACCCGGGATCGAGTCCCACGTCGGGCTCCCGGTGCATGGAGCCTACTTCTCTCTCTACCTGTCTCTCTGCCTCTCTCTCTCTTTCTCTATCATAAAAATTAAAAAAAGAGGTAACCAAGATTAAATGAAGTCGAGTGGGTAGCTATCTTCCTGAGAAGAGATTAGAACACACTTATGGATATCAAGGGTGTGAGTGCTCAGAGGGACAGCCACGTGAAGAGGGAGCATGAGGATGGTCATCCGTAGTTCATGGAAAGGCCTTAGAATGAACCAATCCAAACAACATCTTGATCTTGGACTTCTGACCTGTGAGAAAATGAGTTTTTGTTTAAGCCACTCAATCTTCTAGGACAGTCCTAGAAGACTAAGACAAAGATAACATCTTTTCATGATAGTTTCTGTGGAAATTGTACTGGTTTGTGTAGCATTATGGAGAAACGGTAAGAAAGAGGAAAATGAGAAAAAAAATAAAGTGAGAAAGCATGGAGATAATTTAGCCAGTATCATCTTATTTGTGATCAAAATTCTTTGACAATTTGTACAAAAACACCATGTGTGTATATACAAATACATATCTCACTGTATTTATTTCTTCTAAGTTGCTCAATGTGAAAAGTGGGGTCAATCTTCCAAGTTAGTTAATTGGTTGCAAGTCATTATTTGCAGAATGACACTGTCTCTACAATGAAAATTTGATGTTATATTACAGGCAAAGTTTCATGGGTATTGATCTGAGAAATCTTAAAAATACATAAAAGTTGGGGGAAGGGTAGATGTAGCCCCATAGACAATTAGTTGGAGGTGCACTTACCTCTGGTCAATTGGATTGGGAAATTCCAATTTTTGAGCACACTATAGGATAAACTCTTTGGTAAATAAAATTTTAAAAATGTAAGTGAGCCATGTCTTAAGTCTTAATACCTGAAGATTAACAACCTTTGATGATATAGCTATTGTGCTCCTTAGGGGGGAAAATCACTTTGATTAATAAATAAAAAGACTATAATGTGTTAAATCAAAACACTCTGTAAACCTCTGAACTATACCAAAAAAAACACCATAAAATAGAACACAAAAGAATATAATACATTTCAAAATAAGATACACATTTTGAGTGATTAAATGCATTTCCTAGGAATTACTATATATATTTTTTATATTATGCTCTGTTAGTTTTCATACTGAGTTAGGTATTACTAGTTTTTTTTTCTTTAAATAGATTTTTTTCTTACATAAGAGCATAAAACCTATTTGAAAAATCACACAATTACTTAGTCATTCTTTGGGTACAGGCTGCACTTTGGTGTGTTAAAAAAAATTCACTTTATTCAGAATAAAATTTCTAAGTAGGAGCAAACAAGTATTGTAGGAATAATTTTAAAGATATCTTTGAAAGCTTGATGTACAGAAAGCCAAAAAATATCTCATTATGTTGTTAAAGTTCCAGAAGTTCTATTCTTTTGAGCTCTAAATGTTCATCAAACTGAGTTATCCTTGTTAGAACAATCTAATTAGAAAGGAATATATTCTGGAATCACTTAAATCTATCAGGGGAGAAGAATTAATGCAACTATATCATCTAGACTTTCAGAGTGCATACGTCCTATTAATGCTAATTACATTTATAAAATGCAAATTACTTACTTCCCTTTGCTCTGTGTATTTATGTTAATGTGCACAATTTAAACTAAGGCAAAAACACAGTTAAGCCAATAATCTTCATATAAAACTAAAATGATTAGTTTATTTTAAAAAGTGGCTATTGTAACGGTATTTATGCCCAAATACTTCAAAGCTCCTATCTTCTGATTTATCTATTTATATATATTTTTTCAGCTCTATGAAAGTGAAAATATCTGTACAGGGTTAAACAGTTTCTGATCTCAAAGTTTATCTAGGGGAATTTAAAAATCGCTTATGGGATTTGGCTAAGAGGCTGAGAGATAAACAGAAAACTGACAGATGGGAAGAATAATATTGGTACTAATTAACTGAATTCAAAGATGATACTAACTAAAAATTATCTCAAATGCAGCCTTAACTGTGTAAGCACCATAGAAAGTGCATAGGGAAACAGTGTAGAGTCATAGCTCTTTCTCGGGACAGACTGATTTGGATTCTGGTCTTAGCTCTGCCCTTTACCATTTCTACAACTTTAGGCTAGTTTCTTAGCATCTCTAGACTCAACTATAAAATAGATCAAGTAATCATGCAAACCTCTTAGGGTTGTTGTGAAGAGTAAATAGGATACTTAAGCCTATAGGAGTTAGCACAGTGCCTAACAGTATAATAATTGCTCAGTAAAATTAGGTATTATTATAATGTAGCAGAAGTCATCCATAAAAAAGACCCCTATAAATGCAGTAGTTGGATTGTAGCAGTTGATAATTATCAAAACATTTAAGTAGGTAATAGCAAAATAAAGAAGTGAGTCTCTGTATCAGCATGTATCAGAGAAAAGAGGGATGGCTCCAAGATAGATTTAAACACTCTGCTAATGATGCCTGTGTAGAGGCTGGGCAGGGATGCTTAGGGTTAGAGTGGGATGAAACTGGGGTGTTTGTATGTGAGTATGAAGGAAGAATAAAAGAAGTGAGATTATGAAGTAAATCCCAAGTTCTGAACTGTTAATATTTCCTAGTAATTCCTCTTAATTTTTTTATTCTTCTCAATCTTTTTTCTTTGAACATTCAATTTCAAGTTTTTCTATTATGACAAAACAAATGCACATATTTGCTTGATAAAACATATTATCCCCACCCTTGCAAGCTGTGAAATTGTGCATTATTTTCAATTTTCTCAGAAATGAAGTTAAATTCCAGGATGCATGCAGCATTTCTATACCTGTTCTATTTGTTCCTCTAGTGAAATTCACTTATTGTGTCAATTAAATTAGTCCTCTTTGCTGAGTAAAACCAGAGTTCTTTACTTGCTCTATGAATCCATAACTCCAAATCAGTGCTTTGATTGACTGCCAACAGGATTTGAACTTGAAGAGCAAATTCAGAAGAAGCCAACTCTTTTTCTATAATATTTTCATGTGAAAGTGACATTTATTCTATTAGCAAGGACAAAGTAAGGGCTGTACTATTTCTTTTCATATAAACTCAGCAGAAATTAGTTTTGTAACAGTGTTGAAAGCAGTCCAGGTTGTACCCCTCATAATCATTATCAGATGTTTTGTTCCAATAGTTATAAGTTACACATAAATGTCACATCTTCCAAATATAATTTTAACAATTCACCATGTTGAAAATGGATGTTAAGTCAGAGGTCAGACCTCATATGAGGGACAGTAGGAAGAATGAGAAATATAGGCCCAACTTAAGACTTTTTCCATCCACCTTCATGAAGGCAGCACATGCTGCAAAGCCCTTGGGTTTGGCCTTGCCCCCAAATCATGGGCTCAAATCCTACTTCTGTCATTTGCTGGTTAGGTAACCTCGGTAGGGTATCTAACCTCACTGAAACTCTGCTTACCTGGTCTGTAAGATGACAAAACCATAACAACTCTCCATGTCAAGATGTGGAGGTGATTTTATGAAGTGTTCTATGTGTGATGCCTATACACAAAAGCCACTTACTAGTGTCAGGTTTTTTTTTTTTTTTTTTCTCATCTCCTTTATGAGGGCCTCTTTCATGACTTGTTTTGTAAAGTTAGTATTGTAGTTTACTATCACTTTTTTTCAACATCACCTCCCTCAACTTATCTGTGCAGCAGCCCCCATCTATATGACTAGTTTAAAATTGTTTCCCTCATTTTCCATCTCTAAAATGACATATTACATCTTTTACTAATGTTCAAGTGCCTCATTACTCATTTCCTCCGAAAGAAAAAGAAATAAAAAATAACAAACATTAAATCCCACTCCAGAAAAATAGACTTTTTGTAACTGTTTTAAGAATATTTAAATCTAAGAATATTTTAATAAGTACTTAAATACTGACTAAAAGAATCTTTGTAATTAAGTATTAGCTTATTAGCATTTTGAAAAAGAAATATGAAATATGTAAATACATATATATAATGTAAAAACATTGAAATATGTAAAATGTAGAATTCCTAAGAGAGTTGCTTTATAAAGTCATTGAAGAACTTAAATTTAATAGAACATGGGCTATAAAATGGTACTCTCCATTCTGTCTAGGTTCAAATAGGCAAGTACTACACTTATTTCACTTAGCTGATATTAACGATACAGTTTCTTCTATCTCTTTCTTACTCTGAAAGAATGACAGAGAATTGAACACAAATCCCTAAGCAAGAGTTAGGCATCCATACTTTTAACAATATCATTTGGGTAATTAAATGAAAACTATTCTGGAGCAGCTGGTGGAGGAAAGGCTTTTTGCACTGGACTTTAACTCAAGGGAAGTTTTAACATGGAAACATTTTTTTAAAAAGATTTTATTTATTTATTCATGAGAGACACAGAGAAAGAGTGGAAGAGACATAGGCAGAGGGAGAAGCAGGCTCCATGCAGGCAGCCGGATGTGGGACTCGATCCTGGGACTCCGGGATCACGCCCTGAGCCAAAGCTCAACTGCTGAGCCACTCAAGCATCCCAGCATGAAAATATTTTTTAAGAGGATCTTATTGACCTACTTAGGAGCAAGTATGATTTGCTCTGTGTGTGTATATGTGTGTGTATAGATATAGATAGTATATTTTATTTTATTATTTTAAGAGGGTTTTTTTGTAATTTAAGTTAAATTAATTAGCATATAATGTATTATTGGTTTCAGAGGTAGAGGTCAATATAGTATATTTTAACTTCTAACTCGCTTTGACTATGTCTTTTCTTCTTTCTAATAACATACTTGGTCTGCCAAAATTAATATTTTTACTCTTAAATCTGTCTATTGATGGTAATATTTTGGTTTTAACCTTCATTTAAACCATTTGAGTAACTGATATATATTTGTAATGGATATTTGACCCTTAATAAGTACACTTTTTATGTTTGGGAGTTTCCCCAAACTTGTGAGCCTTGCTTCTTAGCACAACCCAGAGCCTTCCTCTGTCTACAGAACCTGAAAAGGGCAGATATTTACTCTCTTGGTTTGGTGAGATCATACATGATCTATGTTCTCTATTCCAGGGCATTTATCTCAGATTTTGGATCTAGAGGTTTTGGTGCAAAAACGGAAAGCTAGCACAGAGTTTGTTCTAGGGCAGATTGTGGCAAAAGCGTCAGCAATATAAAATACAAAGAAACAGACATTCTGTGGTTTCATCATTGCCAGGTTTCTAACATTCATGTCCAGAACCAACAGGAGAAAGGATATAAACTCAGGATTTATTGGTGCCATCTTCAGTGTCCTCATTGGTGGTGTTTTTGTGTGTTAAGATTTTAGCTGTTGTTCTGATAAGTGCCTAATTCCTTCTGGATCTTACCCATTTCTTTCTTTTTTTAAAGATTTTATTTATTTATTTGAGAAAGAGAGTACAAGCAGGGGGATGAGCAGAGGGAGGAGAAGCAGACTCCCTACTGAGCAGGAAGCCTGAGGCAGGGCTCAATCCCAGGACCCTGGGATCCTGACCTGAGCCAAAGGCAGACACTTACCTGAGTGAGCCACCCAGGTGCCCCTGGACCTTGCCCACTCTCTAAACTGATTTTTTCCTTCCTCTTTCTGTCTTTTTCTTCCCTCTCTCCCTCTCTCTTACCTTCCTTCCTTCCTTGTACTGGTAGACAATTCTCCATGGATTTTTCATACTTCTGTATAATCTGGGACATCTAAACAAAGGGCAGCAAACATGCTTTAGGATTAGAGATTGTGTCTCCCTAAAGGTAGAGGTCCTTGGAGATATTCTAGGATGGTAAAATTTCCTTCCACTTTCTGGGGACTTATGCTTACATTTTAGGCTAAAGAGTTTCTCTCTCTCTCTCTCTCTCTCTCTCTCTCTCTAATTTTCTTTTTGGAGGGGAATACAGGCAGATCTGCCAACAGGCTACATAAGACTAGAGTTTCCCTGATTTTGAACTTCCTTTCTTGTGATGCAACCCTGCTGTATGCACAGGTAACATCTGGCCTTCATTATGCTGCCCTGTAGGAACTGGGGCATGGGGAATTGCCTCAAAGAAGAATTCTAGGCCAAGTTAGAGTAAAGCTAGTAGAACCTCTCCCATCAATGGTTTACAACTAAAAACTCAGAACAAAATGATAAAGGAAAACTCTTAGTTATCTGAGAATTCTGAAAAGTATATATGAGCAAACATTCAAGGAAGACAGTAAAAACCTGAAGAAACAATTGTATGAAGGTAGTTTTATTTTGTTTTTTACTTTTTCTTCATTGGGTATTGTCCTGATGGCAGTCCTAGTTGCAGAATTGTGCAATGGGCATCAGAAACCCTGTTTTTTTTTTTTGTTTGTTTGTTTTTCTAGCAAAAGACCCAGGAAAAGGGCCATTGTAGGTGAAGGCTGTGGGTATAATATCCATTTGTTTTCTCTTGTTTCTCTCATGGTCAGCCTGGAGGTAGCCTCCATAACAGAAATATAAAGTGATAGTGAGGGCATCTAGAACTGAGAGAAACTACTTTTCTGGCCAGAGAAATCAGGAATAAAGCATCCTATGATATGAAGAGTGTGTGTGTCAGGGGCTTACTGTTATTTTTTTCTTTATCTTTTTCTATTGCTGTTTTGCCCTTAGGGTTGCCATAGTCACACTGAACTAATTGTATGTTGGCAGAATGAGCAGCTAAAATTCTGAGTGAAACCTCATCTTTCAGGCCAGAGGGCTGGGGAAAATGTCTATTGGGATCCAAGGAGGTAGGCACAATCATGGAGGTGGAGAGGGATATGCCCTAATTCTGGGTATAAGCCAGCATGTGTCTCAGATAGTCTCAGATTGTACATATAAGGGACAAACCCAAAGAAACACAGCAAAAGCACTGAGATATAACATAATAAAATTTCAGACTACCACCTTAGGGGTACACAAGCAGGAAAACCCAAAAACTGTTGGAAAGGCTTTTAAAACTGAAGTGACATATAACCATTGCCCCAGAAGGCGAGACAAAACTGTGGTCTGAACCTAACTGATTTGATTCCCTGCTAATAGAAATATCAGAATTCTGCAGAGGATTTTAGTAGAACTCAGAGTCTCACAACATAGTATTTAAAATGCATAGGATACAGTCCAAACTTACTCAACATAGAACCAGGAAAATGTGACCAATTCTGAAGGGAAAAGACAATTAATATGTTTTAATCCTGAGATGGTCCAGATGTTGACTTATCAGGCTGTAATTTTAGAATATATGTTCTAAAAGATAAAGGTAAAGCACAGGAATAAAAGATAGAAGTTTTCAGCAAATATATAGGAACTATGACAAGAATCAAATAGACAAACAATAACAACAAAAGCCAATCTCTGGAATAAAAATATTCACTGAATGGGATAAATACCAGAACGGAGATCAGAAAAGAAAGTGTTAATGGAAGATAAAACAGTAGATCCCATCCCATCATGGAAGAGAACACAGTAGATCCCATCCCATTTGAAGAATGGAGAGAAAAATATGAAAAAATAAACTCAGCAATATAAAAATGTCTTCAATTAGTGTCATTGGAATCACAGAGGACAGATGAGGTAAAATTACTGAGAAAAAATGGCTCTAAATCCCCAAATATGGTAAAAGACATACATTTATAATTTCAAGAAGCTCAGTGAATGCCAACAGGATAAACCTAAAGAAACCTCTAACCAAGCTCAGATACATCATACCCAAAATGCTAAAAACTGAAGAAAAAAATATTTTGAAAGCATCAGTAGAAAAATGGCACATTACTTATAGGGCAGCAATGACTTGAATGACTTTAAATTTGACATTAGAAATACTGGAAGCTAGGGGGCAATAAAAACAAGTTATACTTGATGAATTTAACACTCCCCCCCCCCCCCGTAGTGAATAGAAGCATACAGAAAATAGAGAACCCAACAACACAATCAATCAACTTCACCTATTTGACATTTATACGATTCTCCATCCAACATCAATAGTAAATTTTACTTCATTAAAATAAAAGAAATTTTATATGTGAGAGTCAGTGTCAAGAAAATAAAATGTAAACCACAGACTGAGAGAAGATATTTGCAAATTACATATTTGGGAAAGTAAATGTATTCACAATGTATAAAGAACTCTGAAATCTCAGTAATAAGAAACCAAACAACCAAATTAAAAGACTCAAATAGATACTCCACCAGAGAAGGTATACAGATGGCAAACAAGTGCATGCAAAGATGTTTAATATTAGTCACTAGGGAAATGCAAATTAAAAGCATAATGAAATATAACTTCACACCTATTAGAATAGCAAAAACCATCCAAATGAAAAACAACCCCCCTGACAAGACCAAGTTTTGGCAGGGACGTGGGACAACTGGAACTGTTACATCACTGGTAAAATGCAGAATGGTACTGATTATAAAACAATTTCTGTGTAGCAGATCCTTATAAAGTTAAATACGTACTTACCATGTGACCTGACAATCCCTCTCAGGAATTTATTCAAGAAAAATTAAAACATCCATTCAGGAGGCGGGGCAGGATGGCGGAAGAGTAGGGTCCCCAAGTCTCCTGTCCTCACCAACTTACCTAGATAATTTTCAAATGCAAATTCGGCCTGAGATTTAAAGAGAGAACAGCTGGAACGCTACAGTGAGAAGAGCTCACGCTTCTATCAAGGTAGGAAGATTGGAAAAAAAAAATTAAGAAATAAAAAAGCATCCAAGGGGGAGGGGCCCCGCGAGGAGCCGGGCTGAGGCTGGGGCGAGGGTCCCCAGGACAGGAGAGCCCCGTCCCGGAGACGCAGGAGCTGCACCGACCTTCCCGGGGTAAAGGGGCTCGCGGGGAGTTGGAGCAGGACCCAGGAGGGCGGGGATGCCCTCGGGCTCCCGGGGACACTAACAGTCACCTGCGCCCCCGGGAGAGCGCCCCACACCCCGCGGCCGAGCTCCTAAAGGGCTGCAGCGCGCCCGGTGGGACCTGGAGCGGCTCGGAGGGGCTCGGGCGGGGGCTCCGCGGAGGGGGCTGCGGGCCCCAGAGCGCGACTCCAGCAGCGCAGGCCCCAGAGCCCAGGGCGCCGGGGACACAGCCCAGGATCCGGTGCTCCCTCCGGGGTAGGCGGAGGCCGGGAGGGCCCAGGACAGCGAGGACGCTCCTGCCGCCGGGTGGCCCCGAGCTGTGCAGGTCAGCGCCCCACCCCGGAGCATCCAGGCCTCTGCAGGACTGGGAGCTGCGGGAGTTACTGGGGAGCTGACTCCAGGGCTGGGGAGCTGGCCGCCACCAGGGTGGTTGTTCCTCCTGGTGTCACCTTGTACCTGGGACTGAGCAGCGGCCTCACAGGATAAACAGCTCCCAATGAACCGTGCACCTGGCGGGAGGCTGGGCAGCTCCCCCAGTTGCACAGAGAATCAGCACAGCAGGCCCCTCCCCCAGAAGGCCAGCTGGAAGGACGGGAAAAGCAAGTCATTGATCAAGCAGCGCTGGAAAGATCCAGGGGAAGTCCAGGTATTTACAGTATATAGAATCAGAGGATACTCCCCCTTGTTTTTTGTTTTCTGTTTGTCCCCCCCCCCCCCCGCCTTTTTTTTTTTTTTCCTCTCTTTTTCTCCTTTTTCCAGTACAACTTGTTTTTGGACACTCTGCACTGAGCAAAATGACTAGAAGGAAAACTCACCACAAAAGAAAGAATCAGAAAGTCCTCTCTCCCACAGAGTTACAAAATCTGGATTACAATTCAATATCAGAAAGCCAATTCAGAAACACAATTATAAAGCTACTGGTGGCGCTAGAAAAAAAAAGCATAAAGGATTCAAGAGACTTCATGACTGCAGAATTTAGATCTAATCGGGCCAAAATTAAAAATCAATGAAATGAGATGCAATCCAAACTGGAGGTCCTAACGATGAGGGTTAACAAGGTAGAGGAACAAGTGAGTGGAATAGAAGACAAGTTGATGGCAAGGAAGGAAACTGAGGAAAAAAGATAAAAACAATTAAAACATCATGAGGATAGGTTAAGGGAAATAAATGACAGCCTCAGAAGGAAAAATCTACATTTAATTGGGGTTCCAGAGGGCGCCGAAAGAGACAGAGGACCAGAAAGTGTATTTGAACAAATCATAGCTGAGAATTTCCCTAACTTGGGAAGGGAAACAGGCATTCAGATCCAGGAGATAGAGAGATTACCCCCCTAAAATCAATAAAAACCTCTCAACACCTTGACATTTAATAATGAAACTTGCAAATTCCAAAGATAAAGAGAAAATCCATAAAGGACCAAGAGAAAAGAAGTCCCTATCTTTTATGGGGTGAAGTATTAGATTAACAGCAGACCTCTCCACAGAGACCTGGCAGGCCAGAAAGGGCTGGCAGGATATATTCAGGGTCCTAAATGAGAAGAACATGCAGCCAAGAATACTTTATCCAGCAAGGCTCTCATTCAAAATGGAAGGAGAGATAAAGAGCTTCCAAGATAGGCAGAAGCTGAAAGAATATGTGACCACCAAACCAGCTCTGCAAGAAATATTAAGGGGGAACCTTTAAAAGAAAGAAGTCCAAAGAAACAATCCACGAAAACAGGGACTGAATAGGTATCATGATGACAGTAAATTCATATCTTTAAATAGTAACTCTGAAAGTGAATGGGCTTAATGATCCCATCAAAAGGTGCAGGGTTTCAGACTGGATAAAAAAGCAAGACCCATCTATTTACTGTCTACAAGAGACTCATTTTAGACGTAAGGACAGCCTGAAAATAAAAAGTTGCGGAATGATTTACCATTCAAATGGTCCTCAAAAGAAAGCAGGGGTAGCAATCCTCATATCAGATAAATTAAAGTTTATTCCAAAGACTGTAGTAATCAATGAAGAGGGACACTATATCATATCATACTTAAAGGATCTATCCAACAAGAGGACCTAACAATCATTAGTATTTATGCCCCTAATGTGGGAGTATATCAATCAAATAATAATCAAAGTTAAAAAATACTTAGATAATAATACACTAATACTGGGAGACACGGCGCTTTCTGTAAATGACAGATCTTCTAATCACAGCATATCCAAAAAAATTAGAGCTTTAAATGATACACTGGACCAGATGGATTTCACAGATATTTACAGAACTTTACATCCAAATGCAACTGAGTACACATTCTTCTCAAGTGCACATGGGGCTTTCTCCAGAAGAGACCACAAACTGGGTCACACATCAGGTCTTAACCGATACCAAAATGTTGGGATCATCCCCTGCATGTTTTCAGACCATAATGCTTTGAAACTAGAACTAAATCACAAGAAGAAGTCTGGAAGGATTTCAAACACATGGAGGTTAAGGACCATCCTGCTACAAGATGAAAGGGTCAACCAGGAAATTAGAGATGAATTAAGAAGATTCATGGAAACTAATGAGAATGAAGATACAACCAACCATTCAAAATCTTTGGAATACAGCAGAAGCAGTCATGAGGGGGAAATACATCGCAGTACAAGCATCCATCCAAAAACTGGAAAGAACTCAAATACAAAAGCTAACATTGCACCTAAAGGAGCTGGAGAAAAAAACAGCAAATAGATCCTACACTCAGCAGAAGAAGAGAATTAATAAAGATTCGAGCAGAACTCAATGAAATAGAGACCAGAAGAACTGTGGAACAGATAAACAAAACCAGGAGTTGGTTCTTTAAAAGCATTAATAAGAGGGCAGCCCCGATGGCTCAGTGGTTTAGCACTGACTTCAGCCCAGGGCGTGATCCTGGACACCTGGGATCGAGTCCCACGTTGGGCTCCCTGCATGGAGCCTGCTTCTCCCTCTGCCTATGTCTCTGCGTCTCTCTCTCTCTCTCTCTCTCTGTGTGTGTGTGTGTCGCTAATAAATAAATAAAATCTTAAAAAAGTTAAAAAAGAATTAATAAGATAAACTATTAGCCAGCCTTATTAAAAAGAAGAGACAAAAGACTCAAATTAATAAAATCATGAATGAGAAAGGAGAGATCACCACCAATACCAAGGAAATACAAACGATCTTAAAAACTTATTATGAGCAGCTATACGTCAATAAATTAGGCAATCTAGAAGAAATGGACGCATTTCTGGAAAACCACAAACTACCAAAACTGGAACAGGAAGAAATAGAAAACCTGAACAGGCCAATAACCAGGGAGGAAATTGAAGCAGTCATCAAAAACCTCCCAAGGCACAAAAGTCCAGGGCCAGATGGCTTCCCAGGGAATTCTATCAAATGTTTAAAGAAGAAACAATACCTATTGTACTAAAGCTGTTCCAAAAGACAGAAAGGGATGGAATACTTCCAAACTCATTTTATGAGGCCAGCATCACCTTAATTCTAAAACCAGACAAAGACCCCACCATAAAGGAGAATTATAGACCAATATCCCTGATGACACAGATGCAAAAATTCTCAACAAGATACTAGCCAATAAGATCCAACAATACATTAAGGAGATTATTCACCATGTCCAAGTGGGATTCATTCCTGGGATGAAAGGCTGGTTCAACACTTGCAAAGCAATCAATATGATTGATCATATCAGCAAAAGCAAAAACAAGAACCATAAGATCCTCTCAATGGATGCAGAGAAAGCATTTGACAAAATACAGCATCCATTCCTGATCAAAACTCTTCAGAGTGTAGGGATAGAGGGCAACATTCCTTAGCACCTTAAAAGCCATCTATGAAGAGCCCACAGCAAATATCACTCTCAATGGGGAAACACTGGGAGCCTTTCCCCTAAGATGAGGAACAAGACAGGGATGGATGTCCACTCTCACCACTGCTTTTCAACATAGTACTGGAAGTCCTAGCCTCAGCAATCAGGCAACAAAAAGAAATAAAAGGCATTCAAATTGGCAAAGAAGAAGTCAAACTCTCCCTCTTCGCAGATGACATGATACTGTACATAGAAAACCCAAAAGACTCCACCCCAAGATTGCTAGAACTCATACAGCAATTTGGTACCGTGGCAGGATACAAAATCAATGTCCAGAAATCAGTGGCATTTCTATACACTAACAATGAGACTGAAGAAAGAGAAATTAAGGAGTCAATCCCATTTACAATTGCACCCAAAAGCATAAGATCCCTAGGAATAAACCTAACCAAAGAGGTAAAGTATCTATACCCTAAAAACTACAGACCACTTCTGAAAGAAATTGAGGAAGACACAAAGAGATGGAAAAATATTCCATGCTCATGGATTGGAAGAATTAATATTGTGAAAATGTCAATGTTATCCAGGGAAATTTATACATTTAATGCAATCCCTATCAAAATACCATGGACTTTCTTCAGAGAGTTGGAAAAAAAATCATCTTAAGATTTGTGTGGAATCAGAAAAGACCCCGAAATAGCCAGGGGAATTTTAAAAAAGAAAACCAGAGCTGGGGGCATCACAATGCCAGATTTCAGGCTGTACTACAAAGCTGTGGTCATCAAGACAGTGTGGTACTGGCACAAACCAGACACATAGATGAATGGAACAGAATAGAGAATCCAGAAGTGGACCCTCAACTTTATGGTCAACTAATATTTGACAAAGCAGGAAAGACTATCCACTGGAAAAAAGATAGTCTCTTCAATAAATGGTGCTGGGAAAATCGGACATCCACATGCAGAAGAATGAAACTAGACCACTCTCTTTCACCATAAACAAAGATAAACTCAAAATGGATGAAAGATTTAAATGTGAGACAAGATTCCATCAAAATCCTAGAGAACACAGGCAACACCCTTTGTGAACTTGGCCACAGCAACTTCTTGCAAGATACATCCATGAAGCAAGAGAAACAAAAGCAAAAATGAATTATTGGGACTTCATCAAGATTAAAAGCTTCTGCACAGCCAAAGAAAGAGTCAACAAAAAGAAATGACAACCTATAGAATAGGAGAAGATATTTGCAAATGACATATCAGATAAAGGGCTAGCATCCAAGATCTATAAGGAACTTATTAAACTCAACAGCAAAGAAACAAACAATCCAATCCTGAAACGTGCAAAAGACATGAACAGAAATCTCACAGAGGAAGACAGACATGGCCAACAAGCACATGAAGAAATGCTCCGCATCACTTGCCATCAGGGAAATACAAATCAAAACCACAATGAGATACCACCTCACACCAGTGAGAATGGGGCAAATTAACAAGGCAGGAAACCACAAATGTTGGAGGGGATGCGGAGAAAAGGGAACCCTCTTGCACTGTTGGTGGGAATGTGAACTGGTGCAGCCACTCTGGAAAACTGTGTGGAGGTTCCTCAAAGAGTTAAAAATAGACCTGCCCTACGACCCAGCAATTGCCCTGCTGGGGATTTACCCCAAAGATGCAGATGCAGTGAAACGCCACGACACCTGCACCCCGATGTTTCTAGCAGCAATGTCCACAATAGCCAAACTGTGGAAGGAGCCTCGCTGTCCTTCGAAAGATGAATGGATAAAGAAGATGTGGTCTATGTATACAATGGAATATTCCTCAGCCATTAGAAACGACAAATACCCACCATTTGCTTCAACATGGATGGACCTGGAGAGTATTATGCTGAATGAAATAAGTCATTTGGAAAAGGACAAACATTATATGGTCTCATTCATTTGGGGAATATAAAAATTAGTGAAAGGAAATAAAGGGAAAGGAGAGAAAATGAGTGAAAATATCAGTGAGGGTGACAAAACATGAGAGACACCTAACTCTGGGAAATGAACAAGGGGTAGTGGAAGGGGAGGTGGGCGGGGCGTTGGGGTGACTGGGTGATGGGCACTGAGGAGAACACTTGGCAGGATGAGCACTGGATGTTACGCTATATTTTGGCAAATTGAACGCGAATAAAAAAAATTAAAAAGAAAAGACATAGCAAAAAAAAGATAAAAAAATCTATTCAAACAATAATATGTATGTGAATATAGCAGCTTTCTTCATAATTGCCAAAAGTGGAAAAAATACTCCAAGTGTCCTCAATTGAGAATGGATAAATAAATGGCGGCACATCCATATAATGGAGCATTATTCAGTATGAAAAGGAACAAACCATTGATAAATTTCAACTGCATATGCTAAGGAAAAGGCATCAGATATAAAAGGTCATCTACACTACTTTATGATTCCATTTATACGTCATTCTGGATAAAGAAAACTATAGAAATGGAGAACATAGGGTTGTTGAGAGATGGGAATTGGGTAGATTGACTTTAAAGAGATAGCGAAGAGGGAATTTTTTTTGAGAGGGGATTTGTCTTATATTTGGGAGTGGTGGTCACACACTGCTATTCAGTGTCAAAACTCATAGGACTAGGTACTAAAATGATAAATTTTGTTCAATGTACATTAAAAAGTAAAGACATGATTTTTTTTAAGACCTAAAAATTTTTAAAAACAATGCTAACTGCCAAGAGATGGGCTAAGCTACTCTAGGTTATCACCACTGCCCACCAAGGCCTTCCACAGTGTACCAATTAGATTAGACTCCTGTGGAGCTTACCAAAACTCTACTTTTTTTGATTTGTAATGACCAATCTGGCTTTAGCATGTGAAACCCAAAGCATTCCACCCACAGACCTAATAAAGGCATGTGTCCCAAGTCCTGCCTCTCAATATGATTGTAAAGGCTGTATGGTAGAACAAAGGTATGATAGGCATAATACTTGTAGAAGAATAAAGCCAGAGAAACTTCCCTGAGAGATATGAAAGCATAATATAAAGCTATATGACTTCAGAGCAATGAGACCTTGGCCGTATTGATCAGTATAATAGAGTAGAGCTCTTCAAAATAGGCACATACATCTCTACATAAATAGAGAAATTTTATATATCATCAAGTGGACACTCAAATCACTAGGATAAAAAAGCCATCCTGAAACAACGGGTGTTGCATGAAAAAAAGAAAAATAAATCAAATTCCTATTTCAATCCATATCAGATGCCACATAACATCATGCAACCCTTTAAAAAAAATGGTGTGGCAAGAGTTCAACATTGGTGTTTCTCTAACAGCAGATGATCTTTTGTCCAGTTATAGTGATAGTTCATCTGGAGGTCCCAGATGGCCCAATATATTGGCTCTAACTTAAAATACTACTATTTGTGTTCTATGGAAATGAAAATATTCCTGGCAAGTAATGTTTTAATCTACTGAGTATCATTTATATCATATTAGGATCAAAGAATATGAGAGTTGGTTTTTATTGAGATAGGTGGAACAAAGACTTCAAATTATCTTATTCTTTCTTGGAAGTCAATGAGAAATCAGTATATTTTCATTTACAGTTCTATCCTTTCCAAAAGACTTTTAAAAAATCTGCTTATTAAGAGAACATAAGTTTTTGGTTTCTTCCTTTACAAGTGTAAAGTATACTGTATTGGTTTTTCTCATCCCTGACTGAGACATGTTCAGCCAAATATTTCTGAAAACAAACTATAAAGATTAGTTCTTAGTAAGTTTGGGAAGTCCTTTATTGATGTCATGGCCAGGAAAGGCTCAATAATATTTTTGTCTCTAGAAAAAATTTCTGTATTTGAAGAATTTATAGAATGAAAATATTATTTCTCACAACAACTTGACACTCAGATGATGCAATTTTTTCAAGTTCACATCCTCAGTGAGGGTCACATCTGAGATTTGAATCCAGATCTGCCTGGTTGCAAAGCCAGTATTGGTTTTCCCCCTTTATCATTCATACACAGAAGGAATGAAATAGCAACTATGTCATGCAATTTAGGTAAATAACCAGGTGAAAATGCAATAAGTTTTTTTTGGTTTTGCCTTAGAAAGAGATATGGAGTTCATGTATGAGTTCAGGTACAATTTCATATTATGTAACTATAAACTAATGTTTGTATCTGATTGGTGTATATATTCCATCTTAAACATGTGTATTCTTCCTTCCTATATGCATTTACCATTCCATTGCATAAAATGGATTTGAACAGATTTTTATAGCATAAAGTATTTGACCGGGATGCCCAGGTAGCCCAGCGGTTTAGCACCTCCCTTAGGCCCAGGCCGTGACCCTGGAGACTCCAGATAGAGTCCCACATCAGACTCCCTGCATGGAGCCTGCTTCTCCCTCTGCTTGTGTCTCTTCCTCTCTCTCTCTCTCTCTCTGTCTCTCTTGAATAAATAAGTAAAATCTTAAAAAAAAGAAGTAAGAAAATTAAAATTAAAATCATTTCCAGTTTATATTGGAGGGTCTTAGGTAAATTACTTTCTTGTGTTGGTCCTTATGCTATCCTGGACATCACTGAAGTGAGCTTTATTTCAGAAGAAAAGAAATTTGATTCACTTTGATGTCCCACTCTGAACAGAAAGCTTGGGCTTGGCAAATACTAAGGAGATTAAGATGTGAAAGATATTTTGGCTAATTTGAATATACTTTTGTTCATAATGGAAGGAATGGCCAGCCAGAGTCAAAATTTAGATCTTCAAGAATCTCTGAAAAAATGACATATTCATAGAAATATCATAAATTGATTCAAATATGCTATAGAAACTTTAGTTCGACCTCATTGATGACAAAGTTTTAGGAATCTATTTTATGTTCATTTTTGTGGCCAATTATCCTTGGTCTGAAAATATTTTTTTTTACCATTTCTTAGGCTTTAAATTACAGAAATCACTTGAGGCAGATATTTTGGCAAATCATGTTTTGGGCATAAGTTAGAGAAATTTTTATTTTGCCTTTTCCATATGTTATTTGAAATAGGCTAACTATGATTTGGAAAATTCCTTCCAGATATTCCCACTGGATATACACCAAAGAAATTTTCTCAAAGCTAAGAATTATATTATATATTTCACATGTATTATTAAGTATTTAAAAATGTGTTTGTTACATTTTTGTAACTTGATTGAATGGGGTAGCCTATCTTGATTAATTTTTTCCTTATGCACATAGCTAGAGGACACACAGAAATAGGAAACTAATACAGGAACATTGGACTTTTTCTACTTTCCCACGTAATGAAACAGTGTTATTGAAACTTTTCAGAGCCATCTAATCCCTAAAAATACAATAGCCATTATAAGAATTTAGATAGATGATTGATAGAAAGATGATAGATAGATAGATAGATAGATAGATAGATAGATAGATAGATAGTCCCTCTTTTTAGAGAGGTAACTCAGAGATGTAAAACTTCACCTATTTGGGCATCTACAGGAAGAACTAAGGATTTTAAGAAATTTAAACTGGCTTATTTGCTCTTGGAATTTGGATAGGTATAACTTTGCAACCTCCATGGAGAGGTTTATCAACAAATTAAACAATTGGTTTTGCATTTGTTATCTATTTGCTATTATAACAGGTCACCCCACACCTTGGTGGCTTAAGACAGGAATAATTTATTCTTCACATGGTTTCTGCTGGTTAGGATTTTAGGGAGGATTCGACTGGAAGTTCTCTCTCAACCAGGATCTTTTACGCAGTCACAGGCATGTGTTGGCTTGGACTACAGAAACCTGAAGTCTGACTGAGGGTGAAGTATACCCACTTTGAAGATAGATCCCTCATATGGTTGGCAATTGACACTAGTCATGGATTGGGGGCCCCTGTTCATCTTTCAGGACTGCTTGGTTGTCTTCACAGCAAGGAGGATACCTTCTCCAGAATGGTCTGAAAAAGAATGAACCAAGTAGAAGCCTGGTTCTAATGACCTAGTCTCGGGAGTCACACAAGTCACTTCTGCTGCATAAAATTAGTTGAAACAATTACAAGAAGGAAGGAACATAAATTGCTGCTGGGTGGAACGATGCCAATGTCAGATTGCAATGAGAGGCAGTGGGATGGAATGTATATTGGTTTAGTCACCTTTGTTAAATATAATCTGCTACTGTTCTGAATTTCAGATTCAATAAATGGTGAGCATCCACCATGTTCCAGGCCTCTGCTTTGCTGTTTTGTTTGGCTAATTTGAACTTTAAAATGACCTTGTGAGGGACACCTGTGTGGCTCAGTGGTTGAACATCTGCCTTCAGCTCAGCACGTGATCCTGGAGTTCCAGGATTGAGTTCCACATCAAGCTCACTACATGGAGCCTGCCCCTTGTCTCTGCCTCTCTCTGTGTGTCTCTCATGAATAAATAAATAAATCTTTAAAAAAATAAAAAAATAACCTTGTGAGCTAGATATTATTTTCTTCATTTTATGAAGAGAAAACTGAGGTTAAGATAAATTAACTAGTTTTTTCAGTTCTTCACATAAGCAATATAGAGGATACAGCATGATTATTTAGGTTAACATGAGTTCAAATTCTTGTTCCATTACTTACTATATGATTGAAAGCAGTATCAATAATTAGTTACAAATACCCCCAAAACTTTTATAAAAATACATATTTTGTAATGATAAAACACATCACTTATATTGTGTTTCATGGTTTGCAAACGTCATTCACTTAATTAACCATTGTAAATTGTCTGACAGATGGGGAAACTGAGTGAGGCTAAGTGATATTTTCATGTCTAGGAAGAGGCACAGTCAGATTTAGAGATGCTTCAGGCAAGAACTACATCTGGAGTTACATGTACTAATAAATTCCCTATCATTATTGAAGCTATTTGAGTTGAGTTTCTCACATGCAACTAAAAGTAAAATAATGAATGAATGAATGAATGAATAAGTAAATAAAACTAAATTAAAAATTCATGTGAAATCTGTTATTATGTCCTATAAAAATTAATAGTTTACTAAATTTGAAAGACTTGTTTACCTCCAACGAATATTAGTTATATTCTTGGAGCACAGAATTTGAATGGAAAGAAATGTCCACCAACATGGAGAATCATTACAATACATAGTAGGTTATGTTGGGAATTAACAAAAAGACAACTGTGAGGCAGGTTCTTTTAACAAAGTGCTGAAAGAAAAAAGAAACTTGCAGCCAAGAATACTGTACCCAGAAAGGCTCAGAATTGAAGGATAAAGAGTTTCCCAGACAAACAAAAGTTAAATTCATCACCACTAAACCGGCCTTACAAGAAATGTTAAAGCAGCATCCCTAATGAAAACTAGTGGCCATAACAAACAGTAAGAAGATTATGAAAAGAAGAAACTTCACTGGTAAAAGAAAACATACAGTAAAGATAGCAGAGCAATCACTCATAAAGCTGATATGAAGGTTAAAAGATATAATGTAGTAAAATAAGTTACATCAACAAAAATTAGTAAAGGGATACATAAAATTAAAAATGCAAAATTTAAATAACCATCAACTTAATATATATTGTTATATACATAGGATGTTATATTGTACCTCATAGTAACCACAAACTAAAGTTTATAATAGATTCACACAAAATAAAGAAAAAGAAATCCAAGGATAACACTAAAGCAAGTCATCAAATCATAAGGAAAGAGAGCAAGAGAAAATAGAACATAGAACTACAAAAATATCCAGAAAACAATGAACAAAATGGCAATAAGTACATACTTATCCATGATTAATTTATATATAAGTGGACTAAATACTCCAATCAAAAGATGTAAGATGACTGAATGGATAAAAGAAAACAAAATCTAGCTATATACTGCCTGCAAGATACTCACTTTTGATCTAAAGACACATAGAGACTGAAAGTGAAGAGAAGAAAAAACATATTCCATACAAATAAAAGAGAAAAAAAGGTGGAGTAGCAGTGCTTTTATCAGACAGAAGAGACTTTAAAACAAAGACTGTGGCAAGAGAAAATAGGAGTACTACACATACAATCGTGAAGGGATCAATAAAAAAAAAAAGGATATATGATTTTCAGTATCTATGCACCCAAACCTGGAGCACCTAAGTATATAAAGCAAACATTAACAGACATAAAGGGAGAAATTGACAATAACATAATAACAGTAGGGGACTTTACCATCCCACTTTCATTAATGGATAGATTTTCCAGACAGAAAATTAATAAGGAAACAGCAGCTCCAAATGACATATTAAACTGGATGAGTTTAACAGATATAAACAATATTTCATCCCAAAACAGCAGCATACATATTCTCTTCAAGTGCACATAAAACATTTTCTGGGTTAAGCCACATATTAGGCTACAAAACAAATCTCCATAAATTTAAGAAGACGGAAATAATATCAAGCATCTTTTCCAACCACAATGCTATGAAACTAGAAGTCAATTACAAAAAAAAAAAAAGATTAAAAAAATGTGGAAGTTAAACAATATTCTACTAAGCAATCAGTCAATGAAGAACATGAATAGACACTTTTCCAAAGAAGACATACAGTTGACCAACAGACACATGAAAAGACGCTCATCATCACTAATCATTAGGGAAATGCAAATCAAAGCAGCAATGAGATATCACTTCACATCTGTCAGAATGGCTAAAGTCAATAGCACAAGAAACAAGAGGAGTTGATGAGGATGTGAAGAAAGGGGAACCCTCTTTCACTGTTAGTGGGAATGTAAACTGGGGCAGCCACTGTAGAAAACAATATGGAGTTTCCTCAGAAAGTTAGTACTAGAACTACCCTAGGATCCAGCAATTGCATTATTAGGTATTTACCCAAAGAATACAAAAATGCTACTTCAACAGGATACATGCACCATGATGTTTATAGCAACATTCTCTACAATAGCCAAATTATGGAAACACCCCAAGTTTCCATTGACTGATGAATGGTTAAAGAAGATTATATATATGTAGAAAGGAATATTAGCTATAAAAAAGAATGAAATCTAGCCATTTGTAAGACATGGATGGAGCTAGAGAGTATAATGCTAAGCAAAATAAGTCAGTTGGAGAAAGACAAGTACTATATGATTGAACTCATATGTAGAATTTAAGAAACAAAACAAACAAGAAAAGATGGGGGAAGAGAGAGGCAAACCAAGAAACAGACTCTTAACTACACAGAACAAAACAATGGTTACTGGAGGAGAGATGGTGGGGGAATGGGTTAAATAGATGATGGGGATTAAAGAGGGCACTTGGGATGAGTACCAGGTGTTGTATGGAAGTGCTGAGTCACTATGTTGTACACCTAAAACTAATATTTCACTGTATATTAACTAACTGAAATTTATTATTTTTTCAAATCTTTTACTTTCATAGCTATTGTCTTGTTTCTTTATGCCACAGCAATATCAGTTTCCAGGTCTGTTCACAGGCTGGTCACAGAGTTGTTCTATCCTGTAAACACTAAGTTGGCATTTTTAAGTTCTTCTTGGGGAACTTTGATGCTGAAGGATTTACTGTAAACAGGATCAGTTATGCCTCTTTAGAAGGAAGTCTTCTTTGTTTTCACAAGCCTGAGTCCATATATCATTGGATTTCCACATATCATTGGATTTCCACAAAGGAGGCTGAACCTTGGCTCACATCTGTCTGAAAGAAGTTGCTTGGCTCAAATGACATCAACATTCCATCTCCCTGCACTTGGGAGATAGTTCAGAGACAGAAGCAGCTCCTCCAGCTCTACTTCATTCTGAGAACTGGGAATTAGCACCTTCTACCAGTGCCCATCCTTCACCAGGTCAGCTTCTGACAAAGGTAGGGAAACCTTTCCAATGACACAGTGGCAGGAGAACTTATCAAAATCTACCACGGTTAGCAGCAGGATCCTCCTCTGCACTTCCGGCATGGGGGTCCCTAAGGTATAACACTCCTCAAACAAGAGTTTCTGGGTCTTGCATTTGACCCACCTCTGTTTAAAGTTCTTTTGGTCTGTTAGGAGACAGATCTTAATATAAGGGTTTGGGTGGGCCTTATCCTGGCATGAGTCATCATGGGAGGTGGGGGTGGCAGGTCCTTGGCCTAAATCACCCTCACTGTCGGGTGGTTGTGCATCAGGTCATACAGAATGCTGAAGTGCAGCATACCCAGCTGATATTTGGACAAGCTCTCCTTATCTGTCAGAAAGTCCACATCATCACTGTTGGAATTGAGGGAGTATAGCTTGGGCTCAAACTTTCTGAAATAGCCAGCTGGAGCATAGGTCTGTCTGAGCATAGGAGCTAGGTGGGCTCCTTTTTGATGTTGAGAACGCCAAGTTCCATGTGTTTAATATCAATGAGTGGGGAGCTGGGTCATATGGATTTAAGACTTGAAATCCTCCAAATCAGGCTATACATAGACTTGGATGTGTCTGAGGATGAGCATCTTTGACCTATTGTAACTAATTAGAATTCAAATATAAACTTAAAAAAAACAAAAATAATCTGTGGTATGCAGTAAAAGCTGTTCTAAAAGGGAAGTTTATAGAAATACAGGTCTGCCTCAAGAGAAAAGAAAAATCTCAAATAAACAATCTAAACGTATGTAAAGTTCAAAGCCCCAAGTTAGTAGAAAAAAAGGAAATAACAAAGATCAGAGTAAAAATAAATGTAATCGAGAATAATGCAATAGAGAAAAATCAGTAAAACCTAGAGCTGATTCCTTGAAAAAATAAAGAAAATTGATAAACATTTAGCCAGACTCATGACAATAAAAAGGACTCAAATAAATAAAATAGAAACTGAAAAAGCAGAAGTTACAGCTAATACCAAAGAAATACAAAGGATTATAAGAGACTACTACAAAAAATTATATGCCAACAAATTGGACAATCTAGAAGAAATAGATGAATTCCTAAAACATACAATCTTCCAAAACTGAATTAGGAAGAAATAGAAAATCTGAACAGACTAATAACTAGAAATGAAATTGAATTGGTAATCAAAAAACTCCCAGAAAGTACAAAAGTACAGATTGAGATGGCTTCACAGGTGAATTCTACCAAACACTCAGAAGAGTTAATATTTATTCCTTCTCAAAATATTCCAAAAACTAGAATAAGAAGGAGAACTTTCATCTTTTGAGGCCAGCATTACCTTAACATCAAAACCAGATGAAACCACTACAAAAAGAGAAAACTATAGGCCAATATCCCTGATGAATATACACACAAAAATCCTCAAAAACATATTTGCAAGCCAAACTAAAAAATACATTAAAAAATCATTCATCACAATCAAGTGAGATTTATTCTAGGGATGCAGAGGAGGTCCAATATATGCAAATCAATCAATGTAGAAACTACAATTATAAAATGAGGTATGAAAATTGCATGATCATCTCAATAGATCCAGAAAAAGTATTTGACAAAATTCAGCATCCATTCATAATAAAAACTCAAAACAAATGGGTTTAGAAGTCACATGACTCAAAATGATAAAGCCCAAAATGACAAAACTATAGCTAATATCATAATAGTGAAACACTAAAAGTTTCTCCTCTAAAATTAGACTTTTTTTATTTTATTTTTTTTTATTTATGATAGTCACACAGAGAGAGAGAGAGAGGCAGAGACACAGGCAGAGGGAGAAGCAGGCTCCATGCACCGGGAGCCCGACGTGGGATTCGATCCCGGGTCTCCAGGATCGCGCCCTGGGCCAAAGGCAGGCGCCAAACCGCTGCGCCACCCAGGGATCCCTCTCCTCTAAAATTAGAAACAAGATGAGAATGTCAGTTCCCATTTTTATGACTAGGACTTCACCTTCATGTTCTGTGCCCATGGCTTGCTGAACCCAGTTTTACTGAGTATCCTCTGATCCATGATATGTGAGCATAATCCTTATCCCCCTATTCTTGATATCTAGGTCATTAATCTGCCTTTAGTAGGAAATCTGTTAAACCAGTTAAGGTTGATATCTCTTAGCATTTTTTTCATTCACTGACCTCTCCATTCTGCTTGTAGGCTATAAATCCCTACTGTCTTTGCTGTATTAAGAGTTGAACTCAGTTCTCAATTGAATTCAACTGAACTAAAGTCTCTTTCCTCTACTTCAACAGTTTGAATAAAATCTGTCTTGCCATTTCTAACAAGGGTCTGATGCAAAGCTTTATATTAGCAATTGATTGATGCAATTGATGCATGCAAACATACACTTACATTTTATTCAGCCTAACCATATGACACATTGCATCTTTGCTTCATGAAATAGACTACTTGAAAAGTAAGAAGAGGCTCCATGTCATGAAAGAAAATTATTCATGAAACTTTTTAAAGAACGGTGAGGTAGGTTTTATTTAGAAGGACTCTTGCAATAGATGGGGCTACTGCATGGTTTAACATTAGGAAGAGTGGGCTCAACTGCAAAAATAAGGAAGAATGGAAATTCATAGCCAAGGAGCAGGGTGTGTGTGTGGTCAGTGGATGCAGGGTGTGTGTGTGGTCAGTGGATGTAAATTACCAAAAGGAAACACCAGGGGTAAGGGGGTATTTTCTGGCTAAACTGACCTAACAGAATTTTGCTGTGTGCAAGCCAGTGTGATCAAATATCACATAGGGGATCATGGAGAATGAGGAACCTGATCAGATATTGAGCATGCTTAGATATTGAGGGTGGGAAATCTGGCTAAGCTGATGTAGTAGGATTTCCTCTAAAATTAGACAAAGCAGAAATAAACAGGAAAGCCCCAAATTAGGTCCTACTCAAGAAGAGAGTTCAGAGAGAGAAACCTCACCAGAGTTTGGTCAAAGAGAAAATCTTTGTCAATACCTCCAAATATTTCTTCTCTAATTCAGAAATTTGAAATTTATTATATGTCGAAAGATAAATATTTCCCTATAATCTTATGATATTCAATGAAGCAGGTAGCTATTACTCTCCTGTCCCTCGTCTCTCTGCTTGTTAGTTTACTTTATTTTAAGAGAAATGCAAAAATCCCAGCAAACTATTGAAAATAAAGTAGGAGTGGATTGCTGATAGAGAACTTTCTGGTAACTTCACACTCAGGAGAAGGACAAATGGAGAAACTTACTTTATCCTGCACCATGTCAGTTTAGGTACCAGAGGACTGGGCAGTGGAGGAAAGAGGCAGATTAACCAGGAAAAATCTTATTAGAAACAAGAAATTTGACATGAAGACATTAACATCAACAGCCCTACAACTGTAGAGGATAGAGGTCAGGAACAGAGAATGAAGGTAAATGAAACAATCCCATGTCTGTATAGATTTCCTTGGCTCAAGGATAGGTAAGAATAGAAACTAAATGTAGGCTATTAAAATCATTGTATAATGAGGAAGAAAAAAAAATGTCTCCTGGGAATCTGGAAAAGCAAAACTCTGCAAAATGATTTATTAGAGGATCTATTTACAAATTCCAGGGAGATGTTTAGAATAATCTACAGAATAAATAGAGATATGGTCTCTTTAGAAAAGGAGCAGCAGGTCACACAGAGAGAACAAACAGATAAAAAGTGAAGAAAATGGAAGTGTAGGTAACAGAACAGCATGAAAAAGAAGGTAAATGAAGTAAAGTAAGGATTTCAAATAAATAAAAATACAATATTTAAAGGCAAATTCATACTGGCGGTAAGAAATGGAAATGCTTCAGAAGAAAAATCAAACGTAAGGCAGATAACAACTTCAATAATGTTTCTTAAATGCAGATGAAGAAACATAAAATTAAACTAATGAGATGACAGAGAATGTAGAGTGTTCATATGCATAATAGATGTTCCTAAATTTAGTTCAAAACAAACTAGAGGGAAATCTCAAGAACATCTGTATTAGTTTGCTGGGACAAGTAGTGTTGTTTTCTGGGGAGATACCTCCTCCTGGCTTGCACACAGCTGCTGCCTTTTTTTTGTTTTTTAAGACTTTATTTATTTGAGAGATAGAGAGTGGGGAGGGGTAGAGGTGGAGAGAGAACGAATCTGAAGCAGACTCCACACTGAGCTTGAAGTCTCACTGAAGCTCCACAACCTCAAAATCACTACCCCAACCAGAAACAAGAGTTGGTTGCCTAGCCTACTGAGCCACACAGGTGCCCACAGGGCTGCCTTCTTGCCGAATCCTTACATGGCCTCAGTTTTCTCTGTGCATGGAGAGAGAATCTCTGAACCATCTTCTTGTTTTCAGAAGACACCTGTCCTACCTACTGGATTAGGGTCCCACCCTATGTCCTCATTTAACTTACCTAACTTACCTCCATAAAGGCCTTATCTTCAAATATAGTCACATGAGCATTAGAGTTTCAATACATAAAATTTAGAGGAAACAATTCAGCCCACAACATCATCCATTTAGGAAAAAAAAAGTTTCAAAAGTCTCCCAAAGCAGTTAGTATCATAGTTGAAGAATTCAACCTTAAAATCCAGAAAACAGTGGAACGAGGCATAAGAAGTTTTGATGGGAAAACATTATATAACTCAATTAATTTATATGTATGTTAGTACTTCATCTGTTAGAAGAACAAACATTAAAAATAAATAAAAGCACACAAATGAGGAAGATATGACATTAATGGAGATTAAAGACACAAATAAAATGACTATTATACACTTCATTATAAAGCTAAAACTAAATATTAAAAAGTTTTCTAGGATGAAAGTTTAAATGTGGTAAAATATTTCTTAATTGAAATACTCAAAGACTGGAGAGTTGGTAACTAAGAAGCAGCAAAAAGAAGAAATAAAAATATGCCACATGCTTTGTTTAAAGTAGGTTTGACACAGAGATTCTCTGCCATTTTTGATACTCTTGATATTAACAGACTCCAGTAATTAGGCTAATGATTACCTGTGAAAACATAAAAATAATTATATCACTTCTTTAGTTATTTTTATTTTTCTTATCTGGGAGAAGTTATATTCAACTTTCTGCAGGAAATCAAGTGTATATGATATAAAATATAAAAAAAATCATTGCCAGTAAAGGAAGTGGTAAAGGGTGCCATGCAAGAACATACAAAAACAGAGGTAGCCTTATAATATTCATGTAAGATAATGATTAAGAAAAAAAGTCATAAAAGATGTAGAGCTGCATTGTTCAACATGGTATAAATATGGGTATTTAATTTAAAATAATTTAAAATAATTTAAATTAAAAGTACTTTCCTCAGTCATACTAGCAACATTTCAAGTGATCAATAACCATGTGTGGTTAGTGGCTACTATATTGTATAGCATAGATATGGAATATTTTCATTATGGCAGAAAATTCTATCATATGGTGCTGTTCTAAAGATAGACAGAAGATGAAATATACATATTATATTTGCCTTTGAATTCTTTTCCTATTTCACAGAGGGACCCACTCAGTGTTTTCCTGTTCTAATATTTGAAGAAAATACTAGGTGAAATGTGAAAAAAGTATACATAGAAGAGTATTCATTATGCTATTATTTCCAATATTGAAATATTAAAGACAGTTTTTTGCACATTATATAGTCTTGGCCAAATAAATATGTATCTAGCACCATTAGGTATGCAGTAAAATTAGTTAGACTTTTTAATTGAAGTGAAAACATATTTATGATCCCTTGTTACAAATAAAAAGAATAATGCTAAAAGAGGAAGTACTTCTACAAAAAGTCCAGAAAAGAACTACGAAAAATCTAGAAAATGATTAGCAAAATGGCAAGAAGTACATATCTATCAATAGTTACTTTAAATATAAATGAACTAAATGCTTCCATCAAAAACCATAAAGTGCATTCACGACCAAGACCTAACTCTATGCTGCCTACAAGAGACTCACTTTAGACCTAAAGACACACAGAGACTAAAAGTGAAGGGTGGAAGAAGATACTCCATGCTTATTGAAGCTAAAAAACACTTGGGACACTTAGAGTAGCAATACTTACATCAGACAAAATATAAAAATGTAATATATATATATATACAATGCATACTATGTATAATGTATTAGACGTTTTTTTAATGTATTAGACTTTAAGACAGACTGTAACAAAAGAGAAAAAATGATATTACATAATGATAAAAGATAAAGGGATCAATCCCAACAATGATCAATAATAATAGTAAGTATCTATGCGCCCAACCTAGAAGCACCTAAATACATCCAGCAAATAGTAGCAGACATAAAGAGAGAAATTGACAGTAATACAATAATAATAAGGGACCTTAGCACCCTAATTACATCAATGTATAAATCATCCAGACAGAAATCAATGAGGAAACAGGGGGCTTTGAATGACGCAATTAGAGCAGATGGATTTAATAGATATACACAGAACATTCCATTAGAAAGCAGTAGAGTACACATTATTTTCAAATGTATATGAAACATTTCCAGGACATGTTAGCCCACAAAAAGTGTCAGTAAAATTAAGAAGATTGAAATGATATCACGTATATTTTCTAACCAAAATGGTATGAAATTAGATATTAGTTACCAGTAGAAAACTGGAAAAAACACAAACATGTGGAGGCTAACCAATATACTATTAAACAATAAATGGGGCATAAAGAAGCCAAAGAGGAAATAAAAGAACGCCTGGAGACAAATGAAAATGGAAACGCAACAGTTCAAAATCTTTGATATGCAGTAAAAGCAGTTCTAAGGGGGGGAAGTTTATACTGATAACAGGCCTACTCCAAGAAAAATGTTGAATAAACAATCTAACATACACCTAAAGAAACTAGAAAAATAAGAACAAACCAATCCCCAAATTAATAGAAGGAAGGATATAATAAAGATCAGGACATGAATAAATGAAATAAATATGAAAACTACAGTAGAAAAGATCAATAAAACAAAGAGCTATTTAAAAAAAAAATAAACAAAATTGATAAACCTTTAGCCAGATTTATCATGATGAAAAGAGAAAGGGCTGAAATCAGAAATGAAGGAGGAGAAATAACAAGCAAATCCCAGAAACACAAAGGATTATGAGAGACTACTATGAAAAATTTTATGCCAGTATATTGGAAAATTTAGAAAAAAATAATAAATTCCTAGAAACATACAATGATCCAAAACTGAGTCAGAAAGAAATAGGAAATCTGAACAGACCAATTACTAGTAATGAAATTGAATGAATAATAAAAAATTCCTAAGCAAACAGACCCAGTTGGCTTTACGGATGAATTCTACTAAACATGTAAGAAAAGCTAATACTTATTCTTCTCAAACCGTTCCAAAAACTAGAAGTTGGAAACTTAATTTCATTCTTTGAGACCAGCATTACCCTGATACCAAAACCAAAAAGACACCACAAAATAGGGACAACTATAGGCCAAAATATCCCTGGTGAACATAGCTGTAAAAATTATCAATACAGTATTGCAAACCAAATTTAAAAATATATTAAAAGAATAATCCACCCCAATCAAGTGAAACTTATTCCAGAGGTACCAGAATGGCTCAGTATCTACAAATCAATCAATGTAGTACAGCACAGTAACAAAATGAACGATGAGAACCACATGATAAAATTGATAGATTCAGAAAAAAGTATTTGACAAAATTCAACAGCCATTCACGATAAAAACTGTCAATAAAGTGTGTTTAGAGGGAACATACTTCAACATAATAGAAGCCATATATGAAAAACCCACAGCACACATCTAGATAATGGTGAAAAACAGCCTTTTTCTAAATTAGCAACAAGACAAGGATGTCCATTCTTGCCACTTTTATTCAACATATTACTGGAAGTCTCAGCTACAGCAATCAGATAAAAAAACGAAGAAGAAAAAATAAAAGGCATCCAAATTGGTAAGGAAAAAGTATAACTGTTACTATTTATTTATGATATGATAATTTACATACAGAAAACCCCAGACTCCACCAAAACACTATGAGAAATAATAAATGAGTTCAATAAAGTTGTAGGGTACATAATTGACATATAGAAATCTATTGCATTTCTATATGCAAATAACAAAGTAGCATAAAGAGATATTAAGTAAACAATCCTATTTGCAAATGATATATCTAATAAGGAGTTGATATCCAAAATATATAAAGAACTTACACAACTCAACACTAAAATAAAAACAACAATCTGATTAAAAAATAGGACTTGTGGTTGACTTTTTTTCCTGCTTAAGAAATACTTTTTTTAAAAAAACACAGTGTTAATATATTATCATACACTCTTATGAAGAGGGCTTCAATAATGCTCAAACTCTATTAGTCACAGATCTTAATTATACCTAAACATAAATTGATGCTGACTGATTTTTTTAAGCAGAAAAGAAGGATATTAAAAGGATATTGGGTAGCTTATAGAACCTCTAGAGGGTTAAGGAGGAAGCCTTAGAGTATCTGCAAACAGAAAAAATGCCTGGAATCACCCATCCTGAGGATACTGCTGAATTCTGAATGGCCGGCTTGCTAGGCTGACTGTATGGGCAGTGAATCAGACACAACAATAGCACCATTGCCACTCCTATCTGATGACTGTAGTGGCCCGTGAAGATGCACCACAAACCTCTTTCCTGGATATCATTAGCTCTTGGTTGAAAATCTACTTGATGATGTTGGGTCATGAGGCTGTGCCCAACCTGCAAAGGAAGTTCAAGGGAGCAAGTATCTTTGGCTTTTATGCTGTGTTTCTAGATCATGGGCAGCCCCCAAAGAGTGATGATGTCTCAAAGAGTATCTAGAATAAAATATGAAGGTATTCAGCACCATCACCATTGTATGCCTCCTTCCAATTCTTTCATGTGCCTACAGCAGTTATGAATTAATGGTGATAGCATTTTGTTTGAATTTAACAATGAAATCATTAAGGATTTGCCTTGCATGTAAAATTTTTTTTTTAGTTTTAAATGTAAGATTACATTTAATTTCTATAAACAAACATATCAAGTAGTTTTTATTAGAATTCTCATACAGAGAAGTTATGAAAATTGGCCAGAGTCACAGAGCTAATGAGCAATATAAGGATTTTAATCCAGGAAATCCAGTGAGCATTGGTACTGGATCTGAGTACTAAATCTGAGGCTAAGCTGCCTCCCATATATCTTAAAATAACTTTTTTTTTTTTTTTTTTTTTGGTGGTGATGGTGCTGGGAAATATACATATATTTATTCTTGACCAGATTTATTAGACGGAGAGGTTTTTGTTTTAGTTTATCTTGGACATAAGACTGTGATATCCATGGAAAGTGTTGGAATTTTTTCCCAGGGAAGAAAACATTTGTTAACAATGGAACATTTTCTTTACTGATTTTCTTCCCAATTCCTCTCCTTTCCAAACCTGTATAAAAATGTTTTGACTTCTTGGTTTAAATACTGCATTTCTCAAGGTCAAAAAAGAAATTTGGATAAATTTTAAATTAAATATTAAACATCAGAAGACCCATTAATGAAGGCAAAGGGCAACTGACTAATTGCAAAAGGCAATGAATGCCTTTAATTAAATAGATGTGGAAATTACCCTTCCCATCCCCCAGAGTAAGAGTTCACAGTTGGATATATTTACTTAAATGCTACAACTATCTCAAACTTTAAGTGAAGGCAAAACATATTAGATACTTCTTTTCAACTAAAGGTACTACAGTATACAGATGAACTGTAACTAGAGTTAGTGGCTAGGATATAACGTAATATACAAATGGACTGGTGACTGGTGTACATATGCATGGGTGACCAGGTGTACCCATTTTGCTTTCTGGAGATGGGTGATTTGCAGAATGGCTAATACATGTGATTGCTCAAAAACTGTCCATAGAGACAATGGTTTTAAAGAATGTCTGCCTAAGTGACTTTACATTTGTATGGTAATGATTATTATTTATCAGAATTATTTCAAATTGTAAGAATGTCCCTAAACTATGAAAGCAGTAGAGTCTTATTCCTCAGCAGTAGACTCTTATTCCTCAATATTTAAAAAATAAATTGAGTATTGGGACAGCTGGGTGGCTCAGCAGTTGAGTGTCTGCCTTCAGTTCACCATGTGATCCCAGGTCAGGGATCAAATCCTACCTACCTCAGCCTCCCCACAGGGAGCCTGCTTCTCCCTCCGTCTGTGTCTCTGCCTCTCTCTGTGTGTCTCCCATGAATAAATAAATAGAATCTTTTAAAAAATAGAGATTCTATACTTACTAAATGTCCATTTCAATCTCAATAATTTTGGCTATTTACTTTTATGGCACCACTAAAATAACAAGTAGTTCCTTTTCTGCCAGCATCTCAAGAAAAGTGAGTTTTGATCAGACTTTTGACTGTCGACTTGTGTACATTGACTTTGATGCAACTGCTCTGAAGCATTTAACAAATCACTTTCTTTTATTATCCATTTACAGTTTCATTAGCTATGATGGCCACATTTTCAATACAGGCATAAATGCATGGATTTCCTGAATAGCAAGATGCAGACAAACAAGATTTAAATATATTCATAGAACATTCTACTTGGAACAATCACTTGGGACTTTATAAAATTACATACAGGACTAGTTCTCAGGAATAGGGTAACTATTCCCAATGTAGACCCTCTAGGTTATGTATAGATTATATTTAGCTAAAGGAATCTATTTTGTCTTGCCAGATTTTCTGTCAGGTATTGATGTTCCAACTAGCTTCCAGCTAGCTATTTGTTTTAATTCTGTTCTCTATCAGGAACACAACTTCTCTGGCTAGCTGTTCAATTTCTTTTCTTAGGGTTCCTTTTACTCTGTAAATTCAATCAAATATTGCTATAAATCAAATGGGGCCCTTATTGTATATGCATTATGTAACCATAAATAATTTGGAGGAAGTATTGAACTTGCCTACTTCATTCTTACAGCCAATTAGACAAAGTTTATTTGGAAAATTACAGCCTAAACTTTGTCAGGATATGACTCCATCAGTGATTTAAACAAGCATATCAATTGGCTTGTGTATATTTTTGATACTAAATATAAACTTTTTATGTATAATTTCTTTTAGCAGCTGTTACTGGCTCCCTCGTCCAAGATGATTCCAAGAGCAGTTGAAGACAAAAAAAAAAAAAAAAAATACCAAGAAAATTGTGGGAAAACCTTAGGTCAAGGGGTGGGGATTGAGATAATTGGATAAAGTGATGACTCTGATCTGGGCAGTAGATAGCCTCATTAGGCTGTGGTAGAAGTAGTAAAGGACATATTTCTTGGAGTTCCTCTTTGCTTATCCACATATTACCTTGAGAAATACACCTGTAAATGAAGATCTCAGAAAAATAAGTGCTTCCTAACTGATCTCTAGTATTTTCTTTTCCAAATTCTCAGGGCTGACAAATCATAATCTAAGGAGTGCCTTCTCTTTGGGAAATGAAGAGTAAAATCCTAATATGTAGATCTGTTTTATAGACTGAGGATCTGGTGACTAGCTTTCTAATGCTTAGGTTTCTTCATCATTGGGCCTGGAGGTCAAAATGATAAGATATTTAAGGAGCCTAACTATTTAAAAGGGGAAAAGAGCATATTAAACCACAGATATCCATCGGGAGAAGACATATTAGAAAGATAGACCAAGAATATAAAACTAATCTAATGAAATATTCTACAAAATTATTAGGAAAAGACTAGCAGTATGTCTATGGACAAGAAAACATGTTAAAAGAACAAGAATAGATATTAGGCAAAACTTTTTTGAAAGAATGAACAATACATATGAAGTAAATATCTGAAAACATAAATTTGAATAATGAATTAATTAATTGAAAGTAGATTGAGTAAATCTTCTAGAATAGGATTTGGGGAACTTCTTCTGTAAAGGGCCAACTATTAGAGTTTAGGTCTTGTGGACCACACCTGGTGTCTGTCAGATAACTATTTAAGAATGTAAAAACCAATAAATAAACAAATACAATGTAAAAACCACCTAGTCTCTGGCCATATAGAAATAAGTTTCAGGCCAATATGGCCCCTAGTTTGCTGACCACCCCCCCTCAACTAGAAAGAAGAAGAAAATAAATTGAATAGAAAGTATAAAAGTACACCCTAAAATATACATGGAAAGTAAAGGAATAATAATAGCCAAGATATTACAGAAGAATAAGAGCTGAGAGGAAGACTTGCCCAGTCAGCCTTAAGTTATGAACTTAAGGAAGAGCGTTATCAGGATGCCTGGGTGGCTCAGTGGTTGGGTGTCTGCCTTCGTCTCAGGGCATGATCCTGGGGTCCTGGGATCAAGACTCCTTCAGGGAGCCTGTTGCTCCCTCTGCTTATGTCTCTGCCTGTCTATGTCTCTCATAAGTAAATAAATAAAATCTTTTTTTTTAAGAGTGTTATCTCTTAAACATTGTTTTCCATGAAGGAGAGTGCAGAGCCTGGAAATATAGTCATCCTATGGAAGTTTGATATAGACAGAGGCAAGGAAAAGAGAAACTCTTCAGTAAATAAAACTGGAATAAGGGTAAGTTGTCCATGTGGATAAAGACGAAAATGGATTCCTGTTTCACAGATATGATTAGGTAAAACAAATTAAAATGAAGAAAAAGGGAAAGAAAAGAGGAAGAAGAGAAGGCAACTCAACATCTTTAAAACTATCAGAAGAAAATTGGTTGTGTAATGTTTACAGCTGTGGCAGACAACTATTTCTTTTTTTTTTTCAGACAACTATTTCTTAAAATAAGATTAAAAAGCATTGTCCTAAACAAGAAAAGATAGATATTTTTGACTAAATTAAAATTAAGTACACTTATTCACTGAATAAAACCTTTATGAAAATGAAAAGAAACTGCAATTTCATAGAAGATATTCATAATACAGAAAACTGGCAAAGGATTAATATCAAAGATACATAAAGAACTCCATAAACTAATTAAGAAAATAAAAAACAGCAAAGTGAATTTCCGTGAAGAGAAAAACATATGGCTAGTAATCATATATGATCAGTAAAATGCAAATCAAGACCACAATGAAATATTATTTTATAACTCTTTTATGGTCAAAATTTAAAAGGTGCACAATGCCATGTTTTGGAGAGAGTATGGGTTTACATCTACATACCCTCTGACCCAGTAATTTTTGTAGCCAAGAGAAATTTTTGCACGTCTACAGCATAGATGTACAGAAATGTTCATAGTACTGTTATTCATAATAGCAAAAACCCTGGAAACAATTCGGAAGCCCATTGTTGGAAAGTGAAGGAAGATATAGCATTATATTCACAAAGTGGAATAATTTATAGCACTTGAGTTATGAATAAATCTTAACTATATAGTATTAAGAAAAAATGTTTGAGATGATAATATGCATCTTGAAACACTTTCTAAAATGGTAAGAAAACCAAATAAACCTTAATGTTTAACAGCATACCTTTTAGGAATATGTGTAGATGCATTAACACTATAAAAAAAACCACAGTGAAATGGGGAACATGTAATTCAGGATGATGATTATCTATAGTCGGAGGAGGGCAGGGATTAGATGAAGTTGAAATCATAAGGAAAAATATGGGCTAAAGGTCAAGACCTCCAATTTTATTTGGGATGATGTGATTTTAGGTGTTTATTTCATTATTATAAATAACCAGTTAAATAAAATCATGTCATGTATAGGCCAACGATGAATGTGTCATGTACCAATGACTAAGATACATTTATAACCCAATTTTTGCACTAGAGGCACCAATTTAAAAAGGTAGACTGTATATCCCTCCTCTCAACTTTTCTTTTTTTTAAGATTTTATTTATTTATTTATGATAGACATAGAAAGAGAGGAGGGAGGCAGAGACACAGGCAGAGGGAGAAGCAGGCTCCATGCAGGGACCCTGACGTGGGACTCGACCCCGGGACTCCAGGATCACGTCCTGGGCCAAAGGCAGGCGCTAAACCGCTGAGCCACCCAGGGATCCCCTCCTCCCAACTTTTCAAATAAAAACTCTGTTTTTCTATAAAATTCAGAATGATAACTTGGGACTGAAAACTAATCTTCAGTAGGGAAAAATCATCAATTTATATTTGTTAGGACAAAAGACCAGCTCCTTCTAAGTAAGATTTTAAAAAAATCTTAGACTTTAGCTTTGAAGATGACAGAGTGTTAATACATAAGATCTTCTACTTCTTTGAAGACTGTCTAGTGTTAATACATAAGCTCTTCTACTTCTTTTAAAAGACTGTTCTACATCTACTAGTTCCATAAGCCCATGGACATAAAATAGGTTTAAGTTTGTGAGTGAATCTTGGAAAGTGTTAAAACGGCTTATTTTTGCCTTTCCTAATATAAATTTGACTGAATCTTTTCATTTTTATTAAATACCTGTTGAGGTAGCTAATCTCTTTTATGATCTCCTCAAATGTACAAGATCTGATAATTCCTTGAAAATCTATATCCATAGTCTTTTCACTCAGTTTATGTTTTGTAGATTTTTTAAAAAGCCCTGGAAATAACCTTGACATGGCAAAAGTTTCATCAGTACAGTATTTATCATGCTTATTTTAAGTGATCAAAAAAGTCCTAACTGAATTATAAACTTGCATCCAATAACTGTGCTGACTTTCTAGTTCTGAAAGTTCTTCAGTTCTAAAGTGATGATGAATATTGTTTGAAATATGTATTTAGTTGGTATTAATGACTGTCAATATTCTTGCTTAATTGAAAGTTGAAGAAACTTTTCTTAATAAGAATTATTAATTAATGTAGACATTTGTATGTGTATCAAAGTTGCAAAATAGATTGGTATATATGTTCAAATTAAAAGATAAAAACTATGTAAGATTTTATTTTAAAATAAGTTTACTTAGTTCAATATAAAGAAAAAAATTATGAAAATATAGTGGTTATATGGAAATTATAGCAAAGTCATGAAGGTGAAAAGTAAATGGATGGCTGATGTATGGCTGACATTGCTTCAGGTGATGGAATGGCATCAACTATTTTGCCAAAAAGGTGGTCCTTGATAATTCAACTTATGATTCTTTGACTTTACAATGGTGCAAAGTGATATGCATTCTATAGAAACCATACTTTGAATTTTGAGTTTTGATCTTTTTTGGCTAGCAATATATTGAGCAGGCAGCCACCACTCCCAATCAGCAACACCATCACAAAGGTGAACAAACAATACATTTACAACTGTTCTGCTTTCACTTTTAGTGTAGTGTTCAATAAACTACATAGATATTCAACATTCTGTGTTAAATAATTTAACTGTAGGTTGATGTAAGTATTTTGAGCATATTTAAGATCACCTAGGCTAAGCTATCATGCTCAGTAGGTTAGGTGTATGGAGTACATTCTCAATTTATGATATTTTCAACTTATGATGGGTATGTCAGGATGTAACCTTATTATAAAGTCAAGGAAGATCTGTGACTTTTTCTCTTCCTTTCTTTTCTTCTTTCTTTCTTTCTTTCTTTCTTTCTTTCTTTCTTTCTTTCTTTCTTTCTTTCTTTCTTCTTCTTTCTTTCTTTTCTTTCTTTCTTTTTTCTTTCTTTCTTTCTCTTTCTCTTTCTTTCTTTCTTTCTTTCTTTCTTTCTTTCTTTCTTTCTTTCTTCTTTTCTTTTTCTCTCCCTTTTCTTTCTTTACCCCATTCCTTCCTTCTTTCCATTCTTTTCTTCCGAACAAGTTGTATTATAAGATTCTAGGATTCTATGAAATTATCAATGGGTTTCTAATTTTTTAAATTTATTTATCAGAGACACAGAGACAGAGAGAGAGGCAGAGACACAGGCAGAGGGAGAAGCAGGCTCCATACAGGGAGCCCGACGTGGGACTCGATCCTGGGTCTCCAGGATCACTCCCCGGGCTGAAGGCAGGCCCTAAACTGCTGAGCCACCCGGGCTGCCCTATCAATGGGTTCCTAATAGATGAAAGTGTTTAGGGTTCAGGAGGGAAGAATTTAATAACTTTTAGGTTACTAAGAGCACCTGGTCCAAGCTTCATAATAATTAATGCATTCCAAATGTCAGACTAAATTGTAAACAATTTACATGTCTTAAATCATTTACTACAACAATTTTATAAGGCAAAAATTTTTGCAAAGTATATATCTGGTATTTGACTTGTATCTTAAATATGTGAATAACTATTACAACTCAATAGTAGAAAGACAACCCTGAAAATTGGGCAAAGGATCTGAGTAGACATTTCCTGTAAGAATATACTGCTATTTTCCTTATATAGAAAAGGAAACTGAGGCACATAGTGATTGAAAAGATTTTCCATAGTGACAGAGTCAGGATTGAATCTATGCAAACTGGATCATAACTTATACAGAGATTAAATCTTGAAGATATCTCCCTTATGGTATTAAATCCATTTTCAGATTTTAGGATGATATTTCTCCAGAAGGATCCAAGTATCACTGTCCTAAAAACCTGCATTATTTTGACTACAAGCCAATGTTATGTTTAAAACAAGATTTTTGTTGCTGTTTTTGTTGTTCTCTAAAGTCATGGCAAAAAGTTGGTTTAGAGGCATTTAATTCTTAAAATTCAGTCTATTTTAGCAGCATGTGATGGTACTGATATCTATTTCCTGCCTACCAATTTACCTTTGCACCCGTACAAATCTCTTAAAGCTCTGGCTTCAAAACTACAATCCAACAATGAGCAGAAGGGATGCTGTTATCTTAACAGCAATTCTGAGTTACCAACTCCCTAGATCAAAGAAGCCAAGAGAAAGAGATTTTTTTTTTCCTAGCAAGTGTGGAAAAAGTCCAAAATCAATTTCTCAATTGTAAAGGGACAGCAAAGGGAAACAATAAAATGAATATCTTTGGGTAATGACTTAAATTCTTTTCTCTTTTCTATCCTCACCCTTTCCTTTTCATTCTTTTCCTCACTCCCCCTCTCTGGTTTACAGATATTTAAGAGAGCATTGTACACACAAGTACCACAACTGAGTAGTTATGGAATATATAGAATAAAAATCTTCAGCAGGAGACTGATTTACTACAAATCACTTGGTATGAATTTTAAATAACTATACATATTGGTAAGACAAACATGTATGCTGTTATTTTAGCTGGTCTAAATTTAGAGAAGTCTTTCATCTCTATGATTCACATAATTAACTAGCCTCAGAGGATTTTTTTAGTGGCTTAGAATAGTATCAATATAAACATTGAGAAAATAATTATCTTGATAAAATTGTAATAAAATATAATACTTATTATTGGCACCAAAATTGGACTAGATAAATTCACCTGATTGTGCAATTCATGTTATTCTCCTTTTATATGCTCTTAATTAGAAAGCATCTGGCAAATGAACACCTGAGCGGCAGAAAGGTAGTAGCATGGAATAATAGCTCTTCATATTGTTTAATGGGCTGTACTGAAACAACTTTTTCAGATCATGAAACCTTTTGATTATTACCAAATAATTAGTGCTGCAAAGCACCATTAAGTTAAGTTTTTTTGTTCATCTGCATTAAAGAGAATGACGAAGGGAAAACTCACAGAGCTTAGCTTCCTTTCTGGTGTCAGAGATGGTTATCTCAGTTTATAGTTTCCCTAGAACTTGATTATTATACTGCTACGATGAAGTGATTTATTCTTGTTTCTAAGTGTCCCCGAGTTTGCTATGACATCACATCTTTTCAAAACTGTACATACCAATTTCTTTTATTTTCTTCCTGTCAAGACCTACTTACCTTTTTGATAATTAGTGGACTTGTGTGTTTTTAAAGTAGTGTATCTTGACTACAGTCTTATTGATGAAGGAACTGTTGGGCTTGTGAAAAAAATTCCTGAAGTTCCTATAAGATGTCATTTAGCAAGAGTGTATAAAACTTCATCCAAGCCTCAAAGAGTTAACCAATCCATAAGTCTTATGGTCAACTGGAGCATAGGATATTGGTCATATATAGTTTACTGATTACCAAAGTTATTGATTTTTTTTCTAAGATTTTATTTATTTAAACATGAGAGACACAGAGAGGCAGAGACATAGGCAGAGGGAGAAGCAGGCTCCCTTGGGAAGCCCAATGCAGAACTTGATCCCAGGACCCAAGGATCATAACCTGGGCCAAAGGCAGACACTCAACCACTGAGCCACCCCAGGCATCCTGACTTTGAGATAAGAAATAGAGAATATCTCAGAGCAGATATGGAGTGACTATTGTCAGTCAGGTTGATGGTTCTGCTTACTGAGTTGAAGTTTCATTAAATTGACCAAAGCATGAAAAAAAGCACAGATCCAAGTTTCAGCCACTCAATAATTCAGGAGGAACTATATGATACATATAAAAATAACTATGCATCATTGGATATAATTTGACCCATTAATTAATAAGGCAACAAACTGTATCCAGAAAACTGGATTTCCATTTACAAAATAATAAAATTGGACCCTTAGCTTACAATCAAATTGAATGAAAGACTTAAGTATAAAATCTGAAACCTGAAAATTCCTAATAGAAAACACAGGAGGAAACATCCTTGACATTGGTCTTGACAGCATTTTTTTGGATTTGACACCAAAACGTATATATATATATATTATATATAACAAGCTGAGAAGTTTTTCACAGCAAAGGAAACAAGTGACAAAATGAACAAATCACAGAATGGAAGAAAATATTTGCAAATCACCTATCTGATAATGGGTTAATATCCAAACTATATAAGGAACTTATACAACACAATAGCTAAATAAATAAATAAATAAATAAATAAATAAATAAATAAATCACCCTATTTTAAAACAGGCATAATATCTAAACAGACCTGTTTCCAAAGAAGACATACAAATGTCCAACCGGTATATAAATGAAGTTCAATATCACTATTAATCAGGTACATGCAAATCTAAAGCACAATGAGCTGTCACCTTACGCTTGTTAGGATGGCTATGACCAACCAGTGAAGAAATAACAAGTGTTGGCAAGGATGTAGAGAAAAGTGAGTTCTCATATACTGTTGGTGGGAATGTAAATTGGTACAGCCAATTGTATGGGAAACAGTATAGAGCTTTCTCAAAAAGTTAAAAGTAGAACTATTATATCATCCACCAATCTCACTTCTAGTTATATGTCCAAAGGAAATAAAATATCAAAGAGATAACTGTTCTCCCATGTTCACTGCAGCATTATTCATAGTAGCCAAGACATGGAAACTAACTGCTAATCAACAGATGAATAGATAAAGAAAAGGCAATAAAAAGAGAGAGAGAGAGAATGGAATATTATCCAGCCTTTTTTTTTAAAGGAAAGGTGTTTTTTTTTAATATTTTATTTATTTATTCATGAGACACACACACACACACACACACACACAGAGACAGAGACACAGGCAGAGGGAGAAGCAGGCTCCATGCAAGGAGCCCGATGTGGGCTCGATCCTGGATCTCCAGGATCACACCCCAGGCTGCAGGCAGCGCTAAACCGCTGCGCCACCGGGGCTGCCCTAGCCAGCCTTTTTAAAAAAGGAAATTGTCATTTGCAACATGTATGAATCTGGAGGACATTATGCTACGTGAAATAAGTCAGACACAAAAGACAATGCTGCATGTATCACTTTTATATGGAACCTAAAGTAGTTGAACTCATGGTTACAGAGTAGAATGGTGATTACCAAGGGCTGGGGAATGGGGGCAAAGGAGAGTGTTAGTGAAAGGATGTAAACTTTCAGTTCTAAGATGAATAAATTCTGGAGACCCAGAGTACAGAATGATGACTCTAGTTAATAATAAGGTACTATATACTTGAAATTTGCTGAGAGTAGATCTCAAGTGTTCTGAACACACACACACACACAAAACCTGGTAACTGGGGCACCCAGGTGGCTCTGTGGTTGAGTGTCTGCCTTTGGCTCAGGTCATGATTCTGGGGTCCTGGGATTGAGTCCTACATCGGGTTCCCTGTAGGGAACACAGGCAGAGGGAGAAGCAGGCTAAACAGTTTGTTAAAGAGACTACATGTCGGCCTACTTGCATGGAGCCTGCTTCTCCCTCTGCCTGTGTCTCTGTCTCTCATGAATAAATAAATAAAATTTTTTAAAAAAGAATAAAAAAATAAAAAAAATAAAATGATCTCAGTATATCCAACAATGATTGAAAGACACTATTGATTATATAATGGAAACTGATTTAAGAGATACTAAATATTAAAAATACATCTTATATTTAATAAAACAAATTTATGCTGCATAAAACTACATATATTATTTCTAATATTAAATTATGAAAGACTTATTTTTCAGATAAGGAAGTCAAGTTTCTGTAAAACTTCCATCTGTAAATACCTTTTTATCAAGACATGTTTAAAATAATTTATAAAATAATTTGTAAAATTTTGTAACTAAAGATCAAACATAAATGCACTTTATGAATTACTTTTCTGTACTGCATACCTATTTATTTGTTTAAAGTAATTTATACGTTGAATTGGTTAGTTTTCTCTTAACCCTGCTTGTATTCTAGGTGCCCTCAAGGTTGGCAAGCATTTTTTTTTTCATTTCCTGTCAACAGTCTACCTGGTGGCCTCTAATTCAGTGAAGAATACTCAGGGAATTCTGAGTTTATAAAATGGAGTATTTGCTTCTTTTATTTTCCATTAACAACACCTAACATTATATACAGTTAAATAGTTCAGTTTTACTGAAACAAATTGTAATGAGATCACTATAATTTTTTTTTTTTTATGATAGTCACAGAGAGAGACAGAGAGAGAGAGGCAGAGACGTAGGCAGAGGGAAAAGCAGGCTCCATGCACTGGGAGCCCGATGTGGGATTCGACCCCGGGTCTCCAGGATCGTGCCCTGGGCCAAAGGCAGGCGCTAAACCGCTGCGCCACCCAGGGATCCCGATCACTATAATTTTGAAAGGTGGATTTTGAAGTTGCTTTTCTCTTAAAGATAATATATTTTCTACCAGAGCCTAACTGTAGTAGATACATTCCTTTGGAACATTTCAATACGTCTAAAGAACTGTTAACATCAAAAAGAAATTGTTTACAAGTGGAGGATTCAAGATGGTGCAAATCAAAGCTTCAATGAGGTATCACCTCTCACCTGTCAGAATCGCTAAAATCAACAACACAAAAAAAACAACAAGTGTTGGTGAGAAAGGGGAACCCTCTTGCACTGTTGGTGGGCATGCAAACTGGGGCAGCTGCTCTGGAAAACACTATGGAATTTCCAGAAAAAGCTAAAAATAGAACTACCTTACAGTCCAGCAATTGCACTACTAGATATTTACCCAAATAATATAAAAATACTAATTCAAAGGGACACATGCATCATGATGTTTATAGCAGCACTATCATCAATAATGAAATTATGGAATCAGCTGAAGTGTCCATCAACTAATAAATAAATAAAGAAGAACCGGCATATATACACAATGGAATATTACTCAGCCATAAAAACGAATGAAATCTTGCCATGACATGAATGGAGCTAGAGAGCATTATGCTAAGAGAAAGAGATCAGAGAAAGACAAATTCCATATGCCTCTCATATGTAGAATTTAAAAAACAAAACAAATGAGCAAAGGGTAAAAGAAAGAGAGAGAGAGGCAAACCAGGAAACAGACTCTCAACCATAAGGAACAAACTGATGTTTTCCAGAATAGAGGTGGGTGGAGGGATGGATTAAGTGGGTAAGCAAATTAAGGAGTGCATTTGTGATGAAGACCAGGTGTTGTTTGGAATTATTGAATCACTGTGTTGTACAGCTGAAAGTAATATTGTACTGTATGTTAACTAATTGGAGTTTAAATAAAAACTTTTAAATTTTTTCTCATAGAGTTGGAAACCATCAATGAAACAAAAAGGCCACCTACAGAATAAGAGATGATATTTCCAAGTGATATATCTGGTAAGAGATTATCATCTAAAATATATAAAGAACTCATACAACTCTATACCAGAAAGAACAAATAATCTGATAAGAAAATGGACAGAAGACTTGAATAGACATTTTTCCAAAGAAGACATATAGTTGGCCAGGAGATATATGAAAAGATACTTAACATCACCATTCATGAGGGCAATGCAAATCAAAACCACAATAAGATATTACCTCATAATATCTTTTGGCTAGTATCAAAGACAAGAAATTTCAATTATTGTTGAGAATGTGCAGAAAGGGGAACCCTTTTGAATTGTTGAAGGGTATGTAAATTAGTGCAAAAACTCTGGAAAATAGCTTGGAGATTCCTTTAAAAATTTGAAATATAGGCGTTATGATGGTGGAGTAAGTAGGAGGAGGACTCTATGCTTGTCTTGTTCCTTGAACACAGCTAGATACATATCAAATCATTCTAAGCACCCATGAAATTGATCTAAGGACTGACAGAACAAACTACACAACTAGAGGGAAAGAAGAGGCCATATCATGCAAGGTAGGAGGTATGGAGGCAGGGTCTGGGGGAGAAAATGACTGTGGGTACTGTGGAGGGGCAGGAGCCCTGATCACAGAGAGATAAAATAGAGACACAGACAGACAGACAGACAGAAGAGAACAGCGTACAGGCATCACACAAGGAAAAGATAAAACCATTGTGTAAAATTTGCAAAATACAGAGATACGGAAAAAATCCTAAAAACAGCAAGGGAAAAGAAATCCTTAACTTATGAGGGAAGACAAATAAGGTTATTGGTGGCAGATCTTTCCACAGAAACTTGGCAGGCCAGAAGAGAGTAGCATGATATATTCAACATGCTGAATGGGAAAAATATGTAGCCAAGAATACTTTATCCAGAAAGTCTGTAATTCAGAACGAAAGAGAGATAAAGAGTTTTCCAGCCAAACAAAAACTAGAGTTTGTGACCACTAAACCAGTCTTGCAAGAAATATTAAAGGAAACTCTTTGAGTGGGAAAGAAATACCCAAAGCAATAAAGAGTAGAAAGGAACAGGGACAATCTCCAGAAGAAATTACTTTACTGGTGATACAATGGCACTAAATTAATATCTATCAGTAGTCACTCTGAATGTAAATGGACCAAATGCTCCAACCAAAAGATGTAGGGTATGAGAATGGATAAAAAATAAAATAAAAAAACAAGAGCCATCTATATGCTGCCTACAAGAGACTCATTTTATTTTATTTTTATTTTTTTTTTATTTTTTTATTTATGATAGTCACAGAGAGAGAAAGAGAGGCAGAGACACAGGCAGAGGGAGAAGCAGGCTCCATGCACCAGGAGCCCGATGTGGGATTCGATCCCGGGTCTCCAGGATCACGCCCTGAGCCAAAGGCAGGCGCCAAACCGCTGCGCCACCCAGGGATCCCGAGACTCACTTTATACTTAAAGATACTTGCAGACTTAAAATGAGATGGAGAACCATTTATCATTCTAATGGATGCCAAAAGAAGTTAGCCATACTATATATAACTAGATTTTAAACTAAAGACTGAAACAAGAAATGAAGAAGGACAATAATAAAGGGGTCTATCCAACAAGAAGATCTAACAATTGTAAATATTTATACCCCCAACCCGGGAGCACCTAAATATATAAAACAATTAATAACAAACATAAAGAAACTCATTGATAATAGGTTACTTTAATACCCCACTTACAGCAATGAACAGATCATCTAAACAAAAAATCAACAAAGAAACACTGGCTTTGAATGACACCCTGGACCAGATGGACTTAACAGATATATTAAGAACATTTCATCTTAGAGCAGCAGAATATACATTCTCTTCAAATGCACATGGGATGTTCTCCAAAATAGATCACATACTGAGTTACAAATCAAGTCTCAACAAATGCAAAAAGATTGAGATCATACCATGCATATTTTCCAAACACAATGCTATGAAGCTTGAAGTCAATCACAAGAAAACATTTGGAAAGACCACAAATACATGGATATTAAAGAGTATCCTACTAACGAATGAATGGGTTAACCAGAAAATTAAAGAAGAAATTAAAAAAAGACATGGAAACAAACGAAAATGAAAACATAACAGTTCAAAACCCTTGGGATGACCAAAAACAATCATAAGATGCAAGTATATAGAAATACAGGCCTATCTCAAGAAGCAAAAAAAAAAAAAAAACCTCAAATACACAAAATTAACCTTATATTTGAAAGAGCTAGAAAAAGAAGAGCAAATAAAGCCTAAAGCTCACAGAAGAATGGAAATAATAAAGATTAGAGCAGAAAGAAATGATATAGAAACAATGAAAAAAAATCCCAATAGAACAGATCAATAAAACTAGGAGCTGGTTCTTTGAAGGAATTAATAAAATTGATAACCCCCTAGGTAGACTTATCAAAAAGAAAAGAGAAATGACCCAAATAAATAAAATCACAAATGAGAAAGGAAAGATCACAACCAACATGGAAGAAATACAAGTTTTGTTTTTAGAGAGGAAGAGAGTGAGTGGTTGGCGGGGGAAGGGGCATTTAGGGGGAGACAGGAAGACAGAGAATCTTAAGCAGGCTTCACATCCAACCTGAAGCCCAATGCTGGGTTTGGTCTCATGCCTCTAGATCATGACCTGAGCTGAAGAGTTAGACACTTAACCCCCTGAGCCACCCAAGTGCCCCAGGAATACAAACAATTATAAGAGAATATTATGAAAAATTATATGCAAACAAATTAGGGAATCTGGAAGAAATGGATAAATTCCTAGAAACATAAACTATGAAAACTGAAACAGGAAGAAATAGAAAAGTTGAACAGATTCATAGCCAGCAAAGAAATTGAATCAGTAATCAAAAATCTCCCAATAAACAGAAGTTCAGGGCCAGATGGCTTCCCAGAAGTCTACAAAACATTTAAATAAGAGTTAATATCTATTCTTCTCAAAGTGTTCCAAAAAACACAAATGGAAGGAACACTTCCAAACTCATTTTATGTGGTCAGCATTACTTTGATTCCCAAATCAGATAAAGACCCCATTAAAATGAAGAATTATAGGTCAGTATCCCAGATGAACATGGATACAAAATTTCTGAACAAAATACGAGCAAATAAAATCTAACAGTACATTAAAAGAATCATTTAACACAATCAAGTGGGGTTTATTCCTGGATTTGCAAGGGCAGTTCATTCACAAATCAATCAGTGTGATACATCATATTAATAAAAGAAAGGATAAGAACTGTATGATCTTCTCAATAGACACGGAAAAAGCATTTGACAAAATACAGAATCCATTCTTGATTTAAAAAAACCCTCAACAAAGTAGGGGTATAGGGAACGTACCTCAACATCATATATGAAAGACAACAGGTAATATTATCCTTAATGAGGGAGAACTGAGAGCTTTTCCTCCAAGGTCAGGAACATGATAGGGATGTTTGCTCTCACCATTATTTGACATAGTACTGGAAGTCCTAGCCTCAGCAATCAGACAACAAAAAGAAATAAAGGGCATCCAGATCAGCAAGGAAGAAGTCAAACTTTTACTATTCACAGATGACATGATACTCTATGTAGAAAACCGAAAAAGACTCTACCAAAAAATTGCTAGAACTGATACAAAGTCACAGGATACAAAATCAATGTACAGAAATTTGTTGCATTTGTACATACCAATAGTGAAGCAGGAGAAAGAGAAATCAAGGAATTGACCCATTTATAACTGCACCAAAATCCATAAGATACCTAGGAATAACCTAATAAATCTACAGAGGCAAAAAATCTGTACTCTGAAAACTATGGAACACTTATGAAAGAAGTTGAGGATGACCTAAAGAAATAGAAAAACATTCCATACTCATGGATTAGAAGAACAAATATTGTTAAAGTATCAATACTACCTGAGGCAATCTATACATTTAATGCAATCCCTATTAAAATACCACCAGCATTTTTCACAGAGCTAGAACAATCTTAAATTTGTATGGAACCAGAAAACACCCCAAATAGCCAAAGCAATATTGAAAAAGATAAGCAAAGCTGGTGGCATCACAATTCCAGGCTTCGATTTATATTACAAAGCTGTACTCATCAAGATTGTATGGCACAGGCACAAAACCAGACACATAGATCAATGGAGCAGAATAGAAAACCCAGAAATGGTCTCACAACTACATGGTCAACTAATTTTTGACAAAACAGGAGAGAATATCCAATGGAAAAATGACAGTCTCTTCAAAAAATGTTGCTGGGAAAATTGGACAGTAACATGCAGAAAAATGAAACTGGACCACTTTCTTATACCACACACAAAAATCAATTCAAAGTGAATGAAAGACCTAAATGTGAGACAGGAAACCATCAAAATTCTAGAGGAGGAGGGATGCCTGGGTGGCTCAGCGGTTGAGCGTCTGCCTTTGGCCCAGGGCATGATCCTGGGGTCCCAGGATCGAGTCCCACATCAGGATCCCTGCATGGAGCCTGCTTCTCCCTCTGCCTGTGTCTCTGCTTCTCTCTCTCTGTGTCTCTCATGAATAGATAAATAAATCTTTAAAAAAATCCTAGAGGAGAACATAAGCAGCAACTTCTTTGACCTCAGCCATAGCAGCTTCTTACCAGACGTCTCCAGAGGTAAGGGAAACAAAAGCAAAAATGAACTATTGTGACTTAATCAACATAAAAAGCTTCTGCACAACAAAGGAAACAATCAATAAAACTAAAATGCAACCTGAAGAATGGGAGAAGATATTTGCGAATTACATAGCTGATAAAGGGTTAGTATCCAAAATCTATAAGTACTTATCAAATGAAACACCCAAGAAACAAATAGTCCAGTTAAGAAATGGACAGAAGGCACGGATAGACTTTTTTCCAGGAAAGATATGCAGATGGCTAATAGGCACCTGAAAAGATGCACAATACCACTCATCATCAGAGAAATACAAATCAAAACAATGAGATACCATACCATCTCTTTCAGAATGGTTGAAATTAGCAACACAGGAAATAACAGATCTTGGCAAGGATGCAGAAAAAGGGAAACCCTTTTACACTGTTGGTGGGAATGCAGTCTAGTGCAGCCACTCTGGAAAACAGCAAGGAGGTTCCACAAAAAGTTAAAATTGAACTATCCTACAACCTAGCAATTGCTCTACTAGGTAATTACCTAAAGGACAGAAAAATACGGATTCAAAGGGGCAGATGCACCCCAATGTTTATAGTGGCATTATCAGCAACAGCCAAATTATGGAAAGAGGTCAAATGTCCACTGACTGAAGAAAGGATGATGAAGATGTGGTATATATATAAATAAATATATATATATATATATGATGGAATATTACATATGATAAAAAAGAATGAAATCTTGCCATTCACAATGAGATGGATGGAGCTAGAGAATATTATGCTAAGCAAAATAAGTCAGTCATAGAAAGACAGATACCATATGATTTCACTCATATGTGGAATTTAAGAAACAAAACAGGTGACTATCGGGGTAAAAAAGAGAGTGAAACTGTAAAAGAGACTCTTAACTATAGAGAACAAACTGAGGGCTGCTGGAGACGAGATGTGTGGGGAGTGATGGGCAAGATGGGTAATGGGGATTAAGAAGGGCACTTGTGGGGGTGCCTGTGTGGCTCAGTGGTTGAGCATCTACCTTTGGCTCATATTGTGAATCCCAGGGTCTTGGGATGGAGTCCTGCACTGGGCTCCCTGTGGGAAGTCTGCTTCTCCCTCTGCTTCTCTGTGTATCTCGTGTTTAAATAAATAAAATCTTTAAAAAAAAAAAAAGAAAGAAGTGCACTTGTGATGAGCACTGGGTGTCATATGTAAGTGATGAATCACTGAATTCTATTCCTTAAACTAATAAACTAATAAACTAATATTCCTTAAACTAATAAACTAATATTATAAGTTAACTAAGTAGAATTTAAATAAAAACTTGAAAAATTAAAAAAATTAAAATATAAGTGCCATATGATCCAGCAATTTGCTCTTAGATATTTATCTGAAGAAAATGAAAACATTAATTTGGAAGGATATATACCGCTTTGTCCATCACATTATTCACAATAGCCAAGACGTGGAAGCAACCTAAATGTCCATCGGAAAATAATTAGGAAAAAAAAAGATGTGGTATATAATATATATACATATATATATATATATCCATTGAATATATATATGTGTATATATATTCAGTGGAACATTATCTAGTCATAAAAGGAATGAACTCTTGCCATTTGCAGCAACATAGATAGACCTAGAGGATATTATGGTAAATGAAGTAAATCAGACAAAAAAAGGCAAATATCATATAACTTTACCTATTGGTGGAATCTAAAAAATAAAACAAAACAGAAACAGACTAACAGATACATACAGAGAGCAAACATTTCTTTGCCAGAGGGAAGAGTGGTGGGCAGATTGAAGAAATAGGTGAAGGGATTTAATTTACAATCTTCAAGTTATAAAATAAATAAGAAACAGGGATTTAATGTACAACCTAGGGAATAGTCAATAACATTGTAAAAACCATGTATTATGCCACATTGAAACTAGACTTATGGAGATCTTTTTATGATGTATATAAATATCGAGTCACTATATTGTGCACCTGAAACTAATATAATATAGTGTCAGCATGCTTTAATCAAAACAAAAAAGCAGTAATCCTTTAAAAATTACCTTCCTCAGGACGCCTGGTTGGCTCAGCTGTTTAATGCCTGCCTTAGGCCCAGGGCGTGATCCTGGAGTCCCGGGATCAAGTCCCACATTGGGCTCCCTGCATGGAGCCTGCTTCTCCTTCTGCCTGTGTCTCTGCTTCTCTCTCTTCTGTCTCCCGTGAATAAATAAATAAAATCTTTTAAAAAAAAACACCCTCTAGGGAATTTCTTTGGAAATGAAAACAGCTTTATAAAACAGCACAGAATCTTAACACTGAAAGTAATTATATGACTTTGTGTATATTAGAGTCTTATATAAGTTATAAAAAATTTCAAAATTATAAAACCTAATGTTATTATCAAAGAAGTATGTCCAATATAAGAAAAGTGCTTACATAAATTTTAAAAATCATTCTTAGCTTATTTTTATGTAAAATCCAATAGTATATGCTAAATTAAGTATTAATAATCTTGAAGCGGTTTTTATTCTCAACTTCTGAGTTGAAAGATTTTCAATCTTTTTTCAACTTAAATACTAGCTATCTAACTTAAACGGGGCATTTTTAAATATTGTTTTGCATTCATCTGAACAGTAGATGAAGACTATTCTATGACTTTTCATTTAATTCCTTGCTTTAAAATGAGTTAAAAAAAATTTTTTTTTGTTTGTTTGAGAGAGACAGACTGTGAGCAGGAGTGGGGGCAGAGGGAGAGAGAGAATCCTAAGCAGGCTCTACCCTAGGTGTGGAGCCTATTGGGGGTGAAGTGGGGGGCTTTATCTCTGGAACCTGAGATCATGAGTTGAACTGATATCAAGAGTTGGATGCTTAACTGAGCCACCTAGGTGACCCTAAAATGAGGGTTATTAAAAATTTGTTATTTATTTTTCTTGTTTTCCTTTGAAAGAATGTATTTCTCCATGTTCTAATGGAACATAGCTATTCTTAATTGTTTCACAGATCACTGAACACTGTTTCTTTTTCATTCATAAAGGACACTTCTCCTTCAGTTAAATTAGTTTTTGATATTTAAATTTGTGCCTTCACCCTCATTTTGATAGTAATTTCATTTACATTTGAGAGGTAGTCTTCCCAGTGTATTCAGCAAGGATAGGCCAGGATATGTGTACAGTTTTGGCTACACAATTTAAGAGTTTGGAGTATTGAGAAAGGATTCAGAAAAGGTCTCTAAATTTGATGAAAAAGTAATAAAATAAAAGCTATGAGGAATGATTGGAAGGCAACGTGGATAGGTTTTCTAGTATTCAAGAATATTTAATGTGAATTATGATGACATTTTATTGGTATCATCCAAAGGTATTAAATAGGAGAGTTCTTTAGTAAACAAAAAAGGTAAGTCCAAACTACTCTCTATTGCTTTTCTTTTCTTTTGTCACTGTAACCATTCTGTGTCTTGGACTCAAAGTGAACAACTTGAGTTGAAACTATGTTATGAAGAAATTCAAGTGAACCCACCCTAATCAGAATCAATTGCAGTACATTATAAATGCAGATCATGGGATAACTCTGTTTTAGGCTAGCACACTTTTCTGATCCCTAAATCTTATTGTTGCTGTTCTTTGCTCTAATTTATCTTGCTTTCACCATCCAGTTTCAATGAAAATTACTAGTATTGGCCCTTAAAGAGAAAAGCCATTTCTTATTTGGCTCATAAGAACACATGTATTGGGAAACTTCTGCCAGTATAATAAATAATAAATTCCTCCACTGAAATTAGCAGTGGTCCATGGTTTTGACTTGAACCCTTCCTAAAGTCTTTTAACCTCTAAGGGTTTCATATGTATAGTCAATCATCTTAAATTATCTTTCTTCTCAGTTTCTCATTTTTAACTCTGCATTTTTGCAGAGCACTGTATTTTATTTTTCATGCATCTGCTTCTCATTTGGACTTGTTATTCACAAATATATTTCTACAGTTTTCTTATTTAGAATCTAAAAGTATACTCACTGTCTTTCCTGTGGAAGAAGCTTGTAGCTTTACACAAATAAATAATACTTAAATCTAGATTTGATGACAAGATGGTGGTGCCAGCACAGGAATTACAAAATATATCATAAAATAGAGAAAATATTTAGAAGTAGGTAAAATATAGATTGGAAATTAAAAAGAGAATGAGTATCATGTGCCTATCAGAAATCTGAAATGTATCTGCTAAATGTATTGTGGATGAAACTGTGTGAAAAAGCAAAATTGAGGACCGCTGTATAATTATCTTCCTGAGAGAAAAAGAATGTTCTTCATTTATTCCCTGCCCTGGAAAGAGGGAAACAGATACCTAGAATCCTGTAGACAACTCTTTTGTCTGAGAAGTAAAAACTGTGTTTTCCTAAGAGATGGAAGCCCACAGGGAGTTCAGGAGCTAATCAAAGATTTCCATTTCACTATCACATACCTCTGTGAACAAGGGCATTGTGGCAGGCACATTAAGAGTGAGCTACTTCTAAAGAAGATAGACCAGTCATAACGATGGATTCTTCTCTAAGGGGACTGTCTATATTTATGTAGCGATGTAATAACTCATGATCATGGCTCTGCCAATGATTAATGTTTCATTTTCCTTTCTACTCTTTTAAATGATATACTGTCAGATTTTTCTTTTTCTTTTTTTCCCTCCCTTAAATTAAGACCTGATGTGTCCTTTAGGAAAAATTCAGATTTTGAATAAAGCAATGCTTATCTTGGTTTTAAGTAATTTAATTCTTGCCTGACTGTAAGACAGCTCTGGATCAGCATGGAGACTTCTCTCTCTCTTTTTAAAAAGATTTATTTATATATTTATTCATGAGAGAGAGAGAGAGAGACACGTAGAGACACAGGCAGAGGGAGAAGCAGGCTCCATGCCGGGAGCCTGACACGGGACTCAATCCTGACACTCCAGGATCACACCCTGGGCCAAAGGCAGGCACTAAATCACTGAGCCACCCAGGGATCCCCAGCATGGAGACTTCTAAAGAAGGATGAATAAACAAAGTGAAGTGAAAATAGGCATGAAAAAAGCCTTCATAATCAGTAGAAGGGCTCCTGCTAGAGATTCAAGACATTTATCCCTTTTAAATATATAATTTAAGATATATTCACAAAAATCCTTCAACTTTGTTTTCAAGATCATTTAAAAAATTATTTTCCATGAAACTTCTCAATGAAAACATAGGTATAGTTGTATAGAGTGAGGCAGATGAATAGAAGATGTGATTCAGAAAAAAAATGAATTAATGAAAAGACAAAACACACAAATTCTCAGAACACAGAAGAAAAAGATGAAAATAAAGACAAGAAAATAATAATAAAATAGGCATCTCACTCTGTAGGTCATAAGTTTCTTAAGAGATAACAAAACAATTAGAACCACAAAGACATGATCTATTAAAAAATGGTAAATTGGACTTCATTAAAATTAAAAATCTCTGCCCTGCAAAAGATAATGTTAAAAGAATAAGATAAACCACTGATGGGAGAAAATATTTGAAGAAGACACATCTGACAAAGGACTGTTATCCAAAATATGCAAAGTACTCATAAAATCCAACAATAAGAAAATGAGCGATCTGACTAAAAAATGGGCAAAATTTTGAACAGATACCTGCACCAAAGATGATACACATATGGCAAGTAAGTTTATGAAAAGATGTTTGACATCGTATGTCACTAGGAATTTGAATGAGATATCACTGCACATCTACTGGAATGGCCAAAATCAAATACACTGTTAATACCAAATACTGTTGAGAATGTTGGGCAACAATGTTCACTGTTGGTGGGAATGCAAAATGGTACAGCTACTTTCCAAGAAAGTTTGACAGTTTATTAAAAAAATAAAACTAAACATATTCTTACCATATGATTGCTCTTTGGTATTTATTCAAAAGACTTGAAAACTTATGTCCACAAAAAAAAAAAACATGCGCAAGGATGTTTTTGAAGCTTTATTCATAACTGCCAAAACTTGTAGGCAAACAAGATGTTCTTCAGTAGATGAATAGATAAACTGTGTTGTATGCAGACAATGGAATATTAGTCATCTCTAAAAAGAAATAAGCTAACAAGTTCTGAAAATTTATGGAGAAAAGTTAAATGAATATTACTATGTGAAAGAAACTAACTCGAAAAGGCTAGCGATTGTATGATTCCAACTATATGACATTTTAGAGAAGGTAAATATGGAGATAGAAAAAGATCAGTGATTTCAAGGAATTATGTGGGGAGTAAGGGATGAATAGTCCAAAAGCAAAGGATTTTTAGGGCAGTGAAACCATTGTGTACGATACTACAATGATGATACATGTCACTACAGATCTGTACAAACTCATAGAAGGTACAGCACCAAGAGTGAACGAACCCTAATGTAAAACACGTGAATTCTGGGTGATAATGGTGTGTCTGTGTATGTTATCAGTTGTAACAAATGCACCACTCTCGGTGGAGGCTGTATTAATAGTATAAGGAAGTCGTGTTTTGGGGGCACCAGGGATATATGGGAATTCTCTGTACTTTCTGCTCTGTTTTGCTGTGAACCTTAAAACTGCTATAACAATTATTTAAAAAAGAAATCATTCATAGTCTAAAAGTTTCAGTGAAGTTTACTGCCATGATAAGGATGATGGCAGTGTGATTGGGCTACCTGTATTTATCCTTATTCTGTTTGTCATCATTAGGAGGAAATTTCTAGAGAATTACAAAACAAAAATTCCAGTGTTTTCACTCTGAACACATAACAACCAGAACTGACCACTTAGATGAGGCACACATCCTTGAGAGGATAGAATTATCACAGGAGAGAACATGCTGGGGAAGGAGTTGATAATATCTATATGGCTGGAATGTGTAAGAATGAGTACTTTAAGTATTGAAATGAATATATTTGCATATTTTAATTGTGAGTTGTGATGTAGAATACGTTGCTGATATTTGTCGGAAGGTATAGGCAATCAGGCAGTCTGGCACAACCCCTATCTTTTTGTAGGCTGTGTTAACTGGCATAGAAATTTCTAGCCATAAAAACAAGGCCATTAGAAATTTTTCTCAGTAAAAGGTAGAGAACAATATAATCTTTGGTTCTGGTCCATGAGCCTTCAGCACAGAGACCCTTGACATTGATGCACTAAAAGCTCAGACTCAGCACTATGGATTTACACAAAAACATCTCTTTCCCCAAGGTCTTCCCATTGTGCCTGAGGGATGAGTTTTTCCAACTAACAGACTCTACTTGAATAATCATCTCTCTTGCCTTCTGCATCTTCTAATTCTCACCCAACTCACAAATCTCCTTTTCTTTCAGTCCAGAAATCTTCCCCTAATTTTTGTCCTAGGATTATGGCCCCTGTTCTGTGAGGAAATTTTACCTTGCTGTACATCCATTTGTTGCTACCAATCCTAAATAGATGCTGCTAAAGCATTCCTAAGGAAAACAAAATCACACAACTATGAAGGTTGTGTGACATGACAAATGACAAACTTGTGTACCATGACCAATTTAGTTCCCAACCTCAACTGGGCACTGAATAAATACTGCTTAGTAGTTTTTTTATTTATTTTTTTGCTGCTTTCTTTTTCTCTAGATTTTTTATTGCAAATTAAAACTTTACTACTCCACTTAATCCTCCATTTCCTCACTAGCAGGAGATGATCTTTTATTTTAACCATGCTATTTCTTTGCTTACCTTAGCAAAGTTTACTTATTCCTAATAAGATCTCATTTTTTACCTATTTCTGGAAGATAGTTTTTTGACCTCCACAAGCCTAACTTAATTGAGCACTTCTACCCCTGAGGAAATAGCATATTTTTAACACCTTTGTTATAGCAGCATCTCTGAGACAATTATTTTGTACATGTCTATTCAATCCCTAAAGCTAGTAATGGAGGAGTGTGCTAATGAATTTTTATTCAGCTTGCATCCCTAAGGCTGAACATTGTAGGCCTGGGTATATAGATAGTTACAATGGGCAGATGGCCCTATTGTTGCCCATTAACATTCATTGGGAAAATCACATTTATTTCATTTCCTATTGGTTTTGTGGGTAGGATATCATTTTTTTCTCCCTTTCTTTAGAAATAGTCAAGATTTGGTTTGTGATGTTCTATTTTGAGGTTAATAAACAAATCCTGGGAAAGGAGAAAAATCCTTTCATGTGCTAGAGTTGATAAGGTAGGATGATTTAATTCTAGAGCTACCAGTGACTGCCTTCATTGATTATATAAAAGGTGAAGACAGAAAGAGAAAAATGAAATTCCCAGAAACATCTGGGGACCAGTAAGAAGACCTAGACAATAGGAATGATCTCATCTTCTCCCAACAGGAATACTAAGCTCTATGAATGGGGACTTGTCCTTCTTTTGTTATAAGGGCTTGAAGGGGCAAGAAAGGCTATGGAGCTCATAAAATTATCCTTAGGTGTACTTTTTAAGAAAGAGGGCAAAGGTAAATCTCTGACTTGTCATTTCACTTGGAGAAGCCTACCCTACTCCTTTAGGAGGGTCAGGAGTGAACCTTTAGAAGGACTTCAACTTTCTTTTTTTAGAATTTAAATTCAATTTGCTAACATGTAACACCCAGGGCTCATCACGTTATGTACCCTCCTTAATGCCTGTCACCCAGGTACCCCACCCCCCCTCCTCTTCTGCAACACTTTGTTTTCCAGAGTTAGGAGTCTCTCATGGTTTGTCTCCCTCTCTAATTTTTCCTCAGTTTCCCCCCTTTCCCTTATGGTCTTTTCCACTATTACTTATATTCCACATATGAGTTAAACCATGTGATAATTATCTTTCTCTGATTGATTTATTTCACTTAACATAATACCCTTCAGTTCCAACTAGGTCAATGTAAATGGTAGGTATTCATCCTTTCTGATGACTGAGTAATATTCCAATGTATATATACACACCACATCTTCTTTTTCCATTCATGTGTTGAAAGACATCAAGGCTCCTTCCAGTTTGGTTATTGTGGACATTGGCTGCTATGAACATCGGGATTCAGGTGTCCTGTCATTTCACTACATCTGTATCTTTGGGGTAAATCCCCAGTAGTGCAATTGTTGGGTCATAGGGTAGCTCTATTTTTAACTTCTTGAGGAACCTCCACATTGTTTTCCAGAGTGGCTGCACCAGCTTGCATTCCCACCAATAGTGCAAGAGGGTTCCTGGGTTCCTCTTTTTCCACATCCTTGCCAATGTTTATTGTTTCCTGTCTTGTTAATTTTAGCCATTCTCAGTGTAAAGTGGTATCTTATTGTGGTTTTGATTTGTACTTCCTGATAGCAAGTGATGTGGAATATTTTTTCATGTGCTTGTGTAGATCTTCTTTGGAGAAATTTCTGTTCATGTTTTCTGCCCATTTCTTGGCTGGATTGTTTGGTTTTTTGGGTGCTGAGTTTGGTAAGTTCTTTATAGATCTTGGATATTTGCCCTTTATCTGATAGGGACTTATACTTCTAACAGTGGTGAATAGCCATTTCTGGCTTACTTTCCTGCTTAAAACAACTGGAAAAACTGAGTAAAATTTAACAAACATTGAGAGCTAACAAGGAATTGCAAAATTATTAGACCAAAGTCCAGAAGATGGAAATTGAAAGAAACAAATTTAGAATTTATATATACTGTTCCCTTGTACAGTACATTGCTGATTCCCAAAGAAGCCAATGAATTTATGGCACTTGCAGAACCCACCATATAGGGGAAAGGCTAGTGTGAATACCCTAGAAATAAGGCTGATCTTGAAGTAGAAAAGGAGAGTACATAATCTGATTCATCTTCAAGTTAGCAAGAATAATCTTTAAAAAATTTCTTTAATAACATTTCAAGAAAGGATAATTACAGACTAATCTCTCTCATCACTTATAGATGCAAAAATATTAGCAAAGCAAATCCATGTATATATATGTATACCTTTATACAAATGTGTATGTATATAAATGCACATATTAGTATATGTGTATTACAGGTGATGGCATGTATATACATTCATGTGTATTTGTGTATGTGTTATTGACAGGCTGATTTTAAAATGGAAATAAATACAGGGGTGCCTGGCTGGCTCAGTTGGTTGAGTGTCTGACTTTTGATTTCAGCTTAGGTCATGATCTCAGGGTCATTAGATCAAGTCCTGTGTCAGGCTCTGTGCCTAAGATTCTCTCTCTCCCTCTCTCTGCCCTCTCCCCATTCACATACTCTCTCTCTTTACAATCTTTAAAAAATAAAATAAAATAAAATAGAAATACAAAAAGCCGACTTTAGAAAAGACACTCTTAAAGAACAGGAAAGTAATAAACTCTCTACTCGATAAAAAGACCTTTATAAAATGATAGAAATTGAGACAGTGTGCTATTGAGTCAAAGGGAAAAAAATAGAGTAATAGAAGAGAATAGGCCAAAAGACTTGCTGAGGACATTGTCTCTTTACTAGTCTGTATCATAAATTCATGTGAAAAAAATAATAGTAACACAATACTAATGTAGTTAGCACATAAAAATATTATCTTATATACTTAATTGGTTATAGTTTGAATTCACTTAGCAAAATTTAGAAAAACAAGTATTTTAACAGAGTAGAAGTAAAGGAAAGAGGGTACATTAGAATGAGGAAATAGAAAAGAATCCAGAGACAGTTAAAGCACAATATCCTTTGAAACACAGGGTAGGTAATAAATATAGTTAGTAGATGTGTTAGTAGGATGTTCCTAGGAAAGAGGGGAAAATGGTCTTTAAAAAGGAAAAGAAGAACAAATTAAGTTCAAGATGCATTTGACAAATAATTATATGTTTAATTATAAGAAAAAATAGTCAAATTAGTTATACTAAATCAGAAAATTTTAAATGATATAAATCTGAGCATATGTCACCCTATCATAATGCCATGTATGCCCATGATTGAGGGTCTCAAATGACATACATATCTTTTTCTCTTTTTCTTTCAGCTCTATTTCACTCATGCATGTGTGTAATGAATAGGTACCTGTGGTGTTCAGTACATGCTCTGTTTTTTGTTCAGTGTCACATGAATGCACACGACTGACAAAAATTCCCATTTGTGTGGAGCTTTCATTCTAGTTGTGAAATAGAGAAAATAACAAATAATGTAATAAATAAACTTTATCATCTGTTAGATGGCATTAAGTAGTAAAAAACAGAATGGCATGAAGGAGACTGGGAGTACAGGTTGCTATTTTAAATAAGATGGTTGAGGATGCTTCTTTGAGCAGGTGATAGTTGAGCAAAGACATGGAGCAAAGAAAGTAGAAGAGTTGACAATTAGCATATCTGAAAGTGTATCGCAGCCAGAAAGAATATCTAGGATAATGGCCTTAATATGGCCAGTGCTTCACGCCTTCTTTGTAGATAAATAAAAAGTAGTAGAAATTCATTTGAAAGATAATGAAGTATCAGACTTGGTAGGTCCCATGAACCACCTAGAGGACCTTGGCTTTTTCTTTGACTAAGATGGGAGGATACTGGAAAGGCAGAGGAGTGACAAGATCTAACTTGTGTCTTTAAAGGATCACTCTGGCTGCAGTTGAGAATAGGCTGCAGAGGAGTCAATGTTAAAAGCAGTAAAACTACTTTGAAGGTTATTGGGGGGTGATCCAGCTAAATGCTGATGGTGGCTCTAATCATAAAGGGAACAATGCAGATAGTGGCGTGAGTTATTTATTCCACATATGTTTTGAAGGTCATAACATTTTTTTATGACTGATTGGATCAGTCATAGTCACCTTAATGAAGATGATTGAGAATTTTAGCTTGAGCAACTGATAGGATAGAATTGCCATCAAGTATGATAGGGAAAATTATAAATGGAATACTTTGGGAAAGGGGGCCAGAACCAGTGGTTTAGTTTTGGACACATTAATTTAGATCTGGCTATGCCATATTCTAGCAGAGATGTTGAGTGAGCAGTTGGATATATAAGTCTAGAGTTCAAAACAGAAATCTTGGTAGGAGATTAATAAAAATTAGAGCCATTTGTGTATAAAGGATATTAAACCAAAGAGACTAGATGAAATTACCAAGATACTGTGCATGAAAGAAGAGGAGAAGATATGACTGAGTCCTTGGCCCCTCCAAAGTTAGGGTGCCAGGGAGTAGAGTGGGCATTTGCACAAAAGGCCAAGAACCAGGGACCTACAAGGTAAAAACAAAGGAGAGTAGTGTTAGTCCAAGTGAAGAAAGTGTATCAGTGAAGAGAGAGTGAATCTCATTTTTCAAATCTGCTAATAGGGATGCCTGGGTGGCTCAGTGGTTGAGCGTGTCTGCCTTTGGCTCAGGGCATGATCCTGGAGTCCCTGGATTGGGTCCCACATCGGGCTCCCTGCATGAAGCCTGCTTCTCCCTCTGCCTATGTCTCTGCCTCTCCCTTTCTGTGTCTCTCATGAATAAATAAATAAAAATCTTTAAAAAATAAATTAAAAATTAAACTTGCTATTAAATTATATCAATGGTAATACTGACAGAAGCACTGCTTAGAAGTGTGGAAAAGAAGCCTGATTGGATATGATCTGAGAGAGAACAGAAAGAAATGAAGTAAATAGAGAAGTTATAACATTTAGAGGAATTTTGTAGGAAAGGGGAGCAGCAAATGGGTGATAGTAGGTGGGAAAATGAGGCCAGAGGAGGTTTTGTTTGATACAGAAGCAGATTCTGCATGACTTTTACTTAATGTGACCTTTATAAAAGTCAACTATTTTATCACTAAAATATAACTTTTCAAAGGTGAATCTTCAAAGGCCAGCACAATATTCCACTAAGTACATATAAGATTGGTTAAAATATTATCTTTTGTAACATTACATTAAAAAATTAAAATACTGATTATATGCTATCCACAGCTACACTTTATTATTTGTTAAAAAATGAATACTTAAACTGTGTATATTTTGAATGAATCCTTTGAAATATATTGACCTTTACCTGGTGATTTTAATTGAATATGTGGAACAATTTGAGATATACAAGTTGATGGGTTTATAAAAGACGGTACAAATATTCTCTAAAATGTAAATGATTTTGATGTTTTCAATATGATGCATTGTGTTAAATAATCTTACTTTTACTTTCCAAAAACAATGGGCTGACAAAGATATGATATTAAACACATATCCTCATTTTACAGGTGGAAACAACTGATGCTTATCATATACACAAGTCAAATTGTATAAGTTTGTACAGATATTCTAGTCTTCTTCCTAATACTCTATATTCTAATTATATGGAATAAACATCTTTGGTATTGACGTTTATGTGAGTTCATTGCTTTCATTGCTTTGCATTTTTTCATACATATACCTCTAGACTGGAAATTTTTGACAGGAGAATTGGATTGCTCTTTATTTTTCGTAGGTTTACCACACAAAATTTGGTACCATATGTGTTTAACAAATATTGCCTAAATTTATGAATAAACATTCTAAAATATTATGATTGATATCTCCTCATAAAAGCAAAGACTAAAAATTAGAAGATAACTGACTTCAGATATAAGATACACAAAATTCACACTGTCCTTTTAGGCATTTAGTGTAGCAAAAGTTATACAGGGACATCTGGGAGGCTCAGTCAAGTAAGCACTTGACTCTTGATTTTGGCTCAGGTCATGATCTCAGGGTCAGGAAACCAGCCCTGAGTTGGCCCCTGCGTTAGGCTCTGTGCTCAGAGCGAAGTTCACTTCTCTCTCTCCCTCCCTCTGCTCCACAACCCGCCCCCCCCAACACCATGCTCTCTCTCTCTCTTAAATAAATAAATATCTTTTTAAAGAAGAGTTATGCAAACAGCTAAGATAATGCAATAGCTCAATCTTCTCTATCAGCTGCTGTGACACTCAATAATTGTTGAAGGTATTTTCAGTGTCTTTATGCCAAATCTTTTATCATGGGACAGAAAGTTTTTCTCCTTTCTTACCATTACCTTCAGTCTCTTGTTCACTGGGCTGAGATAAAATAGAGTTCTTGACAGAGAGACTTCAAAAGGAATGTTTGGAAAATGAAAAATGCATAATCCTTTTGTCTTATGATGCCCAGATTAAATTTAACTGAAAACATTTTTAACATTTTGTTCCTAATTTTAACTCTAAGATATTGACAGAAACAGTAGTGAGCTCTTATTCTTAACCGTATTGACTTCCCTCATTATACCCCTTCCTTTCCCGCTATTTTACATTTTTCTCATTGCCTTTTGGGGCCAGTTTTATCAATTTTTATTTTCTGACATAAAAATCTTCTGACTACTAATTTCTCCTCTTTGCTATCTATTAATAGTGTTTCTTGACAGCCCTGTGTGATTAATGACAGCTTTGTAAAATAAACGTTTCACACGCAGCAGTAATTTGAGAAGTACTGCTTGAAGTAAATACTTGTAAAGACCTAAAACTTTTAGGACTTTTGGCAGATGAAAAGGATTTTGTTTGGAAACTTGTATAATATAAGTTGGAAAATGTGCATTCAGGAAGTGCTTTTTGTTGCCATTTCTCGGTCTGTTCAGATATGAATACTACCTATCTTAATAACAGGAGAGACAAACTAGGTGCCTGTTGCTAATAGACTACCACAGGAGCTGACCAAATCACAGGAGACCCCAATACATTTAGTGATGAATTTCATAGTAGGTTCTCAGTGACTACTGTTGACTAGTTGACTTATTGCATTTATTTGTTACAGATGATTTCTTTTTCTCCAACATGAAACATGTGGTGCTTTCTATCTCTTTTATTAAATACGAAATTCTCATACCTATTTATCTAATGGAACAGATACCTGGAAAGCTTTACTTTTTAAGTGTTATAAAATGTCAGTTACCCAGCCTTCTAGAGTTTTAATAATTAGTTCCGCAATGTTGTTAATAAGCCTTCACAGCTTATTAATATGGGCAGGTTTCTATATTTTCTCCCTTTTCCTGGACTTCATTAAGATAGCTCCATACTGAGAGTAGAAGAAAAAGACAAGCCTTATTTAGCAGTAAAACAACTTAACCATAAGCCAACACTAATAAGGAACCTTAACTGTTCCTTAAAATGTTACAGCTGGCTCCCTCAGGGAACATCTCACCAATTGTGCATGCCATGTCTTTTAGGATCTTGGAGCATAGCTTTCAGATCAAGGCTGCTTAGCATTTCGCTGTGAATGTGTAGTAATATTTCCTTAGTGCAAATTTACTCTAACTCTTCCTCCTCCTTCTTCTTCTTCTTCTTCTCAGTCTGAGGTGCTTATATGTATTCTTGTGCTGAGGAGAGCTGGAGCGAGAGTTCTGAGATGGAGTGGATGAGTGCTGAGGGTAGGGAGGGCGTGGAGTTGGCTGTGAGGTACGTTTTTTTTTTCTTTCGTTATTCTGTTTCGTCTTTTTTCTTTCTTCTTTCTTTCTTTTTATTTTTCTTTGCTTTTCTTCTTCTTCTTCTTCTTCTTCTTCTTCTTCTTCTTCTTCTTCTTCTTTCTTTCTTTCTTCTTCTCGATTTCATTTATTTATTTTAGGGAGAAAGAGAGCATGTGTGAATGGGGGAAGGGGCAGATGGAGAGGGAGAGAATCTCAAGCAGAATTCCTGCTGAGTGCAGAGCCCACACAGGGCTTGATCTCATGACCCTGAGATCACAACCTGAGCCAAAAACTAGAGTTGGAGTCTTAATTAACTGAGCCACCAGGGTGTCCTCAACTAATTCTTTACATTATTCCCTGGTTTAAGAGTTTTGAGTCCTAATTAAATAAAAATCCTGCAGTGGCTTGCCATCACATACTTCTTAGCTGAATATACATAATTTTGCTGGTTAGAACCCAAGTTTATGTTCTAGCCTCACCTGACACTTGACCTTATTTAGTCCACTGTAGCATTAGCCCGAACTACTCATTTTGACTATACATAATCTGTTTTCTGTGCCTAGATGTTCTTCTCCTTCTTTAGTTGATGAATTTTTGCTTATTTTCAGTTCCAGTGTTGACACTACTCTGAAGCACTTCCTATTTTCCATGAAGAATTAGTCACTCCCTCTTTTTTTTTGTATCATATACATGTCTCTTATAGCCATAATTAGTTGCTTGCCTGTTTTTCCCTCTTCACGTGTAGAAATCAGAGCTTATACCTTGTCCATTTCCAAGTACAGCACTTGCATAGTATGAAGTCTCCTCAATGTTAATAAATAGATGGCTCTTGGGCTCTTGTCAATATTTTAATTTTGGTATTATTTTATAAACTACTACTATCTTATATCTGGGACACTTTTCTTAAAATACTTTATTAAATAAAATAGCATATAATTTGGGATGCCCTTTTTGTCTTAAAAGCTTGAAGCTGACATGTAAATATAGGACCAAGAAAACAGGAAGGATAATGAACAATAACCAGCCTATGCAATGACTATGGATTATATTTCACATCCCATACAGAAAAGTAGTCTCTGCAAGTCACGTAAGAGTCATCCATTCTCCAGAGAAGCAATACAATATCCTTTCCTAGTGGTTAGGAACCTTGAAAGTCACAGAAGTCTTCTTATGGGCCAAATGAAATATTTCTTAATGAAGTTTAATTTTGTTTCTTGGTTCGTTCCTCAAGGGTAATTGATAGTGGCTGAGTCTCATCAATCAATTAAGAAATCAGTAAGTACTATTTATTGAGTTATTACCACACAGTCATCACTGTAATTACAAAATTGGGAAACATAAGATGTATAAGACACCACAGTTGTTCTTTTGCAGTTTTGATCTCCTTATGATATGCTCCATGGAAAAATCATTTAGTAACTAATCCAAAAATATTTGCTGAGAACCTGATTTGTTCTAGGGACTCAGCAAAGCACTAGGGTTACAGAAAGATTTAATCTTTTTAAGAAATATGAAACAGTCTATCCTCTCCCAAAATGCAACCTTCTTAATATGAATACTTGAATCAAAATGACATGAGTTTTGTTTGAGGCATGGATGCTGACTATATTCCATAGTTACAGAAGTCAGGGTTGGTAGAGGAGCATTGATTGTTGCATGTATCTATTATCCGTTGCCACTATAATACTATATATCAAAGATCCACAAAATTTAGTATATTAAATCAATAAGCATTTATTATTTCTTTCAAACTTATAGGTAAGTTGCTTTTGCTGAAACAAAGCTTAGCAGTTTATTCTTGTATCTTTGGTTAACTATGTGTTGGCACAGTCAGTGGGCTGATGTTGGCTAGGCTCTCTCTATTGTCTAGGTTTCCACTTAAGACAACTGACTGGGCTTTGCTTAACATGTATTACATTCTAGCAACTTAACCTGGGCGTGTTGACATGTTATCAGGGGAAAGGCAGAGGCACAAAATGGAGAGAGAAAGGGAAGAAATGTGCAAGGATTTCTTTTCAGATCTTTACTTGAAAGATCAACTTACTAATATCCCATTGGCCTAAGCAAGTGACTCTGAACAAGCTAGGAGTCAGAGTATATATAAAAGGGCAAATATGCAGAAAAACATGAAAAATTTGGCACTAGTGGGATGCCTGGGTGGCTTAGTGGTTGAACGTCTGCCTTTGGTTCAGGGTGTGATCCCGGAGTCCTGGGATCGAGTCCCAAATTGGGCTCCCTGTGGGGAGCCAGTTTCTCCCTCTGCCTATATCTCTCATGAATAAATAAAATCTTTAAAAAAAATTGGCACTAGTGTGATCAATCTGCCACACTAGAGTAGCTCATCATTGAAAAGTGGATTCCAAGTTAATGTGCCCAGAACCCTTATGTTTAAGATTTTTATATCTTTTTTTTTCCATTTCAAATGCAGGAGGTAAAGGAGTTTGGACTGACTCTGATTTAAAAAGATGATGATGGATGTGACCACAGAATCATTAATTGCATATGAGCATACTGTAACAAGTGAATCTTTTTGCCAAAGATGGAGGCTATAGGAATATGAAGGACCTAACTATACCACAAATCTATCCACAGAGTTCATGTCTACACTATAGCAATAATGGATTTCTCTGCTCCAGCTGCTATCTTTACTTGGTTCTTTTTGGAAGGGTGATTTCCCATGGTCACACTTAGTTGAAGGGCCATTGTGCCTAGAAGGCCTGAGTTAATGGCATTTTTTGAATTATATCTTGTTGTAAGTTGAATTGTGTTTTCCAAAGAGATATGTTGAAGATTTAATCCTCAGTACTTCACAATGTGATCTTATTTTGGAAATAGGGTCATTGCAGATCATTACAGGGTCATTGAGGTCATACTGGAGTAGGGCTAACCCTTAATTTAACATGACTAATGTCCTTCCAAGAAGAGGGGAGAAAAACACAGAAAGGAGAGTGTCATATGAAGACATGGAGAAGCCTAGGGGGAAAATAATCATGAGATGACAGAGGCAGAGATTGGAGTGATGCTTCTACAAATTGAAGATTGCCAGGAATTGCCAATAACTGCCAGAAGCTGGGAAAGAAGCATAAAATAGATTCTCCGAGCTCTCAGAAGGAACCAATCCTGCTGACACACTGATTTTGGATTTCTAGCCTCCAGAATTGTGAGAGAATACATTTCTGTGGTTTTAAGTCATGCAGTTTGTGGAATTGACTTTGGAATTGGGAAATGAATAGGACTAGCTCCAGGAGAAGTGTTTGGGGCATATTATAAGTGTCTAAAGCTCCCTAGAACTAGAACGTCTATTTGCTCTTCCTCCTCTGTAACCATCTCTCTAGGTATGGCATAGCTTTCAAAAATTCTCAAAACTCACATATTATTCAGACCATTTTCCCAAGACTGTTGAAACTACTCACTGTGTACCATGTCTCTAAGAGAATGCTAACCCCGGTGATTTCAGGGTGATTGGCCCAACTTATTTTTACTGTGAAAATTTTTTTGTTATTATTCTAGCTTTAAAAATCATTTAATCTCTGACTACTCTGGTAGGGCCATATGGTAACTATACATCCAAAAAACTTTACCTTTTGAAGGTTTGAGCAAGTCCCATGGCCTCCTACATTTCCTCAGGTGCCAAACTCTCTGTAGAATGCTTCTTTTCTATAACCCCTTCAGCCTTTATTACAAGTACCCCTAGAGGAGCCTGTTGGCTTATTTTGTTCTCTAGTTGTTATCGGGGATTAGGATTCTTGTTTTACAACCACTATGAGCTTTGACTTCTTTTTATATTCCCAAGGTGCCTAGCACATTGTAAGGAACATATTGGTGCTGTTAGCTTGCTGATTAACTGATTCTTGACCTTTTTATCAGAACAGTTATTGTCATAAATCCATGGAGAAAATTCTCTGGAGGTTTATTGGTGGTGGCGGCAAGGAGGAAGGAGTTGAATAAAAGGGAAGGAAAGCATTACACAGGGCTGGTGAGGCAGCTGTCTCTATGCTCCAAGTACTCTCTCATCCTAGCCATTGGCCAAAGGGCCTGAAATGATTACGATTAAAGTTATTTCTGATTATTTTTGAGAGATACTAAATTCTAACTGGTAAATGGAAGATCTAATGCATTGAGAAACCAGAACAGGAGACATGCTATGAATAGGTATTAACTCTTTGTTCCATAGAGTCCAGAGGGAGTAGAATTGGGGAGAGAGGTTTCAGTCATGGGGGTGTAGATGTCTAATAAAAAGCATCATCCTTTGCTCCAGAAATTTGTTTTGAATGACAGGAGGTAGTTTGGGGGCAGCAAGGGAGAAAAGAGGTTAATCAGCAGGAAGATATTAAAAGTCAATAAATAGAATAGGATAGGGGAGAACAAATTTTGCCAGTTTCTTAAGGTGAATCCATAGAGAGAGAATTGGAGTGTTCATCATGAGGATAATTTTCTTCCCCCATTGTAGTTCCCAGTAGTTCTGACAGGAGGGCATGTATGTCTAGATTCCTGCTTCATTTATGAAAGCTTTTACATGACAGAAAATATACTTTGAATATATTTTAATTTTTTTAAGAGCCTAAGGAGGTTTTCACAGAAACAATTAAAAAGATCTTTAGCTTTGATTCACTCCTTTGCAATATTTTGGTTTTAAATCAGACATTTGAATCCTCTATGAAAATAGCAGACAAATTTCACAAACACAAATATACATTTTTAAAAAAATTTTTTTTATTTATTTTTATTTATGATAGTCACAGAGAGAGGGGGGGGGGGGCAGAGAGACAGGCAGAGGGAGAAGCAGGCTCCATGCACCGGGAGCCCGTTGTGGGATTCGATCCCGGGTCTCCAGGTTGTGCCCTGGGCCAAAGGCAGGCGCCGAACCGCTGCGCCACCCAGGGATCCCCAAATATACATTTTAAAGTCTCTAAATGTCGTCAAATCATATTTAGGATAAATCAGGATTAGCTTCATTTTTAAGTAAAAAAAAAAAACCCAACCCTATACTTTATGAATATATTTTGATTTAGAATTATTAAATGACTTAAGCAAATCAAAGTATTTTTATGCCAACATGAAACTTTACTATAAGAAAAGTACTTTTAGTGCCAATATTTTTCTTCATGTTTAAATATGAAGGGAAATTAAATCTTTGAAATAGCAAGTAGCCCTCAAGGTACTAACACTGCTTGACAAAGAAAATACCTCCTTATTTCAGATGTGGATTCTAAGAAATAATCTCAAGAGGTTAAGGACTTTAGAATTGAAGGCCTCTGACCCAAAGGGATTTTTAGTGTTTGCCCAAGCTTGTGTTTTATGGAAATGGTGGTTAGAAGCAGAATTACTTAAACAAGATTGAGAATCTGTAATTTGTAAATCCAGACAGATAAAACTACTCTAAATTCTTGGAATAGCTATGGCAAATAACACAGGCTTTTGACAGGCAATCATTTTATCCTGTTGATGCTCTGTTATCTAGTAAGCACCTTAACTGTTTCCTAGATACTAGAAGTAACTAAAAAATACACTGAACATTTCTTCTACAGTTTCTTCAACCATCAACTGAAAGAAAAAAGAAATTTTATTTGAAGACCTACCTTTAAAACCTCTTAGAGAACAGGGTTCAAGATAGTAGCATATGGAGACCCTGAACACACTTCCTCTCATGGACACACTGAATCCACACCTAGATATATAGAAATGCCTCTTGAAGAAGAACCAAAGCCTAAACCAACAGCTTCTGCACAAGAAACAAAAGAGAGACCATATACAAAAGGAAAAGGCAGACATGGTAACAATGGGGACACTACTCCCAACACTGCAATCTATAGTGGGAGATGATATTACTGAGGGGCCTGCATGTAGATTTGTTCACACTGGGACACAGTGGAAAAATAGTGGTTTAGAGAGCAACTAGACTATGAGTGAAGAAAATCTACTTACTAACCCTAGAGTGTCTGCCAAACAGGTGGAGAAGTGCTGGAATTCCTTCCAGGATTGTAGATTCTGGCTAACACTATTCTACATTGCCCCTCCACCTTGATAGTGTGGTAGGAGCAGGATACAGTTGCTCTAGCCAATCTGCTATGGCCACCCTAGCAGCTCCAGCCACCTGGCCCACATCAGCTTATGCTTTCCCCCAAGGTGACTCTGGCATATTTCACCCTGGTGCCTATCCTAGCTGCTGCAATTCCACCGAGGTGACCCCAGTACTGTATGCTCTTAGACTCCCTGGACTGCACTGGGTACAGCTATCCTACCAAGGTAGCCCCAGTGCAATGTGCTCCAAGACCTGTGCCTGATGCAGCTCTAACTCTCCTGCCAGGGTGACCCCAGCCCACACCTGCTGTAGCTGAGCAGTCCCATCAAGGCAGTCATAACACCTGTGTCTGTGCCAGTCCCACTTGTTCCACCTAGGTGGCCCTGGCAAACTGAGATTATCCAACTCTTGTCACTCTAGTTCTACCTATCCCACAAAGGAGCCAGGCACATTTGGTCTACATAGGGTACACTCCTATACAAAGTGACTCCCTTGAGACTGAGAGAGGTAGCTGTTGCTACCTATTCATAGAAAGAAAACATAGAAAGTCAAGCAAAATGAAGAGACAGAAAAATGTGTTCTAAACAAAATAAGATAAAACCATAGAGAAAAAGCTCTAATGAAGTGGAGATAAGCAAACTATTTGTAGAAGAGTTCAAAGTAATGGTCATAAATATACTGACCAAAAGTGGGAGGAGAATGGAACAACACAGTGAGAACATTAACAATGAGTTAAAAAATATAAGAAATCATCAATAAAAGCTGAATAATACAATAACTACAATGAAAAATACAATGGAGGGAGTGAACAGCCAATTAGATGATATAGAAAAGTGGATCAGGGATCTGGATGATAGGACAGTGGAAACCACCCTATCAGAAAAGCAAAAAATAAAGATAATTAATTAATTATTTATTTATTTTAATAAAGAGAATTTAAAAATATGAGGGTAGTGAAAGGGACTTTAGGACAATATCAATTGTACTAACATTCACATCACAGGAGTCCCAGAGGGAGAAGAGAGAAAGAAAAGGGTAGAAAATGTATTTGAAGAAATAATGGCTGAAAACTTTCCTAATCCAGGCAAGGAAACAGACGTACAGGTTCAGGAAGCACAGAGAGTCCCAAATAAGATGAACCTAAAGAGATCCACATCAAGGCATAGTAAAATGGAAATGACAAAAGTTAAGAATAAAGAGAGAATTTTAAAGACAGCAAGAGAAAAACAAATAGTCATATACAAAGGAAACCTCATAGGACTGTCAGCTGATTTTTCAGCACAAATTTGCAGGTTAGACAGAAATGGTGGGATATATTTAAAGTGTTGAAAGGAGGATTAGCACTGAGTAATATATGGAATTGTTGAATCACTGTATTGTACACCTAAAACTTAGATAATACTGCATGTTAACTACTCTGGAATTAAAATTAAAAAAAATAAAAGGGGGAAAATTGCTGAAAAGAGAAAACTTATAACCAAGAATACTGTATTCAGCAAGGTGATTATTCAGAACTGAAGAAGAGATAGTTTCCCAGAGAAGCAAAAGCTAAAGGAGTTCATCACCACCTTATAAGTTATGTTAAAGGGTTGTTTTTAAGCAGAAAAGAAAAGGTCATACTAGACATAAGAAAATACATGACAGAAAAAAATCTCACTGGTAAAGGCAAACATATAGTAAAGACATTTGATCAGCCATTTAAAAGTTAACATGAAGGTTAAAATACAAAATAGTAAAATCAACTATAACTACAGAAAGTACTTAAGAGATATACAAAATAAAAATGTCAAATATGATGTTAAAAAAATAGGAGGAGTAAAAATATAGTGCTTTTAAAATGTGATCAAACTTAAGCAACTAACACTTAAAATATATGTCAATACATTAATGTCTTGATAATCACAAACTAAAAACCCACAATAGACACACACACAAGAAATAAAAAGTGTGGAGCCCAAACATAACACTAATGAAAACCATCAAAACACAAGTGAAGAGACCAAAAAAGAAAGGAACAGAGAATAAATACAAAAATTCCCAGAAAACAACAAAATGACAGTAAGAATATACCTATCAAAAAGTACTTTAAATGTAAATGGGCTATATTATCCTATCAAAAGACACAGTATTTAGGTGGATAAAAAAAGCAAGATCCATCTATATGCAGCCTACAAAAGACTCATTTCAGATCTAAAGTCACAGACTGAAAATGAAGGGATGAAAAAATATTCCACGCAAACAGAAATGAAAAGAAAGCGAGGGTAGCTTTATTTATAACAGAAAAAATAGACTTAAACACAAATACTATTACAAGGGATAAAGAAAGATATTGCCTAATGATAAGAGGTCAATCCAGGTAAAGCTGCAACATTTGTAAATATTTATGCACCCAAAACAAGGGCACCTAAATGTACAGTGCAAATATGTACAGACCTAAAGAAAGAAATTGACAGTAATATAATAATGGTAGGGGACTTGAATACCATATTTACATCAATAGATAGATTATCCAGACCAAAAAAGTCAATAAGTAAACTTTAGCCTTAAATAACTCATTAGACCAGATAGACTTCATAGATATAAACAGAGCATTTCATTTAAAAATACACATTCTTTTCAAGTGTACATAGAACATTTTGTGAGCTAGATTATTTGTAGGCACAAATCAAGCAGCAGCAAATTCAAGAAGATTGAAATTATACCAGGCATCATTTCCAATCACAACAGTATAAAACTAAAAATCAATTACAATAAAAACTGAAAAAAAAAAAACCCACAAGCATACGGAAGCTAAGTAACATGCTACTAAACAATCAATAGGTCAACAGAGAAATCAAAGACAGAATAAAAAAATACCTGGAGACAAAATAAAATACAATATTCCAAACTCGAGGAGAGACAGCAAAAGCAGTTCTAAGAGGGAAATGCATAGTGATATAGACCTATCTCAAGAAACAGACATCCCAAATAAACAATGTATGTTTACGCTTAAAGGAAGTTTAAAAAGAAGAACAAAGCCCAAAATTAGTAAAAGGAGGAAATAATAAAGATCAGAGAGGAAATAAATGAGAGACTTTAAAAATAGGGGAAAAAAATCAATGAAACTAAAAGCTGGTTCTTTGAAAAGATAAACAAAATCAACAAACCTCTAGCCAAATTCATCAAGAAAAAAAAGAAAAGAAGGCCCAAATAAATATAATGAGAACTGAAAAAGAAGAAGCTACAACTGACACCACAGAAATACAAAGGATCATAAGAGATAATTATAAACAATTATACGCCAACAAATTGAAAAATCTAGAAGAAATGGATACATTTTTAGGAACACATTACCTTCTTAGACTGAATCATAAAGAAACAGAAAATCTGAATAGATCAATTACAAGTAATGAAATAGAATTAGTAATTTAAAAACTCCCAAAAAACAAAAGTCCAGGACCAGATGGCTTCACAACTGAATTCCTTCAAACATTTAAAGAAATTAGTAACTATCCTTCTCAAATTCTTCCAAAAAATAGAAGATGGAGCACTTTGAAATTCACTTTAGGATGTCAGTGTTATCCTGATACCAAAACCAGACAAGGACAGCATAAAAAAAATTACAGGCCAATATCTCTGATGAACACAGATGCAAAAATCCTCAAGAAAATGCTAGCACACAGAATGTAACAATACATTAAAAGGATCATACGCCATTATCAAGTGAGGTTTACTCAAGGTATACTTCAACATTTGCTAATCAATCAGTGTGATACACCAAATTGACAGTGTGAAGGATAAAAATCACATAAGTAGATAAACCATTTGACAAAATTCAACATTCATTTATGATTTTACAAAACCCTCTTTTTTATAGAAGATTATTTATTTACTTATTTGAGAGAGTGAGCAGGAGCACCTGGAGCAGCAGGCAGAGGGCAGGGCAGAAGCAGACTCCCAGCAGAATAGGAAGCCTGATGCAGGAATTGATCTCAGGACCCTGGGATCATGACCTGAGCCAAAGACAGATACTTAACCAATTGAGCCATCCAGACACCCCAGGATAAAAACTCCTAATAAAGTAGGTATAGGATTATTGCATCAGGGTAAAAAAACAAAAAAGCTAAAAGCTTTTCTTCTAAGATCGGGAACAAGACAAGGATATCCACTCCTTGCCACTTTTATTTAACAAAATACTGGAATTCCTGGGCACGGTAATTAGAGAAGAAATAGAAAGCATCCAAATTGGAAGGGAAGAAATAAAACTGTCAGTACTTACAGATAATGTGATACTATATATAGAAGTACAAATTTAACCAGAGAGGTGAAAGACCTGTACTTTGAAAACTATAAGACACTGATGAAAAAAATTAAACATGACAAAATGAATGGAAAGATTTACTGTGCTTATGGATTGGAAGACTTAATATTGTTAAAATATCCTTTCTACCCAAAAACAATCTACAGATTCAATGCAAAACCCCATGAAAATGCCAAAGGAATTTTTTTTTTTCAGAACTAGAACATCTAGTCCTAAAATTTGGATGGATCCATGAAAGGCCCTGAATAGCCCATACAAAAAACTGAAAAAGAATGAAATTAGACAAACCATGAGAGACTCATAACTCTGGGAAACAAACAAAGGGTTGCAGAAGGGGTGGAAGGTATGGTATGATTGGATGATGGGCAGTTAGGAGGGCACTTGATGGGATGAGCACTGGGTATTATACTATATGTTGGCAAATTGAATTTCAATAAAAAAATTTTAAGAAAGAATGAAATTAGACCACTATTATACCATATATCAAAATAAATTCATGTAGTCAGTGAGCTGTTTGATATCAGTCTTAGCAATATTTTTTCTAGACCAGTTTCCTCATACAAGGCAACAAAAGCTAAAATAAACAAATGAGGCTATATTAATCCAGAAAAGTTTTGCACAGTGAAGAAAACTCAACAAAATGTAAAGACAATATACTGAATGGGCACTCCGGTTGGCTCAGTGGTTTAGTGCTACCTTCAGCCCAGGGCTTGATCCTGTAGACCCAGGATCGGGTCCCACGTGGAGTTCCCTGTATGGAGCCTGCTTCTCCCCTCTGCCTGTGTCTCTGCCTCTCTCTCTCTCTGTCTCTCATGAATAAATAAATAAAATCTTTAAAAAAATATACTGAATGGGAGATGATATTTGGAAATCATATAAGTGGCTAATAACCAAAATATATGAAGAACTTACACAATTTAATATTAAAAAACCCCAACCCAATTAAAAAGCGGGTAGGCAACTCCAAAAGATATTTTTCCAAAGAAGACTTACAGATAGCCAGCAGGTACATGAAAAGATGCTCAAAATAATTTACCATAAGGAAACTGCAAATAAAAACCCCAGTGTAATATCATCTCATATCAATCAGATGGGCCATTATCAAAAAGACAAAATAAAACAAGTGTTGGTGAGGATGGAGAGAAAAAAAGGGAAGCCTTGTACACTGTTCATGGGCATGTACACTGGTGCAGCCACTGTGGAAAATAGTATGGAGTTTCCTTAAAAAATTAAAAATAAAACTATTATACAACACAGGATTCCACTTTTGGATATTTATCTGAATATAACAAAAATATCAACTTGAAGAGATAACCCCCATGTTTATTACAGCATTATTTTCATTAGATAAGGAATGGAAGCCTTACCTTATCTGTCAATAGATCAATGGGGAAAGAAGTGTCTGTCAATAGATGAATGGAGAAAGAAGATGTGGTATATGTGCACAATGAAATATTAAGTCATAAAAATAATGAAATCTTGCCATTTCTGATAAACTGGGGGGGTCTAGAAGGTGTTATGCTAAAAGAAATAAGTCAGATGGGGAAAGACAAAAACTATACAATTTCACATATATGTGGAATCTAAAAAAGAAAGAACAAACAAAATAAAACAGAAAAGGACTCTTAGATATAGGAAATGAACTGTTTGTGAGCAGAGGGGAGAGGAGTTGGAAATGGGTGAAACAGGTAAAGGGAATCATGGGGTACAAAGTTCCAGTTGTAAAGTAAGTAAGTTATGCAGATGCAATGTACAGCCTAGAGAATACAGTCGATAATATCTTGCTTAATTTGTATGGTGACAAATGGTACCTGAGGTTATCGTGGGGATCATTTTGTAATGTAAACAAATATCAAATCACTATGAGGTACACCTCTAATTAATAGGATATTGTATGTCAATTACACTTAAAAAAATCCCTCAGACCTCTTTAACGGTCTAAGTCTAAAAATACTGTACAGAAGATCACTAAGAAAATTAATGTGCCTTGCTTCAGCAATGATAAAACATGATGTAAATGCTTAATAGAGAGACATAATAGTGGCTTCGGCCCCTTTGCTGATGTGAAACTGCTGATGTTAAGCAGGCATGCCATTTCACTCCCAAGGAAGGCAGTCCACTCGAAGAATCCCTCCTGGCTATTTTGTAAGCCTAATACAATTCTTTCTGTTTTCTTGACCTTTGCTTCTGACACCCCAACCAGTTTCTTGTCTTGTTTAGGATCCCTGTGGAGTCAATCTGAAGGCAGAAGGAGAGGGGAAGGAGTCCAGTTGTTAGGCTGTGGCCAATATAGATGACCTACATTCCTGCTCCCAGTGGTTAGGCCTATAAACCTGGAGTGGGTCTGTGTAGGTCGTTGCAAGGAATGCAAGACATAGAACTTGTCTACAAGAAAATCATTTTCAAGAGGCTTTGGGAATAGTTTCTCTTACTGAAAGAAGCTACTTCTAAAGGAAGGAAGAGAGAAAGCTTTAGAAATAAAGCATAAACTCCCTCCTGTGCGTTTAGACACTAAAGTCTGCAGGTAAACAAGGCAGCAGGGAGCATCCGCACACAGGGTGAGACGAGAGGCAGGCAGGGGGAGATTACCACTTGTTACAGCACTTGACATTAATTAAGCCTGCTTTAAATAAAGAAGGTGTTGGATTATTTTTCTATTGCGTGCAATATTTACATTAATTATGCCAAATGCTGAAACTGTTTTCTATAACCAAGTCATCTGCCCTCTTAATAAATTCATGCATTTTGGAGACCAAAAGGATATACTAGGAGAGGATTCTAGGATGCTGTACTCTGTGCTTGTGAAATTAAAATGCTCTGCTCCAGAGAGCTAGTCCTTCGTTTCCACATCAGATACTACTCCTCTTTCTTCCTCCCCTGTGGAGTCGTTAGTGAGCAAAAGTCCTCTATAGCATACTGGCGTAAGGACTCATCTCTTCTATTCTCTCAGTTTATAGTCTGAAATGTTATTTCCTGGGGCTGAAACTTTGGCCAAGGCCTGTTTGGTTTACACAGACAGGAGGTGGTTCTGGCAGTTTCCTCTCTGTTTCTTGTTGGCCTGCTCTATCTATTGATTTCCAGTGCTTCTAATTATAAGCCAGTTAAGATGGCAATGGATGGCATTCCATAGAAATCCATGTTTCTCAACTCTTTCGTCCATCCATATAGGAGGCCTGCTTCTAGTCCCTTGTACCCTTGTTCCTTCTCCGCATAGATTTTTGCACATGTCAATCACTTGAACAGGAAGACTATTCTTTCACACTTTGCCTGGTTACCTCTATTCTCTTCCCATAGACACCTTAACCTCTTTTTTGGCCATAAAGCGATGACAATTATACATTTGTGGTGTGATTATTTGAGCAACCTATCTCTCTTCCTAAAATATGAGCCTCAAGGGGCACCTGGGTGGCTCAGTGGTTGAGCGTCTGCCTTTGGCTCAGGTCATGATTCCAGGGTCTTGGGATCGAGTCCCGCATCGGGCTTCCTGGGAGGAGCCTGCATCTCCCTCTGCCTGTGTCTCTGCCTCTCTCTCTCTGTCTCTCATGAATAAATAAAATAAAATAAAATAAAATAAAATAAAATAAAATAAAAATATGAGTCTCAAGGGACAGGAGTATATCTCTTTTGTCTACCAGTGTGTCAGAGTCTTTCACTGATCCCAGAGGATCTGGCATAGAGAAGCTATATAAAAATATATGTGAATTAACTGAATAGATGAACAAATGGAGTGATTGAACTAATGAAAATAAAAAAGTAAATGTTATATCCATATTTTGTCTTAAATCACCCTTCTGCTTAGAATACCTTCTGGTTTTCAATCTTTTTATTACCTTCTTCCTATAACTTGAGATGTCAAGTCCCAGGTCCTGCATGAAGAAATTTTTAGCTATTAAATCCTCACCAAATCCCTTTTTTCTCCAAATGTCACATGCCATGAATATACATGGCCTTGCATTTTGTGATCATTTTTTTTCTTCTCACATCTGTAAAATATGTCTTCCCCACCAGATTGTAGGTCAGTGATGACACACAGAAATATTTCCTACCATGCTTAAAACACCTAACATACAGAAGATATAGAAATAAATTGGATTTATTTCTGGATTCATGGAGATTCTAGCTCTTACTATACAAAACAATGCGTTCATGGCTCTGGGGATGACTACTCCACTCTTAAAAACAGTGGACTAGGTTGAAAACAAAGTGAATTTGGTTGGGTTAGGGAAGAGGACTGGGAATAACGGTACAGTGAGAAGAAGTGTATCTGTCTAGGTCCAGTCAGGACAACATAGCCACGCCAGTTATTTTAACAAAGTATTTAATACAGGGCATCAGTTAAACAGGTATGAGGGAGCTAGAAAAGTGAAAAGGGGACCCTTAGGTAGCATAGAGGCAGTAAACATAATCAACTACCATCCTCAGGGGTAGAACAAAAGAGATGAGTTTGAGATCATTAGAGCTAAAGCTTGGAGGAAGCATCCTGAACTTGAAAGTCAGATCTCTGAGGGGAGTCTGCTACTCAAAGGGGCTGGTGTCCCAAAGAGGTCACAAAGAGGCCAGTCCTGGGAGTGAGGAACCCCCCTGCTATGGGAGTGACCCATGGCCACTCAGCCATGCTGGTAATAATAGGGAGCATTGGTGGGTTCTAGCTCCCACCTCCTGCCCGCCGGTCTTCATCCTGGCAGTGGCCAGCTATCAGGGAGAAGGGATAAGTGTCCCTTGAAGCATCCCAGCTCCCGCATCACAAAGCACAGTAAAGGCGAGGAGGTTCAGAGCTGAGAGATAGTAGCTTCACAAGGGCACAGGAGTAAGAGGAGCAATGGCATTCCCTGCTACATTCAACTGCCCAGAATACACACGTATTTGCAAAATACATTTAACATAGTAATCCTTATTTAAGTGATAACTTAGGATTTAAAAATGACCTTTAAAAAAAATTAGCTGGTTTTAAAACAGATAGCTCCCTATAATGGTTATTTGGGGACTAGTTTTTTTTTTTTTTTTTTTTTTTTTCAACTCTTACCACAGAATTTACTAGTGGGCCACAGAATCATCGGTAAATTTCATCACCTTGAGATACTCTGGGGCGGAGGAACGTCTGGTATTTAAGAGAAAATAATTCTGCGCTCTCCCTTGGCATCTTTCCCTTGGCGGCAACGGGGGATTGTCCACACATGGCCAAGATGAAGCCTCCAGACCTTCCAGGCAAGAGGCAGGAGCTGCTTAAGCAGCGGGAAGACCAGAAAGTGGAGCTGTCCCAGGTGCGCATCCCCAAAGTGACTGTCTGCTGCGTGGCTTCCCAGTTCTCTGAGATCTGAGTTGTTTGCAAATCTATCCCGTGTTCTCAAGTCATCAGCCAGATTCAGAAGGAGAGCCTCAGGAAATTCTGCAAGGGCCTAGAAGCGCAACCCTCTGGATCTGCAGCTCAATAAGATATGTACTATGTGCCCCCAGCTGAACACTCAACAAGGAAAACGCGAATATGGAGAAGCAGCAGCAGAAGGAGCAGGGAGTGCTTGGTCAAGGCCGGAGCATTGGCATCAATAAAACACAAACTGAAGGAAGGGATGACAAGGGGAAGGTAGGAGGAAGGGGAAGGGAAGGAAGAGGGAAGAGAGAGGGAAAAGAGAAGTAGATTTTTTTCTTTTGGTCAGATAAAGGTATATATTTCAGGGTTGTGAACAAATGCTTAAATTATGATAATAAAAATATAAAATTAAACATTAAAACTGCATAAAGCTTAAGTGACTTAATTCTTCCCTTCATTGGGATCATTGTCATGATGCTAACACTATATATAAATCAATCTCTACTACAATATTGTTCAGTTCTTTCAAGTCTTCTTGACCATTCTCTGTTCCCAACTCCTTTCTACACTCCATTCCTCGACACAAACACTCAAAATGTAGTCTTCACCTTTCCCTGCTTTGTTTTGTGCCCCAGAATGTTGACACCTGGAAACTTCATCACCCTTATTCTCTTGCTACCTGGATTCCTGTTGGATTTGGCCAGCAGGATGCACAAGCAGAGGATGGAGAAGAGTAGGGACATTAGGGTGTAACCCCCTGATCTTGATTCATATTTGGCTATATCTCTGGAAGTGGCTACCATCTTTTTTATTACCACACTTTTGTGGTCCATTTCCACAGCTTCAGTCCTTACTGGTTTCCAAAGATACTGTTTGTTCTCTTTAACCCTTTACTCCTAAGGGCAGCAATGGCTTTCTGAGCTGGGTGATCTTTGAATATCTCGGGTTCTTTGTCCATTCCCTTAGTGCTTACCTACCTCTGTAAATATTCCTTTATTTAAAATCTTTTGAATCATTGCAGTTGGATTCTGTGTGTTGATAAGAATCTGAATGATTCACAGGTGCACCAGAGCATCATCTAGATGGTAGTCGCAACATCAGAAATAAAATACAAGCTTTCTACATTTATTTCTTTGGCTTTTTGGTTAATATTTGTTTCAATTACTGGACTATAAAGTTCATGAAATCAAGGTCCATAACTACTGTACTCCTCATTATATACCCAGAAATAACATTGTACCACATACAGGGTACTTGATAAATATTAATGAGTGAGCAATTTCATTCACTTAGTATTTATTGTAGTTATTATATACTATGAACACTAATTGATATTGGGAAGACAATAGTGAGGAGACAAAGGGCTATGAAGAATAAGGTCTCATTATAAAGGGATAGAGAGTAATAATGGAACAGTTGACTGAGTTCAGAGTTATCTTCGATGGGGTCAGTGAGCATCTCTTTATGAAAGATGATATTTGAACACAACCTAATATAAGAGATAAGTAAGCTAGATCAGGTGGAAGATGAACAGCCTCACTAAGCTTGAAAGAGCCTGGTACACCACTGTGGAAAATCACCAATTCATAAAGAAAGACAGGAATAGAAGAAAGGAAGAAGGAAACTACAAAACACTTAGAAAACAATTAATGAGATGTCATCAATAAGTTGTTACTGACCAATAATTATTTAAGTGTAAATGGATTAAATTTTCTAAACAAATGGCATAGAATGGCTGGATTAAAAACAAGACCCAAATATATGCTTCCAGGAAAAGATTCACTTCAACTTTAAGGTCACACGTAAGGTCAAAGCAAAGGGATGGTAAAAGATACTCTATGCAAATGAAGACCAATACTGAGCAAGGGTAGCCATACTTTTATGAGACTAAATAGACTTTAGGTAAAACACTAATAAGAAATGAAAGGGGGCACATGGGTAGCTCAGTGGTTGAATGTTTGCCTTTAGCTCAGGTCATGATCCCAGGGTCCTGGGATCGAGTCCTGCATTAGGCTCCCCACAGGGAGCCTGCTTCTCCCTCTGCCTTTGTCTCTCCCTCTCTCTCTCTTTGTTTCTCATGAATAAATAAATAACGTCTTAAAAACAAAAGAAAGAAAAGGAGTCAATTCATTAAGAGTATATAACAATTGTAAGTACATATGCACCCAGTATCAGAGCACCTAAATATATTAATTAAACAAATACCAACAGATCTGAAGGGAGGAATAGACGACACTTCAGTAATAGCAAGGAACTTGAAAACCTCCACTTTCAATAATATCTTAGACCAAGTGGACCTAACAGACATAAAGAGCACATTCCATCCGACAGCACTGAAATTCACACTCTTCTTAAACACACAAGGAACACTGTCCAGGATTATCTCAACTATGCAGAAAAAGCATTTGACAAAATTCAACATCCTTTCATGATAAAAACTCTCAAAAAACTTGGCATGAAAGGAATGCATCTCAATATAATAAAGACCATATATAACAAACCCACAGCTAACATCACACTCAATGGTGAAAGGTTGAAATTTTTTCTTTCAATATCATGGATAAAAGTAAGGAGCCCAGTCTCATCACTCACTCCTATTTGACACAGTAGTAGAAGTTCTAGACAGAGCAATTTAGCAGGTAAAAGAAAGAAAAGCATCCAAATGAGAGAGGAAGAAGTAAAATTATCTCCATTTGCAGGTAATGTGATCTTATGTATAGAAAATTCTAAACACTTTACCAAAAAATTATTAAATAAGCAAATTCAATAAAGCTGCAGGATACAAAGTTAGCATACAAAAATCAATTGCATTTCTATACACTAATAAAAATCTATCTTAAAAGAATAAAGAAAATTCCATTTACAATAGCATTGAAAGTAATCAAATACTTAGGAATAGATTTAACCAAGGAGGTAAAAGATCTGTTCATTAAAACCTATACAACATTGATAAAAGAAATTGAAGAAGGCACAAATAAATGTGTCCTGTTTATAGATGAAAATATTTAATATTGTTAAAATATCCATGCTATGCAAAGCCATCTATGGAGTCAATGCAATCTCTGTCAAAATTACAATGGCTTTTTTACAGAAAAAGAAAAATCAACCCTAAAATGTGTATAAACTTCAAAAGATCCCAAATAAGTCAAAGTAATCCTGACAAAGAACAAAGTAGGAGGCATTACATTTTCTGATTTCAAACTTTGTTAAAAAGCTATAATAATCAAAATATTATGGTACTGGCAAACAAAAGAAACAAACAAAAAAAACCCAGAAACATAGACTGATGGAACAGAATCAGGAGCCCAGAAATAAACCCATGCATATACAGCCAATTAATATTTGACAAAGCAGCCAAGAATATGCAATAGGAAAAAGATAGTCTCTTCAATAAATGGTGTTGGAAAAACTGGATATTCACATGCAAAAGAATGAGACTGGGACCCTATATTTCACCATTCACAAAAATTAATTTAAAATGGATTAAAGACTTAAATGTAAGACCCAGAATCATAAAACTCCTAAAAGAAAATACAGGGGAAAGCTTCTTGATATTGTTCTTGGCAACAATTCTTTTGGATGACACCAAAATGGCAAGCAAAAAAAAAAAAGCAAAAATCAATGAGCAGAACTACATCAAAATAAACTGTTTCTGCATAGCAAAAGAAACAAAATACAAAGATGGTCTACAGAATAAGAGAAAATATTCATAAACCATCAATCTGATGAGGAGTTAATAATCAAAATATATAAGGAGCTCATATAGCTTAATAGTAGAAAAACAAATAATCTAATTAAAAATAGGCAAGGACTTGACCAGACTTTATCCCAAAGAAGACATATAAATGGCCAACAGATACATGAAAAGATGTTTAGTGTCACTAATTATCAAACTACAAATCAACACTGCAGAAAGGTATCACTTCACACCTGTTAAAATGGTTATTGTCAGAAAGAGATAAATGTTGATGAGGATGTGGAAGAAAAGAGAAACTTGGTGCACTTTTGCTGGGAATATAAATTAGTATAGCCACTAAAAAAAACAAAAAAACAAAAAACAAAAAAACAAAAACTGTATGGAGTTTCCTCCAAAAACTAAAACTAGGACTACCAGATAATCCTACAAGTCCACTTCTAGGTACATATCTTAAAGAAATGGATTCACTATCTCAAAGAGATATCTGGGCCTCCATTGCTATTGCAGCATTTATCACACTAAATATGGAAACCACTCAAGTGTCTATCACTAGGTGAAGGGTTAAAGAAAATGTGGCACGCACACACACACACACACACACAGACACGGGAATAGTATTCAGCCACAAGAAAGAAGGAAGTCCTACTATTTGCTACAACATGGGTGGACCTTGAGTGCGTTGCACTAAGTAAAATAAGTTGGACAAAGACAAATACTCCATGTTCTCCCCCAACCTTTAAAAAGTTCTCTATGCTATGCTTTTCATCTCCATGACTTATTTATTTTATAACTGGAAGTTTGTACCTCTTAATCCTCTTCACTTATTTTCCCCTTCCTCCCCCTCCCCCCACCTTCCCTTCATGCTCTTTCTCCCTTCTATGTGAAATCTTGAAAAGCAGAACTCATAGAAATGGAGACAAGTAAAAATGGTTGCCAGGGACTTGGAAATGAGGAAAATGGAGAGATGTTGGTTAAAGTAATTTTTAGTTATAAGATAAATAAGCCCATGGTATTTAAGGTGCCATACAATACTGTATTAATACTTAAAAGTTGCTAAGACAGTAGATCTTAAGTGTTATCAACACACACACACACACACACACACACACACACAAATGACAATGTGGGATGTTACAGGTATTGACTAAACTTATTGTTGCAATCATTTTACAATATATATTTGTATCAAATCATCGTGTTAATCATCTTAAACTTATATATGTTACATGCCAGTTAGCTGTTAATAGATCTGGAGAAAATACATTTAAAGCTCAAAATTTATCCATTTCTTTTTCAGAAAATAACAGATATGATTTGTCCTAATGGGACCAAGAGAATATATCTATATCTATATATCTATATATCTATATATCTCTACATCTATATATCTATATCTATCTATCGATCTCTCCAAAAAAAACCCTACAATAGGCAAGATACTGTGCCAAGCATTGAATATAAGAAAATAAATGCAAGAAATTCATGGCTGTGAACATGAACAACAGTCAGTATAAAAGGCAAAGACAAAGTGGAGTGTTAACTGCTCACAGTTGAATCCCTCTCCTGGAATTGTCATTTCGTAAGGATGCTGCCACACTCCTAGGGCATCCCCTTGCAGGGGCTAGTTGGCAACTAGTGACTGGTCAAGCATGGTACAAAGTCCCAGACCCCTTTCTTTGATTCAGGACAACTCTGATGAGCTATTCTAATTTCACACATCCACATAGCATCTACTAAGAACTCTGCAATAGCATTGCTAGTCAACTCTTCCCTCTCTCAAATTCTGCTTCTTTCCTTTATAAGCATTGCTCTGAAGAACATGCATTATACTCTTTTGGGGGATTGGCTTGCCCTGAGAGGCAACACAGAGATGTTCCATACATCACACTTCTTAAGAGGAAATAATAAAATCATGGGCTGACTGGGTTGGCAAATGGTCTTAATACCTATTCTTGATCTTCAAAGACTTCCTGTAGGAAAATTGACATAAAATTACATAACTTGTTGCACAACTTATTTCAAATAGGGAATAACCAATCATCTCCAAATTTCCTAGTCTTTTAGAGTGAGAAAAAAAACCCTACTGTTAACTCACGTTTCCATTTCATTTTTTAGTACAAGTACTTAAAGAAAATTCAAATATGCTAGTTCATCTATCCTTTGAATGCCTTGCAGTTCAACATTGCTCTGATTCTGCCTCTTTTTAGACTTGGTGATCCTAACAATATGATTGCTTTGAGTGAGAAGGCACTAACAAAATAAAATATTATATCTAAAAACTATAGAATGTTAGAACTAGAAAGAATCTTCAAAATAATAAAAACTAAAATAATTCTAGTAAAACAGTCATGATATAACTGTCACAATGTTTTTTCTAGATCAGACATCATTTTTATGAGAACATCTGTCTATAAAATAAATTCTTCTCATAATTTTGGGGTCTTTCCAGAAATTACTCACATGTGTTTTGTGAAAAAAGCTTCTCTTGGCTTTGCCACAGCATCAGACATTTTCTTCACTCCTCCCATCTCATCTTGGAGCCTAAAAGTGGAGGCTTTGAAGCATTGTTTGTACTACCACCAAAGGTGCCCTCCAAAGACAAGACTGCTTATGCTGGTGTGTTTTAAAAGTGACTCCTTTGCTGGCTCTGCCTGTGATGGGTGTCTCAGGTCTTCCAGGGCACCCAATATCTGCACACAGAGTGCTATCTCGGGTAGCTGTGAAGGCTGCTTGCCAATGCTAATCCACTACTACAGAGTCCATATTTTTAAAGCCTTTTATTGCAGTCCCCTCATTCTAGAGCTCAAAAAGCAGTTCAAGAAAACTGAGATAGGAACACTCTGAAGCGTTTTTACAAATTGTACAGAAAATCCCTGTCCCCCACAATGTTGGCCCTTCACATGGGAACTAATTAATATATCTGGCCTTTTATCATCTTATCATAAAATAAGTATAGTATAGTAGCTGGGAGGAGGGACACTCATTTAAACCACTTGTGAGTTTGAGACCTGCTCTTCTACTGATTCACTACATGTGTTTGGATAAGTTTAAGTCAGTCGGAGAAGGACAAACATTATATGTTCTCATTCATTTGGGGAATATAAATAATAGTGAAAGGGAATATAAGGGAAGGGAGAAGAAATGTGTGGGAAATATCAGAAAGGGAGACAGAACGTAAAGACTGCTAACTCTGGGAAACGAACTAGGGGTGGTAGAAGGGGAGGAGGGCGGGGGGTGGGAGTGAATGGGTGACGGCACTGGGGGTTATTCTGTATGTTAGTAAATTGAACGCCAATAAAAAATAAATTAAAAAAAAATAAAAAATCTCTCAAAGGCTCAGTTTGCTCAAGTGTAAAATGGACATAATAGTTTTGAACATTAAGTGATATATTGTGTTATTTGCCCAAACCTTAATTTAATGAATCACTAAAATAACACAAAAACATTGAAGGAGAGAGAGAAAGCTTAGCCAAGAAATATCATTTACTACTGCCTCAATTCTATGAGTGAAATCACATTTTAGTGTCAAACACATAGAATATAGAACTGGCAATTTTATATGGCTTCCTTTCTGTCATATGTTTATGTATCTATCTTTATTTAGTCATGTGAAGTTATATATGCCTTTGGATGTGGTACTCTTTGGAACAGGTTATGATCCTTTTCAGAGAGAAGATCTACGAACCCCATATCTCCCTTTTAGAATGATGTTTTGACTTTTCCAGGACCTGTGAGTTTCTCTATCTCCTGAGGTATCCTAAACTTGAAGTAACATATTTCCCACACTAGCCCTAAACTACTCTACTTTATCCTAACCAGTCTCAGGTTAAATTGCGGGTAAAATTTAAATCAGGTCACAGTCAAGAATGAGAGCCTGAATATGCTGACTACTCTAAATTCTAAGATCCAAATCATTGTTTTAGATTCTGTTTATGGTGACTAATTTCATCATATGTCTTACCACAATGACAGTGATGTAAGACTCTACATAACAGAATGAAGTAAGACAATTTTAGAATTAGAGAAAAAGCTTAATGGTATTTAAGGCATAAATCATAGGTGCGGGTGGTCCAGATATTGATAATGCATCAATTTATTTTCTAATAAATAAAAAATGCTTAGAGGTGATGGTTAGAGTGCTTTTCATCTTGAGAGCATTTTATGAGCATTGACTAATTTATCATTATTTACAAGCCAATTAATTTTCACTACCCTGAGGTAGGAATTGTAATTATGCCAGACTGGCAGATGGAAAAAAGAAATTGGGGAGAGAATCAAAAAAGAATTATGAGTTTAATAGTCCTGAATTAAATGGATATTTACTGTTTAATTTAAAAGCCATAAAACAGAATGTGCAGTGGATATTTTGGTAGGACACTTTTACTAAATACTTTAGGTCATTCATGTACTTACTCTTATCTTCACATGCTCCCTCCCTCTCCCATTTATTTACTCAATTCATCCATTTAACACATGTTTATTGAGGCAAGTACTAAAAAATATAAAATTAAGTAATATATATTAGCAGTTCTTAAGAATTCTATAGACCCCTAAAAGAAATATGTAAACAGATAATGGCAAAGTGGTATTATAGGGACACTGGGCAAGTTACCAAATTGAACTAGGGAACTGAGGACAGTAAAAGCTTCTTAGGTAAGATGTTGCTTCCATTGGATCTTGAAAGATGATGTTTATTATACAGACATGCTAGCAGAGGGTAACCAAGACAGAAGAAACACTATGCTTGAAAACCCAAATAGTAATGTAGGGAGAAGATTGAAGTAGGCTGGAGATGAAACAACATTTGGGCAAGAAGATTGAAGTCTATTTCAATTGTTCAAAAAGAGAAAGTTTGATCTAAAGTGGTCACGAGGGTTTAGAAAAGAAAGTTTACTTTAAGGAACATTTAGGGAAAGGGCTAGGGATTGACTTAAGGTAAGGGGATGAGGGGAAGAGAGTTTCAGATTATTCCTAAATTGTTTAAACACAGTTCTGAATGGTTCTGGAAGGAGAGAAGATCTGTGCTTCCACACAGGCTGCCATTAAGTACATGCTTGGAAGAAAGAATTCAAATCTCAGATGTGTGTATATCTGTGTGGAGCAGAATGAATGGCTACAATGGGCGCCATTCCACCTGAGTAATAAGACAGGTGAAGCCATTTTATTTGTTGGGTTGTAAATAAGAGAGACCATAGGGAAAACAGTTAGTTGACTATTAGGATTATCACTGAAGTAATGACTATAATCATCATGATAAATGATAGAAAGGGAGTGATATTTTAGAAATATTTCATTTTTTAAAAGTTTTATTTAAATTCCAATAATTAACATATAGTGTAATATTAGTTTCAGGTGGAAAATTTAGTGATTCAACACTTAGGAACAGCATTCAGTGCTCCTTACAACTTCATCCCCAACAGCTATTTCATCCATCTTCCCACCCCCATCCCCACTCCCCTGCTTACCATCAGTTTATTCTCTATAGTTGAGTCCGTTTCTCTGCCTGTCTTTTTTCTTTCCCCTTTGCTCATTTGTTTTGTTTTTTAAATTCCATGTATGAGTGAACTCATATAATATTTGTCTTTCTCTGGTTGACTTATTTTGCTTAGCATTATACTCTCTAGCTCCATCCATGCTGTTGCAAATGGCAAGATTTCATTTTTTATGGCTGAATAATATTGGGCTGCTTTCATAGTTTGTCTATTATAAATAATGCTGCAATAAACATAGGGGTGCATGTTTCCCTTTGAATTAGCGTTTTTGTATGTTTTAGGTAAATATCCAGTAGTGTGATTACTAGATTGTAGGTGATGTCCACTCTCACCACTTATATTAAACATAGCACTGGAAGTCCTAGCCATAGCAATCAGACAACAAGAAGAAAAAAGAAGGCATCCAAGTTGGCAAGGAAGAAGTTAAACTTTTACTACTTGCAAATATTTTTTTAAAAAAAAGACAGGATTTAGTAGCTAGAGATGGTTGATTAAGGAGATGAAAAATAAAATTAACATTCCAGTGCAAATATTAAGAAGTTGGAGGAGATGAACAACTAGAGTAATTGGTAAAGAGAATGAGTTAAAGTGTGGGTGAGCAGCTGAGTTTATTTTTGGAAATAATGATGTTGGGATGATAGTGGGATATTTAAGGGGATGAAGAATCAATAGGCACTGGACACTACCAAACTGGATCCCTGGTGAAAGGTTTATGTACAGGTTGAGAGGCCTCAACCTGTAATAGTGATACTGCTTCAGCATGAGAAAGTGGGATTACCATCAGTTACAGTATGGTGGCCAGCTAGTTTATTAGAGGACACTGCTATTTACAACAATTGAGAAAGTTACTTCCTTTTGATGCCCTTCCAGTTGCTAAATTAAGAATAGCATAGAATATTAATCAAGAATATGTGTGTAATATTTTTGGAGGTGAATCATTTTTTCTTTTTATATAGAAAACCTCTAACTCAAGGTTCTTGTTTTCCCTTTGTATTCTATCAGCAGCAGTAAGTAACTGACTTCAAAAGATCTGTGAGTTTAGATGATTTCTTCAAGGCAAAAGTTATCCTCAAACCTACAGGGATAAACCTCAAATGATTTCCTGTTTCAAATAAAAGAAAGGGTTGAGAGGCTTATCTAGGCACAGGTCTTTTAGAGTGGACTTACATAGGAATATAAATACAATTTTACCCACTTCTAATTTATTTTTTAAAAATCATATTCACCCAAATGTCAAGTTAAAACATATATCCTATACAGATTGAAAATGATAAAAGAACACTGCCAGGATCTCATTACTGATTAAGAGACTTAAGACAAGGAGTTATAGGAACGTCTATTTCATTGTTGCCTTGTGGGTTATTACCCATACCCTCTCAAAAAATGAAGCTCACTCCATTCCCAAGCCTGTGAAATATTTACAGTACAAAAACACATTTGTACTTTGGGTTTGCTAGTGATAAAATCTTCTCTAGTGAATTTCAATTATTCTTTTCCAGGCTATTTTGAAAGAAATGTAAATCTGTTTCATGGTCTCCATGTTTCAAAAGTGGTTTCTACCAATTTATTTCGATCCAAATTAGGGCTTTTTGACCTGGCTGCGCCTGGTGCTATAACTTTAGCTATTCCAGACAACCAAGGGGTATGATTGCTAGCACTTAGATCAGTCAATTAAAACAAATTACTATGAATTTTAAAACTTAATTGTTTTCTATCTGAAGAATCTCTCTGAATACCCATGAAAAGACTTTCTAAAAACATTTATCAGCTGAGCAAATGCTACATGTCTGTTCTCTGATGACATCTTTACCCAACAACTGCAATGGGAAAGCTATTTACCAACAAAAACCTAGAGTTTACTGTCTATAATCATGAGATTATAACCAGACTATATTCCTTTTTGTGTATTAGAGTAACGTCAATCAGATTAGCCCATAAATGAATCTGCACCATTTCATATTTAAAGAATTTACTTAAACTTTTCAAATTTCATTTTGCTACTTATGCATGTGAGTACAAACTGCTAAATTGATGAGAAAACAATGATGATAAAAACTCCTTATTGCAGATTTCATATTATAGTGTAAGCCACTTTCACATACCTGATCTCATTTGTACATTAACAGGTATACAGTGGTACAGATGCTACACTAGTGAATTTATGTTCCAGATATTTCCCACATGCTTCACTACAATCTTCCTCACAGACTGATTATGAATGTGCACTCTAGCATTAATCATTAGGTCATTAATCTTAATAACTTTAATGTGTTGTCACTGCATGTCAAGTAGATTAAAAATGGTGAAGACCACTTAATACAAAATAGCAAGCTGCTAATCATGTCTTATGGCCTCTGTCTCAACTTAATCTTACAGTCGTGAATTCGTATTGGAGTTTCTCAGTATTTGAAAGGAAGAAAATCACAGGTTATCCACTTGTAACTATATAGACCATGATCAAATTTAAAAGGATCATGCTTTGTATATTAGCTAAATATAAGAAGAAAAATTTAGTGGAAATTACCTGTGGATATCTCTTGATTATACACAAAAGATGTAGAAAGTTGTTACAATATTCCTGGACACAGGTGATTACAAAGCAGTGTGCTAAGTATGATAGGAAATATAAAATAGAGCAAGCCCTTAGGTATTTTTGAGTTAACTTATTCTGTGTCCTATATAAATTTAAAATTAGTGATAAACTTTTAGTGATAAATTTTAGTGATAACTTAGTGATAAATTATATCATGGGGTCCATGGGTGATCCTCAAGGATCTGTAAAATCCTTAAAATTTATATACATATAATTTTATGTATAAAATTTTGTATACAGAAATATTTTTCTCAAATGAGTACTATTTTTTAAAAGACTTTATTTATTTTTATTTGAGAGAGAGAGCATGAGTTGGGGGTAGGTGCAGGGGGAGAGGCAAACTCCCTGCCAAGTGGGGAGCCGGATGCAGGGCTAGGTCCTAGGACCCTAAGATCATGACCTGAGCTAAGGCAGATGCTTAACCAACTGAGCCACACAGTGCCCATCTCAGGTGAGTACTTTTCACCTCAAAGGAGTGGAGGTGTTGAAAGCTATTGAACTAGATATGTAATTTCCTTCATAAAATTCAAGAAATTACTCCTTTGTACCTTTAATGAATATATAAAGTGAATTAAATACTAAATACCAAAATTTTCTGTTGAATAATACTTCCGTCAAAGTAAGATAACCCATAGACTCAACTTTCTTCCAAGTTTTATCTATCGATTGTTGTGTACTTATTGTTCTGGGTGCTGCATTCTCTGTAATAGTTTCACAAATCTCCTTTATCTGTTTCCATACAAAGTGTATGGTACACTCATTCATGTCATTGACTTGATTCACTATCAGTTTCAACGTTACACTTATTAAAAAAATCTAAAGATCTTTACTGTTTAAACTAGCACAAAGAATAGGCTTTATTTTCAGAATCATTTTAAAGGGAACACTTCACAGGAATTTATGAATATAGAGTGATGGGAGAGAAGAATAAAACCCCTGCATTGAGTTATGGATACTGGGCACTCAGGTAAGTTTGCTCATTGGCAAAGGAATTCACTCCTACATGGCAATCTTACAATATACTACTCATTTCCTTTGAATCATAACTTCTGTGTATCACTCATAATATTTAAAGTTATAAAGTTAATACAGGAAGACTATGGTCTACTATTGTCTTAAAATAATGATATGCCTATAAAAAATGACGAAGAAAGAAACAACCAAATGACAATTGTCAGTAAAATAATTTATTTTGGTTTTAAGATGGACTCTGATGGAATTTCAACATAGAACTTAAAAAAAGTTTTAAGCTATGGTAAGTAATCTTGTTGTAATAGATATAGATAGATAGATAGATAGATAGATAGATAGATAGATAGATAAATAAATAAATAAATCATGACAAATGTTGTAATAAATGTAGACATTCCCTAGGTTTTCCTTTGTAGAAAAGTGATTCTGGAGAATTAGGGTGAGAACAGGTTGTAGAGTCTCATTCTAATTCTTCTGGGCATTTTGTATTCACTCAGGTTAAGATCTTTTTTTCCCCTTTAACCCCTAATAACATTTTTTATCTGTATTATTCACAGACATTTATTATTTATAGTGTTCTTTTAAAAAATATTTTATTTATTTATTCATGAGAGACAGAGAGAGAGGCAGTGACACAGGCAGAGGAAGAAGCAGGCTCCTTGCAGGGAGCCCAATGTGGGACATGATCCCAGGACCCCAGGATCATGCCCTGAGCCAAAGGCAGATGCTCAACCACTGAGCCACCCAAGTGCCTCTATTTATAGTGTTCTGCATCAGTTATCTTTTCCTATATATTTGTCACTTCTCTAACTAGATCATTGTGTTTTGTTTTGTTTTTAAAGGAAGAGCTGCTTTTATCTTTGTTTGCAAGCGGTACGGTACCTAGCTAAGTGTTTGGTATATTTTATTAACGAAACAAATATATATGGATAGAAAACTGCCTTGTTCTTTTGAAAAGTCATCAATTTTTTAGAATCAATCTACGTAGCACAATCTCTGCCTTATCCTCTCCAAATCATATGCGGGGACAAGTAAGATATTACATGGTATAGGAGAAAGATTACTGGCTTAGATTTATATTCGGGGTTCTAATTTTAGTTATATTGCTGGCTTTCATTTGAACTTGGGCTTATTGGATACTCCTCTGCCTTCTCATTTGTAAATTTGGGTTACTGCTACCTGTCTCTTATTTCAACAGAATGTTCTTCCAGTTAGGGCTGACCAATAACAAAAAATGAGATGGACAAGCATAGGCATGAGGGGACACAGAAAAGACTGCACTGTACAAGAGGTAGTGTCTGGAGTCACAGCAGACAGAGATTTTGTGATTTTATTATTTTGAGTGATAAACAGCAAAAGCTCAGCAAATAGTGACAGTTTCTGCAAATCAAAGACTGACCTTTAATCCAGTACTATGAAGAAAGAACATGTGAGCACACTCCCATCTGCTAAGCCATACTGGCATAAAGACAATGGTCACAAAGTTACAGGACAAGGAACATTGAAGATTAACCTCTTCAGATGGCAATTTCTTCACCTGTAAAATAAGAGAGGTGGGGTGGGAACCTTCAAAAACCCTTCTAGTTCTAGAATTCTTCAGCACCTATAGGATTTCTGCTAGAGAAATGGGGGAAAGTCTAATTTTGCCTTTTATTGGTAGAATTGGCGGAGTCAGCTTGCACTGCCTAGTGAGAGAAGATTGTTCATATTCTAGGAATTTAGCAAGACAGTTGACATCACATTGGTAGCTGGAAATCCACCAGATTACAGCACAGAAATCAGCAACTCTACAGGACCTCTCCCCAGCCACTAAACTTTCAGTAACCCAACACTGGTTCTACTTGATCATGTCATCCTGACTGAGAAAATTACACAGCTGTAGATAGAAAAACAGATGGCAGTTTATCTTATTTTTATTTTTTTGAAAATTTTTAAAAGATTTATTTATTTATTTTTAAGATTTTATTTACTTATTCATGAGGGACACACAGAGAGGCAGACAGAGACACAGAGACAGGAGAAGCAGGCTCCACGTAAGGAGCCTGATATGGAACTCTATCCTGGGACTCTGGGATCACACCCTGAGCTGAAGGCAGACGCTCAACTGCTGAGCCACCCAGGTGTCCCTAAAGATTTATTTATTCATAAGAGGCACAGACAGAGAGAGGCAGAGACATAGGCAGAGGGAGAAGCAAGCTTCTTCCAGGGAGCCCCATGTGGGACTTGATCCCTGATCCTGGGATCATGCCCTGAGCCAAAGGCAGACGATCAAACACTGAGCTACCCAGGTGTCCCAAGATGGCAGTTTAGAAATACCTCAGAGGCTACACAATGTCCAAGAGGAATAAGGCACTGTTGTCAGAAAACAAAAAGCTCAGGTAGTAGAAGAATGGATTTCTGACTTGAATGTTAGAAAGTATAATCTTTAGGGGCTCCTCAGTCAGTTGGGCGGCCAAGTCTTGATTTTGGCTCAGGTCATGATCTCTGTGTCCTGAGATAAAGCCCATTGTAGAGCTCTGTGCTCAGTGAAGTCTGTTTGAGATCCTTTCTCTCCTTCTGCCCCTCCTTCAGCTCACACACATACTCTCTCTCTCTCTGATTAGCACAATATATGTCAGGCGGTGGACCCCAGTGCTAGTTTGCTGGTTTATTTACACAGTTGTAATTGCTTGAGTTTCTAAAGTTTAGGCTTTATTGTTCTTCATCTGAGTATAAGCATGATAGTTCTTTAAACACCTTTTAATACTTAGTCTAGTCAGCAGCCACCATAGATATTAATAAAACCTATATGTGGTGACAGGCCTGCTCCTTCTTTTTGGTTGACTTGCTGTACCAGTTGGTAATAAACACTTCCTCCTCTGTGGTTAAACACCCAAGTTAGTCAAGTCAGTTACCAGTCATTAGGAAATGGAAGTCATATAAATATAAAAATGTTTTAAAGTAGCAAAACTTGGATTGTGACATAGCTCATTCATAATTAGCATGACAGATTATATATATATATATATGTATATATATACATATATATGAATTTTAGGCTAAAAGTTGAATATTTTCAATTCATGCTCATCTGTTGTTCACCTCTTGGTACTGGTTCTACTTTAACTTTCTTTTAATACTTAAAAAAATTTCTCTTCATTAGTGGGTATTTACACCTTGCTACTTAAGGTCAAATTTAATTCATGCATAACTTTTGGAGTACCTGCCTTTCAAAGGTTCAGGTTTCCAGTCAATTGAACATTATTTTCTTATTTGATGTGTTCATTAATTATAATAGGAGATTGGTAACTGGACAAATCTGGCCCAATTTTACCATACAACTCTAAATGATTATTCAAATAAATGACTTGTATACACAGATTATACTTTTAACTCTTTTTAGGAACTGCATATTTTATAAATTACTTTTAAGAAGAAGCTGCAGTTAAAATATAGACTATTTTCAGCATGAGTTCAGGTCTGCCACAATTGGTAAGCTCATGAATTTTTTTCCTCAAAATCTACTTCTTCATGGTCAAAACTATATCAGTTATCATATTTTTCCCTATACTTCATCATTTTGTTTTCAAAAATACTTAAGTATAATTTGAAAATCTTGTAACATTACATTTTCAAATGGAGTTGGTCTGAGCCAATAGAAATAAAAAAATAACCAACTTTTAATATGTTCTTGCTATGTTCCAGACTTTGTACTAAATATTGTATAACTGTTATTTTATTTAACTCATATGGTAACCCAGTGAGGTAGATACTTGCTATGGGTTGAATTATATGTCTCTCTAAATAATATGACTGTGTTTGGAGATAAGGCTTTGAAAGAGATAATTAAGGTAAAATCAAGTCATAAAGTAAGCTCTAACCCAATATGACTGGTGTCTCTCTCTCTCTAGGACACAGATGACCATGTGAAGACAAAGGAGAAGATGGCCAACTACAAAACTATAAGACAAGGAAAGAGACATCAGAATTAAGTCAACCACATGACACATTCATCTTGGATTTCTAGCTTCCAGAATTGTGAGAAAATAAATTATTGTTACATAAGCTACTCAGTCTGTGTTAATTTGTTATGGCAATCCTGATAGACTAACACAGTAAGATTATTATTCCCATTTTATAAATGCATCATCTGAGGTTTCAAGAGATCAAAGTGTCAAGAACCACATGGATAGAAAGTGGTTGAGTTGGGGTTCAAATCCTGGTTACTTGCTAAGTAAATATCTCCATCACATCCCAAGTGCAGTCACTATGTCCAAAGGCACAAACATAAAGAAAAAAAATTCCAAAGTGGAGCAGGACTAAAGGGTATAAATTATGAATTGTTAAATAGTCCTTGTATCAAAATCAAGCATTGCATGAAAACAGTGTGGATGTGGCTAATGGCAGTAATGGTATTCTCAGACACCATGTCCTTCCTGTTATTATAAAGCATTTTTACTCACTGCCCACAAGTCCCAAAGTTGTTCTGAAAAGTACAAGGTCCATAAACAGATGCTTATTTATTTATTTATTTATTTATTCATGAGAGACACCCAGAGAGAGGGGCAGAGACATAGATAGAAGGAGAAGCAGGCTCCATGCATGGAGTCCGATGTGAGACTCAATCCCAGGATCTCCAGGATCACGCCCTGAGCTGAAGGCAGACACTTAACTGCTGAGCCACCAAGGCATCCCCAACAAATACTTCTTTAAGGAAGTAAAGGGAAGATAAGAAGGAATTCTTAGAAAATAAATTTGGAAAATTCTCTTTATCCCCCTTTTGGAGCATCCTGTTGTGTATTACCATGTTGAAGATTCTAGAGTAAAGAAATATCTTTATCTAATCTCGTGTTTTCTAACTTGATTGATCATAAGACTCATTTTCTGCAACAGCTATTTACATTCTACAGTGTTCATGTTTCTCAGCACGAATTAAAAAAAAAATGCTTACACAGAAGTGATGGTAGTGATAGCTAATGCTATGGTGGTAATCATACTGCTATATGTAAGTGTATCCAGTCAACATGCTGTACACCTTAAACTTACACAAAGTTCTATGTCATTTATATTTCAATAAAGCTAGAAAAAAATGCTCGCATAAGTAATAGGCTCTTTGAAGTAAGAGGGTGTTAATGGCAAACCATGTATTTCACAATTAATTACTTGAACTAAATTTTACATTACAATTTACATTGCTATTTTAAAATCTCACAAATAACAAGCATACGTGTTCAATCCCAAATAAGATTTCTAAAGAGCACTTTACACTTAAATGGGAGAAGTATTAAGAAAGGTCATATGCTTACATGCATACAAATTAGTTTTAACAAAACAAACGTACATCTATCCTTTGAGTCAGGTTATCAAACTCATTCATCTGAATGAAAAAAAATTAGAATTTTCAACATAATAATTTTCATGTTTTTCCATTGCATCGGAGATAATGTTATCTCTATGACAGAAAAGGACAAGTACATATTCTGTTGGAAGCTAATTATAGTAAACATTAAGAAAGTACTACCTCATTTTATGCCTCATCGTTAGCGCTGATTGTTTACCAAAAATCTATATGTTAAGGGTAGTTCTCCAAGCCTTCACACATTCAAGACAGGCATGCAAGTGACCTGAAGAACCCAAGGAAAGGGTGGCTTGGTAACATTTTTACTATGTGGAAATATCACATGCTATTTGATCTATTTGTTTTTACATATTTGTTCTTAAAAATGCCAACCCCATTACATAGGCAGGGTTAGCCTACATCTTTTCTCTCTGAGCTTGGTGGGTCCAGCATCAGTTCTTGTGCTCAATGATTGAGAGATAACACTACTTCCTGTGTGTCTTATTTAAGAAAATTCAGAAATTTAAAAGAAGAAGTTGAGACTTTCATTTTACAAAGACATTGTAAACTTTAAAAAATCATTTTATAGAGAGATCAACAGTTTTTTTTCCTTAAATATTCTTTCAAATACACTTCAATTTGCACACAACTTTCCAAGAAAGTATTTTTTACTTAGAATGTAGTACATCAGCATTTTAAATTTTCTCCCACAATTATTTTACATACATTTAATTATAATTTACACTTAACCTTGAGGGCACAGAAAGTTACTTAGACTATTTTAAAGTTATAATTATTTTGTGCCATAGATAGATTTTTAATTAAGAGGATAACTCTATACAGTCTAAATTATGATCTTTACTATATTATAATAGTTTTATATTTTAGGGAAGAATTAATTTAATTTTAAAATAAATAATTTGATTAATTAGTGATAAAATATTTGTGTATGTAAATTAATGTCTTTTAATGCAATGATCTTTTTGCAGATCAGAGAATGCTAATAATAGGACACTAACTATAAATAGTTCTTTTATACATATTAATGATCCATAATAAGAAAATAGTTTGTTATTTTAACAAATCATAATAGTATTCCCTTCTTTGTATAATAGTAAATACAAAGAATATTTTCTAAAATTTATTTAAATTCAGACACATTTCCTTATTTTAAACCTAATTATTATTCTTTGAGCTTTCTAAAACTTTATCTTACTTGTTAATATTGTTATCTAAATCTCCTGTGCTACATATAGGCAAAGAGGCATATGTAAGTGAAAAATATCTCTAGAGTATATAGGACTTGATATTAAACTAAATAATGTGTAACCTAATTATATTTTATAATAAAATTTTAATAAAATTTTGAAAAATAATTTGTTAAAAAAATATATATTTTTTTGCTAAGGAAAAAAGCTACATCTTTTGCTTAATAGACTTCTATGCTTTGCTTTTTTCCCCTGAAATTACAAAAAACGAATTTAAAAATATTTATTTTGTGGCTTAAAAACTTTTGGAAACATTTCAAATGGGGTACATTGACAACTTGAAATTATTTACTCAAATAATGAGAAGAGGGATCCCTGGGTGGCACAGCGGTTTGGCGCCTGCCTTTGGTCCCGGGGAGCGATCCTGGAGACCCGGGATCGAATTCCACGTCGGGCTCCCGGTACATGGAGCCTGCTTCTCCCTCTGCCTGTGTCTCTGCCTCTCTGTCTCTCTCTGTGTGACTATCATGAATAAATAAATAAAATCTTTAAAAATAATAATGAGAAGAGTTTTTTTAATATTAGATTTTTCCAGAGCCTGAATTTCACATTAAAAAAATAACAAAGAAACAAAATATAAATGTTTGTTAGTTTGTTTTTTTTTTTTTTTCAGTTCCATAGTAGATAAAAATGCATCTAGCATTGTATTTTAGGGAAACCACCTCTCCCTTTCCCTTTCTAGAGAAAGCCAGTGCTGTTCACGTAATCCTGACATGTGTTTGTTCTGATTGTGTCTCACCCCTTCCCAGGCTCTTAGGGTGGGGCTTGTGATCCAGGCCTGGCCTAACATATTATTGTCAGAGTATGATCGGCTCTGTCCCAGTCCCTCACTGGGACTTTTGAGATGTCATGGTAATCTCTGGGATCTAAAGATCATGTAAACCTAAAACAGTCTTTGCCCATTGCTCGTCTAAGGGGGAGACCTTCCTGGACAATGAAGCAAAAAGGTAGGGGAGTCCAATAAAAAGATAGAGGTAGAGCCTTGTTGTCCTTCTTTGAGATTCAGCTGAGATTGTAACAACTCTAAATCGTGGACCATCTTGTTACATGAACCAAACCAAACCAAACCAGACCAAACCAAAATAAAACAGAGACAAAAAATAAACAAATGAACCATTGTTGCTTCAGTTGATTGGAGTTAGGTTCTGTCACTTGAAATCAAGAGTCTTTATCTGATATAAGTACATTATTTCATCTGAACACCAGAGCTTGGGAAATTGAAAGTAAATTCAATGTGTTTAACAAATATTGAGTTTCAAATATGTTCTAGGCACTATTCCAGAACATAGGATTTAAAAAAAAATTTCTGTCCTTTACAAACCTATATTTTACTTGGGGGACATAGCTAATAAAACATAATCACAATTAATTAGTAAATTTAATGTATACGTGGAGGAAGAGAATTCCAGACAAAGCAAAAGCCAATGTCATTGCACAATCATATCTATTATATCCAAGGAGCAATAGGGAGAGAAGATTTCTATAGAAAGAGAAGCAGAGAGGCTGGGTCAGTAGCTCCTGGGGAAATTGGAATCAAGAAAATACTTGGGTGGGGGGGACTCCTGGGTGGCTCAGCGGTTGAGCGCCTGCCTTCGACCCAGGGCGTGATCCTGGAGTCCTGGAATTGAGTCCCACATCGAGGTCCCTGCATAGAGCCTGCTTCTCTCTCTGACTATGTCTCTGCCTCTCTCTCTCTCTCTCTGTGACACTCTCATGAATAAATAAATAAAATCTTAAAAAAAAAAGAAAAAGAAAATACCTGGGGGAATCAACCAATGTAGAAGGAAACACTGATCACACAGGAGAGAAAAGGCAGAGTTGCTCACCAGGAAGACATTGGTTGAGGTCTAGTCAATAAGAGAAGGATATTGGAACTATTCCCTATCCTTTTCAAAGCTATCCTTGAAAAGGATATGGAATAGTTAGGAATGCCGAGTGGATGGGAACAGATAGGTGGGAGAATGTGGTGGAAGTCAGATCAACAGCTAAGAGAGAAGACACAGAGGATGGGTTGGAGATTTAAGGACACAAGATAAGGGGTAAGATAGGTCCTAGGACATTGGGAGAATAAACTGGTTAGTGCACTACAGTATATACATGCTTTGCAAACAGTTTGTTATTTATTGAAAGTGAGAAGAATTGATGTAGCTGTTTTTCTCCAACTATAGTTAGCTGTGTTGGTGCAGGCATGGAGAAGGCAGAAGGATGAACTTACCCAGTGTGGTGGCTTTGCTGAGAAAGCATGGCACATTGACAGACAGGAAGTGAGTTGGGGCTGTATTCAAGAGATGATTATATTTGATAGTGAGTTTTTAGCTGAATGAGGAGATTATTCGGGACTTGAGGGGATGAAGAGTAATTAAGACTAGAGAATTGGAAGAGCCAGTGATGGTTTAGAGGAAGCACCTGGGGAAGTGGACCCATGGTGGCCAGGGAGTGGGATGCACTGTAGATGACAGGATGCAGGAAAAGACCTTGACGGTGATCATCAGAATGTGAGAAAGGGAGAGGCATATATTGAATTTGCTCCTTTTTCTGGCTGGAATGAAAACATATTGTTGGGTTTGAAACACCCATCTTGGTTGGACCTTGATGTGATTTGGTAATGGCACCCATGTAAAGCAAAGCTGCCACACAGAAACGGTGTAGGCCCCTGAGGCCTTTGACAGACTGAATCTAAATATTGGGTGACCTGGACCACTTGCTTCTGCACACTGCTTTCAGCCACTAGTTGGTGATGCCTGTTAGTCACAGCTCGGTCTAATTCAAATTGCTATACTGTGAGCCTCCTGCTCTCCACACCATTTTCTCTCTCACCTTACTTTATCCTCGTCGTTCATTTAAATGCCAGAATTAGCCTTTTAAAAAGTCTCTTTCATCCCTAAAGACTAAATACTCCATAAAGCATTACCTGACTCCCTCAGCAGAATGAACTACTTCGCCTTCCACATGTTTATGTGTCTCTGAATTCTGAGTGTTAAATTTTTGAATTCTGAATTCATTGTATGTGAAGCATAGACTTGTATAATCACTGTGCATGTCTCAGCGTGGTATTCAGCGGATAGTAAGCTTTCAAATACTAGAATGGCTGATTTGACACCAGCCAAGCAGAATGAACTCACCACAGATCTCTGCTATAATAAAGGGCAGTTTGAAGAAAGAGTTGCTACAGCTCTCACCAATGGTAGCAGATCAGAAGTGAAATGGACTTTGGCTACAGAGACATAAATCAGAGAGATCTCAGAGAGAGGACTGCTTCAAAAGGACAAAACACATCGCTGAGGTCTGCTTCAGAAGTGACAACTTAGTCTGTCCCGAGGGGGGAGAAAAAGCCTGGCTATGATGAAATGCCAAAGTAGAACTTGACCAAGGGCATTTTCTGAACTTGTAACTATTTCTTAGTAGGGTGGTTTAGTATAAAGGCAACAGTGGCATAGAACTCTCCATGGGATATTATTAAAAGTCAGCTATTAACCGGTGTGTGCAAGTGTTCTCAGACAAGTCAGAGAAGGCAGTGCAGGCAATCCTTCATCTGAGAATATCCAACTTAAAAAGACGCACAGATAAAAATAATGCCACAACAGGAGATGTGCCTCAAGTTTGCACAATATTTTGCCAGAGTAACACTATTTAAATGCTATTTTCTTTCTTTCTTTCTCTCTTTGTTTCTTGCGCACACGTGTGTGTGTGTGTATGTGTGTGTGTGTGTGTGTGTGTGTGTGTGGTTTATCCCTGGAAAATAACCACCACTGGTAGAGTCTTCTGGGTTCCAATTGGCTAGTTTCCCTCCACTCATGCTCAGCAAAATGCCTGCTGCTTGCTCTACTTGTCCTTAAAAAGGGCTTTGTTTTTGTTTGGCTCTACAGCATTTTTTCTAATCTGAGTCCTCAATCCTGTTTCTATCCTGTGTCAGCTACACTCTGATAATTCACTGTTTATTTTATCTTTTTTTTTTTTTATCTCAAAAGAGGAGATTTATTTAACTCCTTTTGAATAAGAAGATAGGTTTTTCCTTGGGATTCAAGTTAAAAACAACTCCCCACCCCCGCTGTTTAATGCTATGACACTGCTGGTGAGTCATATCCATCGTATTCTCCCCACCAGTGACAGACAATAGGTATAATTCAGCACTTCACACCATTAGCAATACAGGAATGAACAAATTTCTGACAAAAACCAATCTGATGTAAATTTTCATAGTTTTAAGCTTTGTATAAGCATTGGAATTAGGGGGATATTCCTTTACTTCAGTTTAGGTCATTATAGCTCCAAGACTCCACTTTTCCTAGAAAACTTGATTCCTCATCACCTGCTGCTTCTGTTTTATCTACATTCATAGGACTTGTCTAGGTAACTGAAGTTCAATTCCAAAACACTGGCATCGTGTTATTTCTTCTAACTTCCCTGGGTGCCTTCGGGATGGATAGGATTCCACATGGACAGGTCTAAGGTAACTTGGAGTTGGAAGAAGACTATCTTCACCTCTGTCTGAAGTTTTGGAGCTCACTACAACCACACTGACATGAAAGGAGAAGTAGGGGAAATTACTAACAAAACATATAACTTTCATCACAGCATTTCACAAGCTGTGCTGGAAAGGGAGAAATTAATTTTGGTAGCATGGCCTAGTTTGGCAGAAATTGATCTGGATCTTCTAAATAACTGCAAAATTATAAATGCATATTTCCCATTTCCCATTATATAGGTTCCGCTTACATTGTACTCTAACAAAGCCTTGTTTTTCATCCATCTAATCATTTGACACTCCAAAAGCCATTCAGTTGCCAAGAAACAGACTGACAAATCACTAGCAGACACATTTTATAAGTCTATCATACATCTCATGGTTGAGGATAGTTTTGTAAAAACGTGTGTATCTTTAAGAGTCTCATCTATAGCAAGCTGATGATAAAATTATTGTAAGTTATCCTCAGATATGTAATAAATAGAGGAATTGTAAATTATGGAAATGAATACTAATCATTAATCAATATCTTTCTAGAGATTCAGCAGAAAAACACCAACCAACACCAGCCCATTCTAACACACATACATATACATTTTGTATCATTTGTGTAACAAAGGGCCACAGATTTGGGTGAAATTAGAACCTCTCTGGTTGTATTAGTTTCCTAGAATTGCAATAACAAAATATCACCAACCAGGAGGCTTAAACAATACAAATTGTTCTGAAGGCTAGAAGTCCAAGATTAAAGTGTTGGCAGGTTTGGTTTCTCTCTGTGTTCTTGCATGACCTTCCCCTTGAATAAGCACATCTCCGATGTCTCTTCTTGTAAAGATACCAGTCAGATTGGGACCCACACCCTAATGACTCCTTAAACCTTAATTACTTCTTTACAGGCCCTGTCTTAAAAAATAGTCACATTCTGAAGTACTAGGGGTTAGGGATTCAACATATAAATTTGGGGGAAGGGTGGCAAAATTCAGTGCATGATAGTGTTTGTTGAGTTTACCAGGGAATCAATGAATTCTTCTAGGCAGTTTAAAATATTATGTTGTAACATGGTACATTGTGATATGTAGCTACAGCTGAAGTGAGACTGTGAATGAATGATGCCTTTGAAATGCATGACCTCTTTCTCTAGTAGCCCACAAATATTTTGCATAAAAGGAGATTGGTTCTTCATTTTTAGAATAAGAGGAAAGTTTGTTGTGCCTTACTGTTGTAAGACTTGCCTATGCAACACCTACCCTAACATTTATTACCTATTTCTAGCATGCACTTTCTTTTTTTTAAGATTTATTTATTTATTTGAGAGAGAGAGAGAGAGAGAGAGAGGCAGAGACACAGGAGGAAGGAGAAGCAGGCTCAATGCCAGGAGCCTGACGTGGGACTCAATCCTGGGACTCCAGGATCGCGCCCTGGACCAAAGGCAGGCGCCAAACCGCTGAGCCACCCAGGGATCCCCATGTGCTTGCTTTCTAAGGGAAAAGAGGCATTTGGCCAAGAAGTAGAATTTGTGGAATTTAGTGCGTTGTAGAACAACTGGGTGGCGGTGTGAGGGCGCATTGTGGTGTGGTAGGATACAGGAGGTAAGTGTGTGGATGGTATGGTGGTGGAATGGGAGGAGGAGGGACATCAAGAAGACTTGGGCCTGCTTAAATCTTCCTGGTTGCATGACCTTAATCAAATGAAATTTCAGTTTTATTTGTATCACACTATCATGAGAAATGATAAATTTCTGAAAAAATAATAATATTTTACTCAAAATAAGCTCATTATATCACCTAGATCCATCTTAATGACAGTCTGTATTTACTTCATAAGTGTTTTATAATCTTCCTTCACTGACTGTGAATTATAAGCATTTATTAAGTGTTTACTGTTTACCAGCATTAAGCAGACTGTTGGATATATTAAAAAAATGAATGCATATTTTCTGTTTTCAGGAAGCTTGTATATTTTATAGATGGAAAGGGGAAATAAATAGAAATGGTCCACGTACTACCTGCATTGAACATTTACAATGGTACCTAAATTAGATGCAAATAACTCAATAAATACTGAAGTGTCTACTCTATGCTAGATCCTATATTAGAAGCCATGTTTCAAAGACTATGGCACTTGGAGAAGAATTACTGACCTTGTTTTTAGTGAAAACACAAGCATTACAAATAAAAAAATTAAGTTCTTATATGTCAAATAGTTTATTCTCTATTTATGTTCTAGTCTATAATAGTCTCAAAGTTACAAACATATAAGTGAGTCATTAATATTCTGAGTTTGTCGGGGGATCCCTGGGTGGCTCAGCAGTTTAGCGCCTGCTTTTGGCCCAGGACACAATTCTGAAGACCCGGGATCGAGTCCCACGTCAGGCTCCCTGGATGAAGCCTGCTTCTCCCTCTGCCTGTGTCTCTGCCTCTCTCTGTCTCTCTGTGTCTTTCATAGATATATAAATAAATAAAATCTTAAAAAAATATTCTGAGTTTGTTTAAAGGTCCTTGGGTATGGACACAATTTGGATTGACACTTCAATCAATTACATAATTCACAAATTTGCATTATTTTTATTTCATAGAAATCTTTTAATCATTTCAAAGTATTTCACGGTGTTAAAATATTAATAAAATCCCATTGCATTTCTGCTAATACTAAGTTTATATGGATATGCTTTAAAATTAGTCTATGGAGCACTATAGCAGAAGTTAAGAGCGCTTTCTTTTTTTTTTTTTTTTTTTAATTTTTTATTTATTTATGATAGTCACACAGAGAGAGAGAGAGAGAGAGAGAGAGGCAGAGACACAGGCAGAGGGAGAAGCAGGCTCCATGCACCGGGAGCCCGACGTGGGATTCGATCCCGGGCCTCCAGGATCGCGCCCTGGGCCAAAGGCAGGCGCCAAACCACTGCGCCACTCAGGGATCCCTTAAGAGCGCTTTCAATTAGTTAATGCTTTTCATTCAAATTGCACTTTACAGAAACTATTTTGTGTCATAAGAAATATGTTAATTAATGATTTTTTGGATATAGTGGCTACCATTAATTCATTAATTCCTTCAATCACTTAACAAGTACTTTTTGAATGCTTATTATTTTCTGGAAACTACTAGGCACCACCTTCGGTGACTGAAAAATAGGCATAGTAAGGTTTTCATGTAAAGTACAATTATCTTTTTGTTTTGTTTTGTTTCTAAACGACCACCACATATAATTATTGAAAGATAATATTTAATATTTAGCATAAGTTATTCTAATTATGAAATTCACTTAATAAATTTTATATTCTCAAATTTATTTTTAAGATTCTATTTATTTATTCATGAGAGACACAGAGAGAGAGGCAGAGACATAGAGGGAGAAGCAGGCTCCCTGACGTGGAGCCTGAGGCGGGACTCGATTCCGGGACCCTGGGATCACGACTTGAGCCAAAGACAGACGCTCAACCACTAAGTCACCCAGGTGCCCCGATATTCTCAAATTTAACCCTTGTGGGCCGGTACACCATTGCAGTACCCAATCTTGCCAGAAGATGGCACTATATGGTGAATGACAGCTATGCTGGAGCCAAGTTACCTGTTTCTCAGCCTTCATTCCTATTTGTATGCCTTCTAACAAGGCTACACCATTACCCCAGACACTGACTAAACATTTGAAGTATATTAAACTTATCTGATAAAATTCATAAAGATATTTTTTTACATCGTAAGATCCATGATTTTGAAGAGCCTAATGTGAGAAAAGGGGACTCTTCTATTTCCCAGAATTTGTTATAAAAATAATCAAAGTACATTTAGGCAGGATTAAAACTAAGCCCCCTGTACAACTTTTTTTTAGAGGTAAATTGTTTTTGCTTTTGTTCTAACAACACAAATCCATACAAGAAAAAAGAATGAAAAAGGTTAATGGTGGTTAACATAAAGGTCATGTAATTTTGTTTGGTAGGGAAATATGGAATGACATTAATGAAAGAGCTATAAAATAAATATTATAAGAGTACAGAGTAGCTATTTGATTATAAATTGATCTTAGAAAGGTTGACCTACTTTTCTCTGAATTAAATACAACCACCTGAAGGTATTTTGAACACACACAGTACTTTTAGAAATACAGTTATCTATTTTTTTCTTTAAAATTTTTAATGCAGTTTTCCTAAAATGCTATATGTTGAATTTTGTGCTCTTAGAATAACTCAGTCACAGACAATAGCACCTAATTAGGACATGTAAAAGAGAATAAAATAAGTAAATTATAGAAAGTAGAGATTCCTTGAAAGACAGAATATTATAAAAATCCTCATAAATAAGAAACACTAATACGTTATCAGTAGGAATGTTGTTGAATTATCTTACTTAGCTTTCCCACAGCTGGGAGCAAAGGAGTTAGTTATTAAGCAAGTTCATGTATGATAGTAGGCTCTTGCTTGTTCACATTCACAGTTGAAGGATAGTATACACCGGCCTGCTTGCTTCTCAAGGGGTCTTATTGCAGTTTAATACCTGACTCTATCAACATACCAAAAGGAGATCCATCTCTTTGAGATGGACTCATTACCAAATCCCTGAGACAGGTGTATAAAAACATACTGCGTATTTATTTCATTCACAATGAGAAGTCCAATTGTCACAGAAACTAATGGAATATATAATTTTCTCTCTGTAGACAGAATTACTGGGGATGCCAAATTATAATCAGAAGGCTTCTGGGTAATTATGTGTTTTAAGACATTGTTTAAATCAGAGGTAATCCTAATTTTGGTTCTTTTAAAGCAGCAAGATAACAAAATAACAAGAAACTTGATGATGAGTCAAAATGCAATTATGCTGCTCTTTCATTTTCTATTCAAAACAATATTATCAAGTATCAATCAACAGGAAAATGGATAAATAAATTATTGTACATTTATACCATAAATTGTTAGTCACAATGAAAATGAACTAAAGCTACATGTAACCCATAATGTATCTCACAAGACACAAAATGTTATGTGCATTGTGATTTAATCTACATAAAAGTAAGAACAGGAACAATTGTATATTTATGAAACACATACTTAGGTGTTAAAGCTTAATCTATGGATAAAGTGAATAAAAAATAATCATTACAAACATTAGGAGAGTTGATACCTCCAGGGAGAAAGATTCTACAGGAGGGATATATATGTTGGGAATGCTCTTTTTTCTTTTAAACTGAGAGGAATTACATGGATATTTGATAAACTATACAGTTTTATTTCATACTCTTCTGTATATATTAGATTGCACCATATAAACTTGCTGATACTTGGCCATTTTTGACATACAAAATAGCAATTTCATATAATTTGATGTAATAAGTTATATTTCATTAATTAAAACCTTCATTACTTAATATACCATCTCTATCTATACAGATGGTTAGGTAAATAAATGTAAATATGTATTTATATATGCATGAGTTTTTTGTATACACATATATTTCCTTGCTCTGTCAGTTGAGAGAGCCTAAAAGCAATGACATCCCAGTGTCAATGAGCATACCTAACCCAATGATCTTGGCCTCTATTACCATTCTGCAATAAAAGGACCAGGGCTTCTCAGAGAAACTACTGGTTATAGGACCATAACAAGAAATATATGAGATGAGTCTGGAGTATCTGGTAGTGCCAGAATATAAGGAAATGCCCATGCATGGTAATGAAGGTAGCTCAAAGTGAGCTGAGAGCTAAACAAAATAGCTCCCAATGGCCAAAACTGAGATAATAAATCAATAAAGTAGTACTGGCTTATAACCCTATTTATAAACTATTCATGATCCATGCTGATACAAATTAGTAGTTATATAATAAATAAATAGCATAGATAATAATGATATGAATACATAAATGGAGGAGAATAGACAAATATCACACATAGAAGAATTACAAATAATTTATGCAGATACTCCACTCTCAAGGAGGAGAAACATAACTCCTCATTCCTTAAGTGCTACACACAAACGTTTTAAGACATTGCTTAAATCAGAGGTAGTACTAATTTTGTTCTTTTATAACAGCAATGAATTTGATCCTTCAGCCTAGTTGGAGAAGAAGGTCTTCATCAACAGTGAAACATCATTGGATTATATGTACTTGACATAATGTAATGAGAATGGCACTCATCCCTGTATTCTTCCTTCCCAAACTCATAAGCCCAATATAATTATAAGAAAAAAATCATATAAATATCATTTGAAGGATACTCTATAAATCACTATTTTAGTACCACTCAAAACTGTCAAGGTTATAAAAAAAAAAACATGAAAAATCTGACAAACCATCACAGCCAAGAGAGGTCTAAGAAGAGATGATGACTAACTAGGATGTGATGTCTTGATTGAGATGTTGGAATAGAGAAAGGATTAGGAAAACACTAATGCAATCTGAATAAAGCATGGGCTTTTTAGTTAATGACAATGTGTTGATAGTGGTTTACTGATTGTGACAAATGTACCATACTAATGTTGGTGTTTTAATGAGGGAGTCTGGATGTGCAGTTTATGTGAACTCTCTATATAATCTTTGCAATTTTTCTGTGGGAAGTAAAACTGTTCTAAAATATAAGTTAATTAAAACAGAGGTGCCTGGGTGGCTTAGTTGGTTAAGTGCCCAACTCTTGGTTTTGGCTCAGTTCCTGATCGTAGAGTTTGAGATCGAGTCCCATCATCAGGCTCCACGTTCAGCATGCAGTCGGCTTGCCCTCTCTCTCTGCCCCTCCCCCTGCTCACTCTCCCTCTCTCAAATAAGTAAATAAATAAAATCTTTTTAAAAAGTTAATTAAGACAAAACAAGTCATTGTATGTTCTTATGTTTTCCCCTCCCAAGTATCTGAACAAATTAGTACTTCTCACTTTGAGGGTAGTACACAGAGACCATCATCCATAACTGGATGTATTTTTTAAAGCAGGGAGGTGTTCTGATCTTATTTATAACTTATTTGATTGGCTGTGGTGAAATCCAATCAAAATTCCACTATAATACAATGGGCAGAACATTTACTGATATCTGTAAGCAAAATTAAATAATTTAGTTCAGGCAAACCATGGTCACAATGGGTTGACAGCATGGCATTTCTTATAAGTCATACTCATTCTAAAAGGGGATTTGTTGACTCACAGAGCATGCCTGTGATATTGAGGTAGGGGAAAATAGAGTCATTTTAGTGTCTCTTCATTGGCTCAGCAATATTGGGTTGAAGGAAATATTTTTTACTGGCTCTAAAAATTCTAAATAAAAATATTCAGCCAGTGGGACCAAAGCCAGTTTTCCTTGCTTGCAGGTGGTGCTACCAATGTGACGGATAGCTGTAATATGCTGAAAATGTTCAAATTCACATTGGTTGATATTCTAACTCCTCAAACTACTACTAAGAGTTTGGGAAAAGATGCCCCAGTCAGGTGGCCAGAGTTTATTGTTATTTGATGTGACTATGAGGGTTGAAATTCTCCTAGACACAATTATATCTGTGTAGGACCTACAGTGAAATTGAAGATGCTTATATGCAGGAAGTGGAATTGTCAGAGGATAAATATACAAATAGGTGAATCCCACATGAAGATGACCAAAGAGGCGCAGAATTGTTTAGACACAAGAACAGTTTCTCTTCACTTTGCACCAGTCAGCCTACAACTGAGTCCTATGCTCACTTCGGGGCAACACTGTGTAAAAGATCCACTGTGCAAAAGATGACCAAAGTGGCGCAGAATTGTTTAGACACAAGAACAGTTTCTCTTCACTTTGCACCAGTCAGTCTACAACTGAGTCCTATGCTCACTTCAGGGCAACACTGTGTAAAAGATCCACACACTGACCTATGTAAAAAAAGCAAATGAGGACTTGAAAAAACTGGGAGCCATAATATTATACGAGGATGTGTGCGATATCCTTAGCTTGAAGGACAGGCATGATTTCTATTCTCAAGTTTTTTAGAGTTGTTAGAATGATGAAGAATTAGTTTTATTTTATGTTGCCCCAGAGAGATCAAATTAGTAGTATATCAAAGTTACAGAAAAACAAATTTTGGAATACTGTAGGGAAGCAATTTATATTTCTTTTTGGAGAGACGTTAGGTTATCTTACAGAGTAATGAGATGCTTGTCTTTGTAACTTTCTAGGTAAAAGTAAAACAACTTCTTGAGAACATCGGAGGACATCGGAGGGCATCATTTGTCCTTATGGGATGAAAGGACATTATGTAAGGAGGTGTTGGCATAAAGAAAAAGGAGAGGAGATATGAGAAGTCCAGTGCAGGGGACCAGAAAGCATACTTCTGCATCTGGAGTTCACTGTAAGTGGGCAGTTCAGCAACCATGACTCCCCAGGGCAAAGCAAGGATACTGCCATAGTCAGGATTCTCCAGAGAACAAGTCCTAACTAAGATCTGTAGTCAGCAAGCTGGAGATCCAGGAGAGCCAATGATGTAGCTCAGCCCAAAGACTGGCAGGCTAGAGGCCTAGGAAGAGCTGATGTTTAAGTTTAAGACAAAAGCAGGAAGAAAAATCAATTTTCCAGCTTGAAAGGTAGTGAGGCAGGAGGAATTTCTTATTTGGGAGAGGACCAGCCTTTTGCTCTATTAGGCCTACACACAGAGGGCAATCTGCTTTACTTAGTACTGTGTTAAATGGTAAACTTGTCTAAAGACACCCTCACAGAAATGCCTAGATTAATGTTCTATCAAATTTCTGGGTGTCCATGGCCTAGTCAAGTTGACACATAAAACTAACCATCACAGATACAAGCCACTAGGAGATGAAGGTCTGGATCAGGCTGCAGAGTCTATAAAATTAATACTTTTGTGAAACTCTTCAACAGTGAAGTTTAAGGGAGGAAAGACTTAAAATTTTTTTCTGTAGGTATCTTGGTACTCAAAGAAAATACTGTCTATTTTATATTCACAGATTTCCTTCCAAAATGGTTCCCATTCTTAAGACAAGGACCAGCATCAATACTTACAGTCAGAAATAGAATTCCACTCTGTAACTACAAAATATGGAAATTTGGAGTGAAGATAGCATACACTTCAGATTTGAGAAATATTAAAGTGTAAATGCTTCGTATTTGTGCTGTATGCAAAATACCCTTCCACGGAGAATTTCATGCAACTGACTGGTCAGCAATAGATGTATTTAAAACTGATGCGCTTATGGCATAATCATTAAAAGTGTGTCACATACAAAACAAATGCCTCTAAATGTAGTATCAAATTCTTAACGTTCAAAGTCAACTTTTTCAACTTGTTCTGTACGCTTGTAGTCATTTATTGACTTGAAGCTTGGAAAGGAGGATACAGACTGGTTTTGAGTTAATAGGTTACACCAACTAGAATTGCTCAGTCAATAAAAATCAAACCTTAAAATTTATGCCTTGTTAGTTATCCAGTGAGCTCCATCACAGTTTTAGGAATGTCAAGGTAAGAAAAGTCCATACCAATGAAATTATAAAAATATATTATTACTTTTTGATGTTTTGGAAAGAAATCTTAGTTTTCTCCTGAAAGTTCTGTCTAGCAATAACTTAGTATTCTAGGTAATAAGCTGAATATTTTGGGGTATTCTAGTTAGAATAATTCTAGTTAGAATTTCCTTGGCTTAAACACTAGATTTTAAAATATTAATAAAAGCTATTTAAATGAAACTCAGAACATTTGAAACTCAAGTTTTAATTAAATATTAAATTCTAACTTAAGGGGAAAGAGCTAGTCAAGTTTGACCATTACTGTGATCTATGAATGAAAATTTAGCAGCATTAATTTTCCTCCTTCCTTCTCTCTCTTCCACATCCCTTCCTTCCCACTATCTCTCCTGGGTGGCTTATACAACAGAGATTTACTTTTTTTACAGTTCTGGAGACTGGAAGTCTAAGGTTAGCGTAATAGCAGCATTGCTTTCTCCTGAGGCTTTTCTCCTTGGCTGCAGATGGCCATTTTCTTGTTTACATCCTCTGTGAGCATGCATCCCTGTTTCCTCTCCCTCTTCTTAGAGGAACATCAATCCTATTGGATTAGGGTTATGCCCTATGACTTCATTTAACCTTAATTACCTCTTTAAGGCCCCATCTCCAAATACAGTCATATTGGGGGTTAGGATTTCAACATATGAATTTTGGGGGAAAACAATTCAGTTCATAACATATTTGTAAATAACATTTCATCAATAGGTTTTCCACTCTGTTATGCCTATATAATCTTCTTTAGAAAATTATAAAGTTGAAGATTAAATGAAAATTATATGCAACAGAATCATTACGGAAGAAAAGAAATCAATGTCCAGATTTTGGATGTTGCCGTGTTCATTAGGCTTCATCTGGTTAATACGTAAGCTATGTAAAATTTGTTTCTAATGTCTTCCTCTCTTTATTTTTGTATCTTCTTTCAACATTGGTATCTTCAGTAGATTTGTTCTTCTGCTGATTCCTTATTTTCTTCTAGGTTCAACTATCTTATCTTCCTTACTGAGGACATAACTAGTCCTTAGCTTCAATTGTAGAAGACACTGATTGTAAGTGTCTGTCCATTTGAAAAAACACCTAGTTCAAACAAATGTTTCCATCTCATTTATTTAAAAAAACGTATTTATTTATTTATTTATTTATTTATTTATTTATTTATTTTTATTTAGACAGAGTGTGCTTGAACAAGGGGAGGCGTAAAGGAAGAGGAAGAAAGAATCTTAAGAGGACTTCCCACTCAGTGCACAGAGTCCAAGTCCACTTGATCTCATGACCCTGAGAACATGACTTGAGCCAAAATCAAGAATCCAAGGCTTAACTGACAGAGCCACTGAGGAGCCCATTTCCATCTTATTTAATCATTTAGTACTATCTGACATGGTTGACCACTCTTTCATTTCTTTTGTCAGTTTCATTTTCACGCATATTCTGAAATTTTCCCAAATCCTCTTTTTTCATTGTCTAGGTTTTATTTATATATTTTTATTTGAGTATGGTTGACACACAATATTGTATTAGTTCAGGCATATAACATAGTGATTCAACACTTCTATATGCTACGCTTTGCTCACCAAAAATGTATCTACCATCCATCACCATACAACATTATTACAATACCATTGATTATATGCCCCAGGCTGTGCCTTTTTTTTCTGTGACTTACTCATTCAATAACTGGAAACCTGTACCTCTCACCTCCTTAATCCATTTTGCCCATTTCCATATGCCCCTCCTTTCTGGTAACCATCAGTTTGTTCTCTGTATTCATAGGTCTGATTCTCCTTTTCATTTGTATATGCACTTGTTTTGTGTTTTATTTTATTTCTAATTTAAAAATAATTTTTTTTGGATTCCACATATGAGTGAAACCATATGATATTTGTGTTTCTCTGAATTATTTCACTCTAGGTCCATCCATGTTGTCACAAATAGCAAGATCTCATCCTTCTTTATGGCTTTATCATATATCTTCATGATATCTCATTGTATGCGTATGCTACATCTTCTTTACCCATTCATCTACAGATAGACATGTGGGTTGCTTCCCACATCTAGCTATTATAAATACTTCTGCAATAAGCATAAGAGTGCATATAACTTTTTGAATTAATGTTTTTGTTTTCTTTGGGTAAATACCCAGTAATATGGTATTCTATTTTTAATTTTAGGAGGATAGTATTGGCTGCACCAATTTGCATTACTATTAACAGTGTGCGAGAGTTTCTTTTTCTCTACCCCTTCACCAATACCATTGTTTCTTTTGTTTTTTATTCTAGCCATTTGTAAGGTGATAATCTCAGTGTAGTTTTGATTTGTATTTCCCTGATAATGAGTGATGTTGAGTATCTTTTCATGTGTATGGTGTCCATCTGTATGTCTTCTTTGTAAAAATACATATTCAAGTCTCATTTTAAATTAGATTTTTGTTGTTATTATTAATTATTATTATTATTATTATTATTATTATTATTCTGGTATTGAGTCATATAAGTTCTTTATATATTTTATATACTAACCCCTTATCATATATATCATTTACAAATATCTTCTCCCATTCAGCAGTTTCCGTTTTTGTTTTGTTGATGGTTCCCTTTGCTGTGCAAAAGTTTTTTATTTTAATAGAGTCCCAAGGGTTTATTTTTGCTTTTGTTTCCTTTGCCTTAGGAGACATCTAAAAAAATGTTGATATAGCTGATGTCAAACAAATTATTGCCTATGTTCTTTTTTAGGACTTTTCTGGTTTTAAATCGCACGTTTAGTTATTTAACTCATTTTGAGTTTATTTTTGTAGAGACAGTGTAAGAAAGTGGTCCACTTTCATTTGTTTATAAATCTTTTTATCTCTGGTTCAGATCTCCATTTAAACTCTAAACATACATAACAAATTGAGTGCTAGACATTTCCACTTAGATATCACACAGACAGTTCAAATGCAACATATTTGAAATTGAGTTCATTATTTCTCATGCCCCTCCTACCCATTCTTCACATTTCTACCTCAGTTGACCATTCTTTCATTTCCTATTCAGTTGCCTCATCCCACTTTTGACTCTTTCTTCTCTTCCTACATCCAATCTGTCTTTCAGTGATTCCACAACGTGCATTTCCCCACACATTTTATGTCTCTGAAACTGTGGTGCTTCTAAACATCAATGGTTTTAGATCATATGTTATTAACTAGCAAGTTTTTCCTTCCTAGTGCTATATAAAATGCTATATTTTAAATCAATGGAGTTTTAGATTTCACAAAATGTAATATTGTCACAGCCAGTAGATTGTACAACCTCATATCATTGAAATATGTCCACTTTTTTCCATTTTCTCTGCCACTTCTCAAGGTCACACTATTATCATTTCTCCTGAGGATTATTGTAAGAGTTTTATAATGGGTCCTTCCACTTCTGGTATTGTTCACTAGCCACAAGGGATACCCTCCATCCCCAACTGTCTACTTTGAAACTGAAATGATCTTTTCAATGAAATTCTGATTCATCTTTCCCAGACTGGAAACATTTTTAATGACTTTCTATTGCTCACAGAGTAAAAACCAGACTTTTTACTATGGTTTACGAGCTTCTACAACAATCTAACCTATGTGTAACTCTTCAGTTCATCACTCAACATCTCAATTTGTAATCTGTAGTATTATTGAATTCACTCCCATGTTTCAAGCATGCTTTATTTCTTTTCCCAGAAACTACACACAGCTCCTAACCCCCTCTCCTTCCCTGGTTAACTCTTATTTATCTCCTACATTTTAGCTGAGATATCACTTCTTCCATTGAAATCTCCTGAGTCCAGGTTAAAGACACTTCTATAATACTTGATAATACTCCAATCACATTTTACCTCTGTTTGAACTACCCATTTCTCTGTGGAACAGGATAAATTGTATATTTATTACCATGATTTCTATTTCCTCTGTTTCATTTCCCTTCTCTGTGTACAAAGGTAGATTTTTTGCATAGGTTTTCCCTTGGACATTTTTGCAGGACTAAAACCTAAAATCACTGAAGTGGTGATAGAAATGACTTTAGGATAGCCTTGGAAATTAAGGAGATTTCCCTCTGTAGATGCTGCAAGAAGAGGGGATTTGTTACTCATTCTCTAAAAACATTTAAGAAAAGTGTCAAGATTTCAGATGCTCCCACCGTTCTGAGAGCTGCTTCTTAGACACAGACCTCCAGCTTCACCTAAAACTTTAAGGACCTAAGGATGGTAGATATAGATACATCAAAGTGGTTGACATGAGGTGGGAGGCCACATGGAATGAGCCAATGGGACCTACTGCATGCAGCCAGGTAAAGATCATATAATATTTATCTTTCTTTGTTTGACTTATTTCACTTAGTCTCTGCTTCCCTGTTTTCAAGGCTTTTCTTGTCCTCTTTCTCACTCCTTTCCTTTCCTCTCCCCTATTCCTATCTCTCTCAATGAATCTTTTAATTCTTAATCTCTGAGCTAAAATATATTTAGGGGTGCCTGGGTGGCTAAGCTGGTTGAGCATCTGACTCTTAATTTTAGTCAGGGTCATAATCTCAGGGTCTTGAGATCAAGTCCCAGGTGGCACTTCATGCTTAGGGCTGAGTCTGCTGGAAATTCTCTCCCCCCCCCCCCGTTTCTCCCCCTACTCTCCTTTCTCTCTCAAATAAATAAATATATCTTTTAAAAAATATTTAAATTTCCTTAAATTTAAAACATCCCCTGGGTATCCCCTGGTTCCAGACATACTTTTCCTTGACTGGACTGGATCCTGAAACAGAAAAAAAACATTAGTAGCAACACTGGTAAAATTTAAATAGACTCTGTAGTCTAGTTACTAGCACTATATCAATGTTGATTTCCTGGTCTTGATAATCAGGCTAACGTTATGTAAGTTGTTAACAATACCGAAATTTGAGTGGAGAGTATACATAAACTTTCTGTACTACTTTGTAAAAGTTCTTTGTTCAATAGGGGACTTCTAATATTTTAGATTTTGTGCTATTTTGTTTTTTAAATAATAGCTTTGTTGAGATGTAATTTATCTGCCATAATATGCACTCTCTTAAAATATACAGTTCAGAATTGTGCAGCCATCACCACTATTTAATTTCAGAACATTTTCATCACACCAAAAAGAGATACCATATTCATTAGGAGTCATTTCTCTTTCCTACCTCCCATTCCCTGGCAACAACTAATTTACTTTCTGTCTCTATAGATTTGCTTGTTCTTTGACATTCACATAACACATGTCTTTTTGAGACTGATTTTTATCACTTAGTATAATGTTTTCAAGAAACTTTGATACTGCAACATGTGCCAATACTTCATTCCTTTTTTATGATGGAATAATATTGTATTATATGGATACACCATATTTGTTAACCTATTCATCAGTTGATGGGCATTGGAGTGTTTCCATTTTTCTGGTTATGATAAATACTGCTACTGAGAACATTCATGTGAGTGGGTTCTTTTTTTAAAAGGTTTTATTTATTTATTCATGAGGGATACACAGAGAGGCAGAGACATAGAGGGAGAAATAGGCTCCCTAGGGGGACCCTGATGCAGGACTCAATCCCAGGGCCCTGGGATTGTGACTTGAGCCAAAGGCAGACACTCAACCACTGAGCCACCCAAGTCCCTCATGTGAGTGTTTTTGTGTGGAGATTTATTATTATTATTATTATTATTATTATTATTATTATTTTATTTTTATCTTGGGTATATACCAAGAAGTGGAATTGAAAGATCATGTGGTAACCCCATGTTTAACTTTTCAAATTATCAAACTCTTCCAAAATGGCTGCAACATTTTATATTTCCACTGGTAATATGGGGGTCTTAATTACTACATATTCTCCAAAACACTTGTTATTGTCTGACTCTTCATTTTTAGCCATCCTAGTGGATGTGAAGTGATAACTCTGTGGATTTGACTTACATTTCCCTAATGACTAATGATATTGAGCATCTTTCCTCTGTTCATTGGCCATTTACACAATTTTTTTTAAGTAATGGCTATTCAAATCCTTTGCCCATTTTAAATTGGATTATTTATATTTCCATTTTTGAGTTGTAAGAATTATTTTTATATTCAGTGCATAAGCTCTTTATCTGATATATAATTTGCAAATATTTTCTCTCCTGTGAGTTTTTTTTTTTCATTTTCTTGATCAGGTTGTTTGAAACATAAAAGTTGATCATTTTGATGCTGTTCATTTTATGTCTTTTCTCTTCTCACTTGAGCTTTTGGTTACATCATATTTAAGAAAATATTCCCTAATCCAAGGTCATATAGATTTACGTCTATATTTTCTTGTAAACACTTTCTAGTCTTAGCTATTACATTTAGATTACTGATTCTTTTTGAACTATCCCTTGTATATGTTATGAAGTAGGAGTTCTATATCATTCTTTTGGATGTAGCTATCTAGTTGTCCCAATGCCATTTATTAAAAATATTTCTGTGCTGTTTTTGCAATTTTCCTGTATGTGTAAGGTTTTTTAAATAAATAAAAAGTAAAAAAAAATTAAGAAGTTATTTTTGATTTTCAGTACTACCTCTTGGCTCTGCCATCCTGGAAACTAATCTTCACAATGATTCTAGGAAGCCCAGTGTCTTGAGACAATATTCTGTTGGAAACTACAGAAGGCTACCATTATCAAGTTTCTCAAAGATGGTAATGTCCACTTACCACTGTAACCTTTTTTTCCCCAACTAGCCCCTGGGCCATCCAATAGAACATAGAGAAGCATGCAAAGAATCCCTCATTCTCATATGGTAAATCCATTCTCACAATCCCACCACTCTGGGATTTTTTTAAAAAATATTTTATTTATTAATGAAAGAGACAGAGAGAGAGAGAGAGAGAGAGAGAGAGAGGCAGAGACAAGGCAGAGGGAGAAGCAGGCTCTATGCAGGGAGCCCGATGCAGGACTTGATCCCGGGACTCCAGGTGCTAAACTGCTGAGCCACCCAGGGATCCCCCCACTCTGGGATTTTTGACCTACTTTTGAGTGTTCTATCAAAGCTATTATCTAATTTCTACCTCATTTACTATAGACCATTGTCATGTTTAAACTTTAAAAAACCATACCAGCCATGTTAGGGAATGTTGCAAGTATTCTTGCCATAATGTTGAATACTGAATTGTTTCAATAAATCCTTCCTTATCCATCTTATAGTCTACATCCACCCCAGTCCACTCCAATACATACACTCACATATACTCCTAAGTATTCTGTGGCATTTATTAGCCAGATCTTAAATTTCATTTCTTTTAGAAATGTTTCCTCCTGTGCCATAGATTGTTTTCCTTTTCAGGCTGTGCTGAGCCCTGATCATCGTTATTTTCCTATAGGAAGTGAGGAATGCTGGAAGCAGATGTTGAGTAAGAGAAGCATTATATCTCAAGATATTTCCTAAATGTTTGGAACTCCAGGCAAGGGAGACTACACTCCTTCATCAGGAACTAGGTGACTTAACTAAATACATAATTCATTTAGTCAACCAGTACTTTTGAGTAATTGCCACTCTTAGGACCTCTGCTTGTTTCTGTTTTCTGGAGATTCCTATCTACTGTTAGATGTAATGATCTGCCAAATAGTGTCAAAATTTCTTGCCAAAATTCTATGAAAACAATTAACTGGTGATTTCATCTTTTATAACTAGATTTAATGAGTGGTTTAAACTTTAAAGTAAATGTAGCTCTTACAGGAGAACAGAAAACCAAATAGAACTGTGATTTTATTGGTATATTTTACAAGACCTTGTCCCTGATCAATTGATACCTACTGTTATTAACTCAGAGTTTATGCTTGTGTTCATTAAGAAAGCAATCATGTAACAGGAGAAAATTGGTTGAAGAAAAGAAAGAAGGAAATATAAAATCCATTTAAATATATAATTACTGAACTGATTAAAAAAGACATAAGAAAGCCAAGAATAAGAGATATTGATAATGAAAATCTATTCAAACTCAACTCTGAAGATGTGCCAGTTTTAGGATGCCTTTTTGCTCTATCACCATATTTCTAGAATTATTGTCACATATTGAAGGAAAATATATGGGGGAAGAAAAAAATCAGTCTCTAACCTATCCTTCATTGGAGAACCAAACAGAAGAATTAAAAAAGAGATATTTAATATATTTACTTGAGTTCAGTGACCTAAGAAAAATGACAATGGAAAAGAGAGTATTCTTGACTTATTTTTGATCCATGGGAATTCATTCCTTTTTGTATAGGACACACACTTTTTTCTTGTGTATCTAAATTGGAAAATTAGTCATAACCCATATAATAAGTGATTTTTCTTTTGAGCCATACGGTACATTTGTGGTTATACTTTGGAGAGTTCAGAATATTTGCTGGTTTATTTTTGCTTTTGGTTGTTGTCAATAGTAACTCTCTATGCCACTCTGGCTCACACTGAAGTTTTCTCTTCAACCTACTTTTGAAAGTGTCATAGGTGGTAGGGCAGCAATGTGAACTACACCAGTTTACAAGGGATATAAATGCAAATGGAACCTTACTTCATAAGAAGTAATCCAATTTTAAAGTGTTTTCTCTCCCTGAAACCCTAAATTCCTCTTACTAACTGAGCAAATAACAAAGAGAGTTACAGTATAATCTTAATTAGCAGGAAGAATTAAGTTTGCTTATATATAATGGGAGAAGAAAAACTCTGCCCAGTTCTAGTGCTTCCTCTGGGGCACTTTCTAATTTTGCCACGCCCAGGGAATAAAAAAACTATAGCAATCACAAAACAGCAAGCTACCAAAACCTGACATCTTTTAGAAGTCAAAATTTGAGTCAGTTTGTAAAAACGTATTGACTGGCTACGAAGTTTACTGAACAAATGAAATATGGAATGGCAAGTAGAGAATAAAAATAACAAACATTAGTTTGATTCCAATGGGAATCAGTGACACACCTAGGATATTTGAAACCCCAAGGCAGATAATTTGTCAACATCTACCATGTGGCAGAAAGCCTCTAAGATGGTACTCAAAAATTCTTGCCTCTTGGTATTCATAATATTATATACTCTTCTTCCATACTGTACTGGTAGGCTAGCCTCTAGGAGAGACTGGAGGATGTTAGAGGATGAGTGTCCACCCTTAAAGAGACAGTATGACATAGCCCACAGAGATACAATGTGGAAGCAGAAGTTTAAAATATGGAGGGAGAGTGACTTACGCATCTTAGAGGATGGCCACAGAGGCAGAGATCATGGAGAAATCTCTCCAGGAACAAAGTACCCAGCATGTACTATTTTCCTCCCTTAATCACATGGTCATCCTTGGGAATGAGTTCAGAGCCCACACTTGTTACCTCACTTGTTTATACCAATCCCTGCTCCCCACACTTCAGCAGCTCCACCTTTCTCAGTCCCAGGTGCAATGTGACCATTCCCCCAGAAGATCAGTACAAACTCTGCCAACATGATATCTCCTGACCCATGCACTTTTCAGGAACTCAGTTCCTATAGTGAGGGTGGCAGGTCTCATTTAACAAACAGACCAGTGCATACGTTGTTAAAATGTGCTCCACCCATCTGGGGACCAAATGCTGCCCATACCAGGCAAAGAGAGACTCTACAGACAACTAGACTGAAAGAGTGGCCAGGACTTAACAGCCGGACACACACAACACACATAGAAGACACTCCCTGAAGTGGAACAGGGGACACTGCAATGTAGGGCACAGCAGGACCTCTCTTTTATAAAGACATTACCTGGAAGAGCAGAAGACATAGGTGATTTTCCTAACACACAGAAACAGGTGCAGAGAGTTAGACAAAATGAGAAGACAGGACTAAGTCTCAAATGAAACAATAGGACCAAACCACAGCAAGAGACCTAAGTGAAATGAATATAAATAATATGTCTTATAGAGAATTTGAAGTAATGTCCCTGGCATTGAAAAAAGGAGTCAAAGACATCAGTGACACTCTTAACAAAGAAAAAAACAAAACAAAAAAAAAAAACAAAACAAATCAGAGATGAAAAACACAATAAATGAAATTAAAAATACACTTGATGGAATAAATAGTAGGCTAGACAAAGCGAAGGGGTGAATAAATGACCTAGAAGCAGAGTAATGGAAAGTAATCAAGCTGAGCAAATGAGAGGAGACAAATTAAGAAAGTTGAGACTAGTCAGAGAACTCATTGACTTCATCATGCATAACAGCATTAGCATTATAGGGATCCTAGAAGAAGAGAGGGAAAACCAGGCAAAAGATTTATTTGAAGAAATAACAGCTGAATACTTCCCTAATCTGGGGAAGGAAAGACATATCTAGATCCAGGAGGCACAGAGATCTCACTAAAAAATCAACTCAAGGAGGTTCACACCGAGACACATAGTAATTAAAATGGAAAAATGTAGTTATCAAGAAAAAATTAAAAATATCAAAAGAAAAGAAGATAGTTACGTTCAGGAGAAACCCCAAAAGGCTATCAATAGATTTTTCAGCAGAAATATTGCAGGCCAGAAGATAATGGCATGATACATTCAAAGTACTGAGAGAAAAATCTGCAGCCAAGAATACACTATCCAGCAAGGCTATCATTCAGAATAGAAGGAAGGATAAAGGATTTATCAGACAAACAAAAACTAAAGGAGTTTATGACCACTATGCAAGCCCTACAAGAAATAATAAAAGTGCTTCTTTGAGTGGAAAGGAAAACGAGAAGTGAGAATATGTAAGTAAGAAACACAGATGTAGTAAATGAAAGTATATCTGTATAAATTAGTCAAGGGATTCACAAAATAAAAGGATGTAAAATACAATACAATATACCTAAAATATAGGGGACGGGAAGTAAAGAATGGGTTTAAACTTCAGTTAACATCAATTTAACACAGATTGCTATATATGCATAAGATGTTATATACAAACCTAATAATAACCATAAATAAAAAAACAGTAATAGGTTTGCAAAGAGTAAGGTAAATGAATCCAAGTACATCACTGAAGAAAGACAGAAAACCATGAAAGGGAGCAAGAGAAGAAAGGATCACTACAAAAACAAGCACAAAACAAGTAACAAATGGCAATAAATACATATCTGGCCACAATAGTATGAAACTAGAAATTAGCCACAAGAAAAAACCTTGAAAGGGAATAAATGCATGGACATTAAATGACATGCTATTAAACAACGAATGGATCAACAGACAAATAAAAGAAATTAAAATTACATGGAAACACATGAAAATGAAATCATAATGATCCAAAATCTTTGGGATGCAACAAAAGCAGTTCTAAGAAGGAAGTTTATATCAAAGTAAGTCTACCTCAAGAAGCAAGAAAAATCTCAAATAAGCTACCTAACCTTACTCCTAAATGAACTAGGGGAAAAAAAGAACAAACAAAACACAAAACCAGTAGAAGGAAGGAAATAAAATGAGAGAAGAAACAAATGATATAGAAACTAAAAGAAGGAGGAGGGGCAAGACGGTGGAAGAGCAGGGTCCCCAAATCACCTGTCCCCACCAAATTACCTAGAAAACCTTCAAATTTTCCTGAAAATCTATGAATTCGGCCTGAGAATTAAAGAGAGAACACCTGGAATGCTACAGTGAGAAGAGTTCGCGCTTCTATCAAGGTAGGAAGATGGGAAAAAAGAAATAAAGAAACAAAGGCCTCCAAGGGGGAGGGGCCCCGCGAGGAGCCGGGCTGAGGCCGGGGCGAGGGTCCCCAGGACAGGAGAGCCCCGTCCCGGAGGAGCAGGAGCTGCACCGACCTTCCCGGGGGAAAGGGGCTCGCGGGGAGCTGGAGCAGGACCCAGGAGGGCGGGGATGCCCTCGGGCTCCCGGGGACAGTAACAGCAACTGCGCGCCCAGGAGAGTGCGCCGAGCTCCCTAAGGGCTGCAGCGCGCACGGCGGGACCCGGCGGGACCCGGAGCAGCTCGGGGGGGCTCGGGCGGCGGCTCCGCAGAGGGGGCTGCGGGCAGGAGCAGCTCAGAGAGGCTCCGGGACGGCTCCGCGGAGGGGCTGCGGGGCGGGAGCAGCTCGGAGGCTCGTGGGAGGGTCCGCGGAGGGGGCTGCGGGGCGGGAGCGCGAATCCAACACCGCAGACCCGGGCACAGGGCGCCGGGACACAGCCCGGGATCCGGCCTCCCCCCGGGACAGGCAGAGGCCGGGAGGGCCCAGGACAGCGAGGACGCTCCTGCCCCAGCTGAGCAGATCAGCGGCCCCGCCCAGGAGCCTCCAGGCCCTGCAGACGGAGAGCTCCGGAGTTCCTGCGGGGGCTGAATCCAGGGCTCCAGAGCTGCCCCGCCACTGGGGCTGTTCCTCCTGAGGCCTCACGGGGTAAACAACCCCCACTGAGCCCTGCACCAGGCAGGGGGCAGAGCAGCTCCCCCAAGTGCTAACACCTGAAAACCAGCACAACAGGCCCCTCCCCCAGAAGACCAGCTAGACGGACCAGTTCCAGGGGAAGTCAAGGGACTTAAAGTACACAGAATCAGAAGATACTCCCCCGTGGTTTTTTTGTTTTGTTTTGTTTTGTTTTTCTTTTTGATTTCTGTTTGCTTCCCCCACCCCTTTTTTTATTCTTTCTTTTTCTTTCTCTTTTTCTTCTCTTTTTTCCTTTTTTCTTTTTTCTTTTTCTCTTTTCTTTCCTTCTTTCTCTCCTCTCTTTTTCTCCTTTACCCAATACAACTCGCTTTTGGCCACTCTGCACTGAGCAAAATGACTAGAAGGAAAACCTCACCTCAAAAGAAAGAATCAGAAACAGTCCTCTCTCCCACAGAGTTACAAAGTCTGGATTACAATTCAATGTCAGAAAGCCAATTCAGAAGCACTATTATACAGCTACTGGTGGCTCTAGAAAAAAGCATAAAGGACTCAAGAGACTTCATGACTGCAGAATTTAGAGCTAATCAGGCAGAAATAAAAGATCAGTTGAATGAGATGCAATCCAAACTAGAAGTCCTAACGACGAGGGTTAACGAGGTGGAAGAACCAGTGAGTGACATAGAAGACAAGTTGATGGCAAAGAGGGAAACTGAGGAAAAAAGAGACAAACAATTAAAAGACCATGAAGATAGATTAAGGGAAATAAACGACAGCCTGAGGAAGAAAAACCTACGTTTAATTGGTGTTCCCGAGGGCGCCGAAAGGGACAGAGGGCCAGAATATGTATTTGAACAAATTCTAGCTGAAAACTTTCCTAATCTGGGAAGGGAAACAGGCATTCAGATCCAGGAATTAGAGAGATTTCCCCCCCTAAAATCAATAAAAACCGTTCAACACCTCGACATTTAATTGTTAAGCTTGCAAATTCCAAAGATAAAGAGAAGATCCTTAAAGCAGCAAGAGACAAGAAATCCCTGACTTTTATGGGGAGGAGTATTAGGGTAACAGCAGACCTCTCCACAGAGACCTGGCAGGCCAGAAAGGGCTGGCAGGATATATTCAGGGTCCTAAATGAGAAGAACATGCAACCAAGAATACTTTATCCAGCAAGGCTCTCATTCAACATGGAAGGAGAGATAAAGAGCTTCCAAGACAGGCAGGAACTGAAAGAATATGTGACCTCCAAACCAGCTCTGCAAGAAATTTTAAGGGGGACTCTTAAAATTCCCCTTTAAGAAGAAGTTCAGTGGAACAGTCCACAAAAACAAAGACTGAATAGATATCATGATGACACTAAACTCATATCTCTCAATAGTAACTGTGAACGTGAACGGGCTTAATGACCCCATCAAAAGGCGCAGGGTGTCAGACTGGATAAAAAAGCAGGACCCATCTATTTGCTGTCTACAAGAGACTCATTTTAGACAGAAGGACACCTACAACCTGAAAATAAAAGGTTGGAGGACCATTTGCCATTCAAATGGTCCTCAAAAGAAAGCAGGTGTAGCCATCCTTATATCAGATAAACTAAAATTTACCCCGAAGACTGTAGTGAGAGATGAAGAGGGACACTATATCATACTTAAAGGATCTATCCAACAAGAGGACTTAACAATCCTCAATATATATGCTCCGAATGTGGGAGCTGCCAAATATATCAATCAATTATTAACCAAAGTGAAGAAATACTTAGATAATAATACACTTCTACTTGGTGACTTCAATCTAGCTCTTTCTATACTCGATAGGTCTTCTAAGCACAACATCTCCAAAGAAACGAGAGCTTTAAATGATACACTGGACCAGATGGATGTCACAGATATCTACAGAACTTTACATCCAAACTCAACTGAATACACATTCTTCTCAAGTGCACATGGAACTTTCTCCAGAATAGACCACATACTGGGTCACGAATTGGGTCTGAACCGATACCAAAAGATTGGAATCGTCCCCTGCATATTCTCAGACCATAATGCCTTGAAATTAGAACTAAATCACAACAAGAAGTTTGGAAGGACCTCAAGCACGTGGAGGTTAAGGACCATCCTGCTAAAAGATGAAAGGGTCAACCAGGAAATTAAGGAAGAATTAAAAAGATTCATGGAAACTAATGAGAATGAAGGTACTACTGTTCAAAATCTTTGAGATACAGCAAAAGCAGTCCTAAGGGGGAAATACATCGCAATACAAGCATCCATTCAAAAACTGGAAAGAACTCAAATACAAAAGCTAACCTTGCACATAAAGGAGCTAGAGAAAAAACAGCAAATAGATCCTACACCCAGCAGAAGAAGAGAATTAATAAAGATTCGAGCAGGACTCAATGAAATCGAGACCAGAAGAACGGTGGAACAGATCAACGAACCAGGAGTTGGTTCTTTGAAAGAATTAATAAGATAGATAAACCATTAGCCAGCCTTATTAAAAAGAAGAGAGAGAAGACTCAAATTAATAAAATCATGAATGAGAAAGGAGAGATCACTGCCAACGCCAAGGAAATACAAACGATTTTAAAAACATATTATGGACAGCTATACGCCAATAAATTAGGCAATCTAGAAGAAATGGATGCATTCCTGGAAAGCCACAAACTACCAAAACTGGAACAGGAAGAAATAGAAAACCTGAACAGGCCAATAACCAGGGAGGAAATTGAAGCAGTCATCAAAAACCTCCCAAGACACAAAAGTCCAGGGCCAGATGGCTTCCCAGGGGAATTCTATCAAATGTTTAAAGAAGAAATAATACCTATTCTCCTAAAGCTGTTTGGAAAGATAGAAAGAGATGGAGTACTTCCAAATTCGTTCTATGAGGCCAGCATCACCTAAATTCCAAAACCAGACAAAGACCCCACCAAAAAGGAGAATTACAGACCAATATCCCTGATGAACATGGATGCAAAAATTCTCAACAAGATACTAGCCAATAGGATCCAACAGTACATTAAGAAAATTATTCACCATGACCAAGTAGGATTTATCCTGGGACACAAGGCTGGTTCAACACCCAAAAACAATCAATGTGATTCATCATATCAGCAAGAGAAAAACCAAGAACCATATGATCTCATTAGATGCAGAGAAAGCATTTGACAAAATACAGCATCCATTTCTGATCAAAACTCTTCAGAGTGTAGGGATAGAGGGAACATTCCTCAACATCGTAAAAGCCATCTACGAAAAGCCCACAGCAAATATCATTCTCAATGGGGAAGCACTGGGAGCCTTTCCCCTAAGATCAGGAACAAGACAGGGATGTCCACTCTCACCACTGCTATTCAACATAGTACTGGAAGTCCTAGCCTCAGCAATCAGACAACAAAAAGACATTAAAGGCATTCAAATTGGCAAAGAAGAAGTCAAACTCTCTCTCTTCGCCGATGACATGATACTCTACATAGAAAACCCAAAAGTCTCCACCCCAAGATTGCTAGAACTCATACAGCAATTCGGTAGCGTGGCAGGATACAAAATCAATGCCCAGAAGTCAGTGGCATTTCTATACACTAACAATGAGACTGAAGAAAGAGAAATTAAGGAGTCAATCCCATTTACAATTGCACCCAAAAGCATAAGATACCTAGGAATAAACCTCACCAAAGATGTAAAGGATCTATACCCTCAAAACTATAGAACACTTCTGAAAGAAATTGAGGAAGACACAAAGAGATGGAAAAATATTCCATGCTCATGGATTGGCAGAATTAATATTGTGAAAATGTCAATGTTACCCAGAGAAAGGTTTAAAAAAAACAGTATGATGATTTCAATAGATGCAGAAAAAGCATTTGACAATTTATCATGAATACAACACCCATTCATGATAAAAAAAAAAACTCTCAACAAAGTAGTTTTAGAGGGAACATATCTCAACATAACCTTACATGAAAAAATCCACAGTGAACATTACACTCAATGGGGAAAAACCGAGAACTTTTCCCCTAAGGTCAGGATCAAGGATGTTCACTCTCACCACTTTTATTCAGAATAGTACTGGGAGTCCTAGTCACAGTAATAAGACAAATAAATAAATAAATAAATAAATAAATAAATAAATAAATAAAGGCATCCAAATTGGTGAGGAAGAAATAAAATTTCTTCTGTAGATGATATGATATGATATAGCAAAAGCCTCCATAGACTCACCAAAGAAACAACTGGACCTGGTAAGTGAATACAGTAATGTTGCAGGATACAGAATCAGTCTATAGAAATCTGTTACATTCCAATACACTAATAATGAAACAGTAGAAAGAAAAAAATAAGAAAATAATCCCATTTACAATTATACCCAAAATAATAAAATATCTAGGAATAAACTTAACTGAAGAGGTGAAAGATCTGTACTTAAAAAACTATATAACACTGATAAAAGAAGAAGATGAGGGGCACCTGTGTGGCTTGGTTGGTTAAGCAGCTGCATTCAAACCAGGTTATGAACTCAGGGTCCTGAGATTGTGCCCCACATTGGGATCCCTGCTCAGTGGGGAGTCTGCTTCTCCTTCTCCTTCTGCTGTGCTCCCTGCTTGTGCTCTCTCACTCATGCTCTCTCTCTCTCTCTCAGATAAATAAATAAAATCTTTTAAAAAATAAGAAGAGAACTCAAAGAAATGGAAAGACATTCCATGCTCATGGGTGGGAAGAACAAATATTATTAAAGTGTCTATACTACTCAAAGCATTATGCAGATTTAATGCATTCCCTATCAAAACACCAACAGCATTTTTCACAGAGTTAGTGCAAACTAAATTTTTTATGCATCACAAAATACCTGAATACCAGAGCAATCATGAAAAGGGAAAACAAAGCTGAAGGCATCACAATTCCCAACTTCAGTTTATATTAAAAACCTGTAGTAATCAAAACAATATGTATGGTACTGGCACAAAAAGAGAGACATAGATGAATGGAACAGAATACAAAACCAAGAAATCCCACAAGCATATTGTAAATTAATTTTCAACAAAGGAGGAAAGAATGTGAAAAAGACAGTCTCTTCAACAAATGATGTTGGGAAAACTGGACAGCTAGTTTCAAAAAAATTAAACTGCACTATCTTTTGTACCATAGACAAAAATAAACTAAAAAAAGGATGAAACATCTGAATGTGAGACCTAAACCAACAAAATCCTACAAGACAGCATGAGGAAATAACAAAACTGAAATGGGAGAAGATATTTGCAAATGACAGATCTGATGAAAGGTTAGTATCCAAAGTACATAAAGAGCTAATGCAATTCAACACCCCAAAGTCGAGCAATCCAATTAAAAAATAGGCTGAAGACATGAAGAGATATTTCTCCAAACAAGACATCTAGATGACACATGAAAAGATGCTCGGTATCACTCATCACCAAGGAAATGCTAATCAAAACTATGATGAGGGTTACCTCACATCTGTCAGAATGGTTAAAATGAAAAAAAAAATCAAGAAACAGAAAGAACTGGTGCAGATATGGAGACAAAGGAACTCTTTTACAGTATTTTCACTACTGGATATTTACCCAAGAAATATAAAACACACTAATTCAAAGGGATACATGCAACCCTATGTTTATTGCAGCATTATTTACAAAGGCCAAATTATGGAAGGAACCTAAGTGCCCATTAACTGATGAATAAAGAAGATGTGATATATATATACAATGTAATATTATTCAGCCATATAAAAGAATGAAATATTGTCATTGAAACAACATGGATGGAGCTAGAAAGTGTAATGATAAGCAAAATAAGTCAGAGAAAGGCAAATACCATATGATTTCACTCATATGTGGAATTTAAGAAACAAAACAAATGAGCAAAGGGAAAAAAATAGAGAGAAAGATGAACCAAGAAATAAACTCAACTATAGAGAACTGATGGTTACTAGAGGGGAGGTACATGGGGGATGGATGAAATAGATGTTGGAGATTAAAAAGTACACTTATGACGAGCACTGAGTGTTGTATGGAATTGTTGAACCATTGTACACCTGAACCTAATAAAATGCTGTATGTTAACTACACTGGAATTAAAATTTAAAAAATTAATAAAAAATAAATAGCCAACATCACAGAAATTTGAAAAATAAAATCAATATTATACTATAAAAAAGAATTAAGATGAATACATTTCAATTACTTTAAAAAGCACTTATAAAATATTTTAATTACATTAAAATGCATTTTTTTCTGAAAAGGAAATAATTTATATCTATGTATGGACTTCTGCAGTAATGAATACATTGCAATTTCTACTTTTGAGACCTCAGCAGATATGACAATTTTGTTAAAATGTATCTTTTGAGTATCTTCAATATACAATACAGTCACATTTGTCTATCTTAGCTTAGTTTTTTGAAGATTGATTATTAATTTAATTTTGAAAAAAGCTTACATAATGCAACAAATATAAAATGGTCAAGAAAGTCTTACCTACTCTCTTCTCCTTTATTATTATGTTTTTAATCCTCTTTGTGATAAACCATGTTAAAATTTCTTTATTCCTTATATCAGTGCTTATAAAAAGGTTATTTGTCATCTTTCAGCCCTGTGACATTGGAAGCTTTTTTCATTTCTAGTGTACATTTTCTGAATGTGCTAGCTTGAATTTCTTTAGAACTTTTCTTAACTGTATGTGGTGTTGAAGACATTATGTATTTCCAACTAGATATGACCATACTCAAATATTGCCTCAATAACATCCATTTCTGCTTTATAAAAAATTTCTTTCTTTATAAAAAATATTTCCTTATTGAACTCCACACTGGTTCTGGTCAGTGCTATCTCATGTTGGCACAGATATTCAATTTCAAAAATTTTAAGTAAATTTGTTCAGAATAAGTATGAAGCAGTTGTTTTTATTGCAAAAATAGTGCAGAACCCAAGCTCCCACAGTAAAAAAGGGACAGCTATTTATTCAACAGATTTTTTAAAATATTCATTTATGAGAGAGAGAAAGAGAGAGAGAATGAATATGTGTGGGGTGAGGCAGAGGGAGAGGAAGAGAATCTCAAGCCAGCTCTGTGCTGAGTGAGGAGCCCAATCTCATGACCCTGAAATTATGACCTGAGCCCAAATCAAAAGTCCGATGCTTAATCAACTGAGCCACTCAGGTGCCCATATTCAGTAATTTTTATTGTCAACAATTTGAACTTTGACCATTCAGTTGTAGTCTTATATAATTTAAATTTGACTAAAACCAAAACATCTGTAAAAGGTACAATGTAGGCAATTAACTGTAAAACTGATGTAACTTTTTATTTCACTGATACGTTGTTTTAGTTAAGATAAAAAATTAATAATAAAGAAAAAAATTCAATTTTAAAGACTGTAAAAGAGAGTCAATCACACAGAAAAAGGATAGAACAAAACCTTATTTAAAAATATGGGCATGAGAAGGCCAGGAGGGGTGGATCCTTCTCTCCTCCCTGTCCTTGGAATATCATTTACAGGCAATATATAGTACCTTCCAGGAAAAACTTAAAGAGAGTCGCCCTATCATAGTGATTGATCTGTAAAGATGGGAATTTTTCAACTCAGGCATATTTTCATCTACTAAATATTTTTCTTCTGTTGTAATTTTTATTATTATTTCCTCAGGAATTCCTTCTACCCACATTGTCAAATAGCTATTTTCTGTTTCATATCTCTCACCCTCTTTATCTATATTTTTTAAGATTTATTTATTTATTTATTTATTATTTATTATTTATTTATTTATTTAAGAGAGAGTGAAGGAGCAAGAGGGAAGAGGGAGAGAAATCCTCAGGCAGAATCCCTGCTGATTGCAGAGCCTCACATGGGTCTTGATCCCAGGACCCTAAGTTCATGACCTGAGTCAGACACTTAACCGACTGAGCCACCCAGGTGCTTCATCCTCTTTCTTTCTCTCTTTTCTTAAAATATTTCCCCCTTCATTGGAAGAGGAGAGTCTCATAACCATCCACTTCTCTTTCCACCTTTCTGCAGCATATATTCTCCCATTGCATTTCTTTCACTGCATCATTGTGTCATAATCTTTCTTGTAATTTTCGCTGGACTTTTGGCCATCTTTTTATTTCAGTATTGTGTTATATCTTATGTTTTGCTCACAAATTTCATTTTTATAGAAATTTACACAACGCACATAATTTATTCCTTCTTATACATTTCTTAAGAAAGTATACTCTAGATATGCTTAAATATCCTTTATGCTAAGTGCTAAAGTCTCCTTTTATTTTTGAGAAATTTTTGGCAGGCCACATGTCTATCTGAGTTTATCCAGGTTTGGTATTTTCTGTAAAGTAGAGCAGATGGGCTCACTATGGATTTTCAAAATGTATATATGAATGCTTTTAGAAGTTTCCTCAGTTATTAGCTTAGTGATTCACAGACCCAACAACAACAACAAAAGGTTAACCTCAGACCTGTGAATGATCCTGGTAGAAATCTCAACTTTGTTTAATTTCTGGTCTGTGTTTGTCTAAATTGTTCTACTAGATCGCAGTAGTTTTGGTGGGGAGGAGAAGGAGATATTAATTCAGAAACTGTGTGAATGGACTAAGATTTTATCCTACTTGCAAGCTAACAAGTTCTACATATAGATATGTAAGTACATGAATTATGTGTATGAATGTATATACAGCTCTGTCTCCATCTCCATATCCATCTCCATCACCTCCATCTTTATCTCTATCTGTTGATTACCTTGGAATCAGATAAAGAGACAGTTACTACTTACAGCCAAGTGGCAGCCAGAGCATCATCTTGCACCAAATTCCCATGTTGCAATACCCATCAGGGTGATGTGATGAGAACTGGATGATATACCAGTTTTAGAAACTCTAAAATTGGGAGAATGAGATTTATGGTATTTCTGGAGAAAGATATTATTTAGTACCTTGAATTTTAGTAAATCTTCTCCGGTGGAGTTGAGGGAGAGACATCTCTAGATTTATTGCCTTGAAATATAATCAAATGTCTGGGAAGAGAAAGAAGGGTCTATCTTTACTATTTTGGAATATCTCAGGAAAGTACATTTTAAATCTCTCCAAAGAAAACACTATCTCTATCTTTCAAGGCTGTTATTTAACATGTCTTTTGCCCAGAAAGGCCCTGAGCATGCAGGAATGTGAGAAATCCATGGAGAATTGTCTTCCAATAGGAGCATGATCTACATCCCAACTACATGATGTAGCTGTCTCTGGACTCCTTTCTAGCACTGATACCAGTTCATTCCATCATGTTTTGTCTTGGTTCTTCCAAGAAAAGCACTTCCATCCTCCCAATTTTCCACTTATATCTGTTTTAAACTTCAAGTCTCAAGAAGAGTTGCTTTTGAATTCTGATTATATGTTGTAGCTGAACATATTCTAGAAGGATGTCTGTATCATGATCTCCTCCCCCCTCTGCCTTTGTCCTTAGAACTAAATCAAGCAAAAAAACAAAAAACAAAAACAAAAGCAAAACAAAACACAACCAACCAACCAACCAACCAAAAACCCTATCACGTCTCAGGAATATAACCTACTTTTTCAGAAAATGGAATTGTGTATCTAACTTTGACCTTCTATATTTCCTAATTTTAAACTTTTTATTTGCACCACATTTCTAGCAGAAAGTTTTCTAAATGTAAGGTACACAAGGGGTATTCTTCTTTAGGTTTCAATTCCAATACATATTCTTTTTAACATTTTATTGGGATTTGAGATAAAAGTGGAAGAAATTTAGAGGCCTGCTCTCAGCTCACCATCTTGATAAGAATTCTTTTAAATGTCATAAAATGTGTTTCTATCTTAAGAAAAAATTAACTAAATACTATAGGGGTGCCTGGGTGGCTCACTTAATTAAACGTCTGCCTTCAGTTCAGGTCATGATCCCAGAGTCCTGCAAACAAGCCCTGATCAGACTCTCTTGTTCCTCTCACTCTGACCCCACTTGTGCTCTCTCTTGCTTACTCTCTCTTTCTTCTAGATAAATAAATACATAAATAGATAGATAAATAAATAAATAAATAAATAAATAAATAAAATCTTTTAAAAATTAAACACTTAAAAACATTATATATGTTTTCTTATTGTATCTGTTTCCTTTTCTTTAATAAATAGATTCTTGATTTGTTCTCAGTAAAACAAGCCAATGGAGATTAAACTAAATTCAATATTCATTGATTATTTACTGCATCTGGGTTATACAGGCTCTAAACTTACAAATATTTATAATATTTTCCTTGCATGCTTATAGGTCAAAATACAAGGATTAAAAAAATATGTATTTATGGGGCACCCGGGTGGCTCAGTCAGTTAAGTGTCTTTCTTTGGCTTGGGTTGTTATCCCAGGGTTCTGGAATGGAGCCCTGTATTGGGCTCCCTGCTCAGCAGAAAGCCTGCTTCTCCCTCTACCTCTGCTGCTCCCTCTGCTTGTGCTCTCTCTCTGCCAAATAAATACATAAAATCTTGAAAAAATATATATACATATGTATTTCTATAAAGTTTGAAAACTAGTTTTCTTTAAAAACAAACAAACAAAAAAAACCTAAAGAGTAAGCTTAAGTATACTGAAACTTCAAATCTTGACCAACCAAAAACAAACCATTTCACACTGAGTAAATAAATGCAAGTTTTAGGAAGTACTTATTTGTAGAGGATGAGATTTAGCCTTTTATTTATTTGACAGCATCATGTGATTATTATATAATAACAAATTTATAGTAGGTATATCTAAAAAATATTCATGTATAAACTTCAGAGATTATTATCATAGGAGATTATAATTATATTATCAAGATGTAATATCATTTCAGAATATAAGCATCCAAGATACCATTAATATATAATTTGAATAAAAATTATAACGTACGAATATGTTCATATTTTGTTGGTAGTGACAATTTAGAGATGTTATTGCTGTGTTATTGCTAAAATAATGTTCTCATTTTAGGAGTTTCTTGCAGAGCTCTTGATAATCTTACTATTTTATTTCTCTAAGATGTATTTGCACTTTAATTTGTATGTTTAAAAATTATTTTCCTATAAAGTCATATTAGCCTCAGAACAAAGCCTGAACTGTATAAAATTCCATGAGCTAATTGCCAATTAAATCCTAACATATTTACTATAGTGGTAACAGAGTACATTGATATAACAAAAAGGCATTAGATTTGGGATTATACATTTGGGAATTCTTGTGTAAGATCATTGGAATATAATTTGGCTCAATTCCTTTTTCTCACCAGCATAAAACGCATATTTTAGCATTTAATAAGAGTACTAGACAAGTTAAATACCTCTTTTATGCAAAACAATTTAAATGATAACAATGACTATATGCATCAAGTTATCAATGAGATATTTTCATTAAATTTAATAAATTTAATGTATTGAATCAAATGGGCAGTAGGTACCTCACTTTTCTTACACAATAAATAGACAACTAAAGGAGAATGCCTATAAAATTGCAGAAGAAAAACTTCTTCAATGTTTCTCAATATATTTCTGTAGAAAGAGAAAGCAAATGGATTGTATTTTATCTGTACCTAGTATGTCCCAGGCAATCCCCAAGGGATTTGCATATGAAATCTCAATCCTTTCTATGTTTACATTATTATACAATTTTACAGACCAGGAAATTGAGGATCTACAAGGCTGATCAATTCAGCCAATGTAGAAGATGGAAGTCATCCCAGATTCCTTTTCCCAACTTTCCCTCACATTCAGACAAGGTCTATTTTTATTTCCTCAATATGTTTTTTCATTCCTATTTTCCTTATTATCCTTATTTGTACTCTGCTAGTTAGGTTTTTATCTTATTTCATCTAGTGTAATGCAATAGCTTCCTATCCGGTCTCTCTGACTCCAATCTTCTTCCTCAAACCAGGCACTAAAAATGTTGATAGAGCACTTTATATAAAATACAAATCAGAAAATGTAATTTCCTTTCTTACAACCCTATAATTTTAAGCCTAAACCTCTAAGCATGGCATATAAAAACTTCCATATGTGGCTCCTAACAATTTTTCTACAATCATTCTCACACACTGTATGCTTTAATAAAATAGAAATTTTGGTAGTTTTTGTTCAATACTATTTTATGCTTGCCCTTGGTATGCACTATATGTATAGTGCATACCAAGGGCAAACCTCCCTTCTTCTCATATTTCTGTACTTACATAACACTTAATCTTCCTTTTAGATGTCGTCCTCTCCAGGAAGATATTGATCCTTTTTAAAACTAAGTGTTCCTTGGGATCCCTGGGTGGCGCAGCGGTTTGGCGCCTGCCTTTGGCCCAGGGCGCGATCCTGGAGACCCGGGATCGAATCCCACATCGGGCTCCCGGTGCATGGAGCCTGCCTCTGCCTGTGTCTCTGCCTCTCTCTCTCTCTCTCTCTGTGACTATCATAAATAAATAAAAATTAAAAAAAAATAAAATAAAACAGTTTAAAAAAAAAAAAAACTAAGTGTTCCTCCTATATATTTACATATTATCCTATGGATAGCTTACTGATTGCACCAAATTATTATTTAAAACTTCTGGATAGGGGATCCCTGGGTGGCCTAGCGGTTTAGCGCCTGCCTTTGGCCCAGGGCGCAATCCTGGAGTCTCGGGATCGAGTCCTGCATCGGGCTCCCGGCATGGAGCCTGCTTCTCCCTCTGCCTGTATCTCTGCCTCTCTCTCTCTGTCTATTATGAATAAATAAATAAATCTTTAAAAAAAACTTCTGGATAAAATTGAAAATCCATGTTATTTAGAAATCTATAGTTGATAATATAAATATTTTTATTCATTGAGTTAATACTTTCATAAATCTGGCATGGTTCATATTAGGGTTCCCTTTGGATTCAGTAAATTTAGGACCCTATCTTTGAATACTTTAATACAAATGTCAGTAGCTCATATAATTCAAAATCCATTAGTTCCTTTACACACAAAAAATGCAAGTTATTATAATTTTTATAATTATGGAAAAATCTACAGGTTTTCTTAAATATTGAAAATACAACTTTAAATATTCTTTGAATGTGTTTTCTAAATTACATTTATGCTTAAACTCAGTATCTAAATTTAAAAAACTTTCTTTGGTTGGATCTGGTATTGAGAGTCAATAGCTCCCTTTGCCTTCCCATGAATACCCATGGAAAATTTTCAAGAAAGCACAGGATTCCACATTATGCTGTTGAGAATCATTTACTTATTGCAGCACTTTATAATGCATCTAAAAATAAACTTATTCCTATTATCTAAACACTTTTATTTTTTAATAGTTGGACACATAGTTTACATAAACTCAACTTCATCCTTTAAAAATTTCATAAGGATGATGTCAGCAAGATGGTGAACTAGGTAGCTCCAGGCCTTTCTCCCATGGAGATACAAAATAAACAATAAATGGATCAAAATACCTTTGTGAGAGTGCCAGAAACAAGCTAAAAAGCTGTAGCAAACAAGTGAGCACCCAAATAAGAAAAAAATTACATAAAAAACAATAGAAAATTCCCTGATACATTGCTCATTTTTACCTTACTCCCTTTCTAGTGCAGAATGTTATCAGGAGGAGGCTACTTATTTCCAGCTTTTTACTACAAACAGAATGGAAATATTGGAACTTGCTTGCAATGTTCTGGCTTTTGGGAGGATGCCTTAGGGACTGGTTTCTGTTTCAGATGACTTGGGCATTGAGTGGAATTGATAGCATAGTTTGGATATTAGTTTGGAGACTGCTGAAAACTGTGGCAGGCATCACCTCATGTTAGAGCTGCAAGAGGTCTGCAGGACCCTAGCTACGTGAAAAAAGGAGACAATAGATAGGGAAAATAAGGGAAATCCAAGGCTTCAGTGATGAAATAGGAGTGAGACTCTTAGGAAAACTGACACATTTCAACCAGCCATACATGGGAATGGACTAAAAACTCACAGGGCCAGGGCTAATGCATCATCAAAAATGCTTTGAGAGAGAACCATGCTTCTTTAAGCCAGAATGAATAGTAAAGTTCTTTCTCTGCACAAAGTTATTCTGTAAAGACTGGAAGAGATGACTGATTTTTCAAATACCCAAATCCCAACAAAAGATTACAAAGCATAAAAAGAAATAGGAAAACATGGCCATTCATAGGAACAAAATAATTCTTCAGAAAGCCTCTGACTTGCTTGACAAAGAATTTAAAACAGTTTATATTTAATGAAATAAAAGAGAACAAAGACAGACAACTAAATGAAACTATGAACCAATGAGAATATAAATAAAGAAAAATAATTATTTAAAAAATAGGAATTCTGGAGCTCAAAAATACAATAACTTAACTGAAAAATTCACTGGAGAGTTCAATATCAAACTTAAAAAGTCAGATTAAGATATCAGCAAATTTGAATTCAATTATTTGAAATGACCAAATTAAAAGAATATCTATATCTATATAATCTATATCTATATAAATTAACAGAGTCTAAGAGACTTATGGGATATCTCCAAAAAGATCAATATACTTATTATAAGGATCTTTCTGAGATCTGAGAGAGGAGAAAGAAAGAGATAGAGAGCTTATTTGAAGAAATTGTAATGACCAACCTCCCCCCCACCCCAATTTGAGGAAAGGAATACACAAATGAAAGAGATGCAATGAACTAACTTCAGGTATGATAAATCCACAGTGAAATCCATACTCAGACAAATTATAGCCAAACTGTTGAAGTTCAAAAAAAAAGAATATATCAAAAGCAGTAAAAGAAAAAGTGATTTTCCATGTATTAGGGAGCCTCTCTACGATTATCTGTAGAAATCTTATAAGCTAGTAATGGGATGATCTATTTAAATGCTTTCCCCTCCCCCCCAAATTCCCCAAAATCTATTAATCTATTAATCTATTAACTAAATCTATTAATCTATAGAACACTATATCTGGCAAATCTACTTCAAAAACAAAGGATAAATGAGGACTTTCCTAAATAAATATAAGCTGAGGGAGTTTATTATCACTAGATCTACCTTATAAGAAATACTAAAGGTATTTCATCTAGTAGAGATAAATGGACTCTAAATAGTAGCTCAAAGACATTAAAAAAATACGAAATTCTCTGGTAAGGGTATATATATATATATTTTTTTAATGTATTATAATTTGTTTTGTACCTCCTCTTTTAATTATTCTATATGGTTTAAAAGAAGAAATGAAAAATAAACTATAAGTTTGTACCAATCAGAGCAAAACATATAGGGATATAATTTGTGATATCAATAACATAGAAGATGTGCAGCTGTAAAGAATTAGAGGGTTTATACGCAACTGAAATTAGGACATTGTCAGTTGAAAATAGATTGCTATAAGTTTAAGATATTTTATATAACCCTCATGGAAATTACAAAGAAAATATCTGTGTATATATATGATTGGAAATGAGAAGGGAATGTATGTCACTATTTAAAGAACAACTAGACACAAATGAGGGAAATACAGGAGCAAGTGAGCAACAAAATGATGACAATAGTAATTCCCTTCCTATCACTAATTACTTTAAATGTAAGTGGATTAAAGCCCTCAAACAAAACATAGATGGGATGAATGGATACAAAACTAGGATCTAGCAATATGCTATCTACCATGAGTCATTTTAGATCTAAGGACACACATAGGTTGAAAGGGAAAAGATGGAAAAAGACATTCCATGAAAATAGTAACCAAGAGAGCAAAAATGACTATGCTAATATTAGACAAAATAGACTTCCAATCAAGAACTGGTATAAGAGACAAATAAGGGACACTTGGGTGGCTCAGTCAGTTAAGCATCTCCCTTAGGCTCAGGTCATGATCCCAGAGTTCTGTGGTTGGGCCCCACATTGAGCTCCCTGCTCAGGAGGGAGTCTGCTTCTCCCTTTCCCTTTGACCTTCCCCCCTGCTTATGCTCTGGATTGCTCTCTCTCTTTCAATCTCTCTCTCTCTCAAATGAATTTTTTTAAAAATAGAAAGAGACAAATAAACCCAGTATATTGGTAAAGGGGATAATTGACCAAGAAGATATAACAATTCTAACTATGTATACACAAATACCAGAGCTTCTAAATATATAAGACAAACTTTGACATAATTGAAGAGAGAAACAGACAGCAAAACAATAATAGTAGGACACTTCAATATTACAATTGCAATAATGGATTGAATAACCAGGCAGATCAGTCAGGAAATAGAGGATTTGAGTAATACCGTAGGCCAATTGATCCTAACAGACATATACAGAACACTCCACCCAACAATAGTCAAATACTGATTCTTCTCAACTGCACCTAGAATACCCATCAGGATATGTTAATCTGTGAAGCAAATCTTAATTAATTTAAAATGATTGAATTCATATAAAGGATCTTTCTTGACCACAATATGCTGAAATTAAAAAGCAACAGCAGAAGAAAAACTGGAGAATCCATAAATATATGGAAATTAAACAACATACCTTCAAATAACCATTGGGTTAGAGAAAAAATCATAAAGTAAATTATAAAATATCTTGAGACAAATAAAAATGAAAACACAACACATAGAAACCTATGGAAGGCAAGGAAAGCAATGCCAAGAGGGAAATTTACAACTGTAAATGTTTACATTAAAAAGAAAAAAGATCTCAAATCAACAACCTAGCTTTACACCTTAAGAAACTAGTAAAAGAAAAACAAACTAAGCCTAAAGCTATCAGAGGAAAGAAATAATAAAAACTAGAGCAGTGATAAATAAAATGAACAAAATAAAATAATAGCTAAAAATCACAAAAACAAAATTTCTTTGAAAAAATAAATGTTTACCTATGTTAACTCAGAAAAAAATTAAAGACTAAAACTAGAAATGAAACAGGGGATGTTACAACTGATTTTAGAGAAATGAAAGAGACCATAAGAGATATTACAAAATATTGTAAGTTGACAAATTAGATAATTGACATGTATTATATAAATTCCTGGAAAAATATAACCTACCAAGACTAACTCATGAAGAAATAAAATTATGAACAGGTCTACTAATCAGGAGATGAAATCAGTAATTAAAAACAAAGAGGAGTCCAGGAACAGACAGCTTTATTGCTAAATTTTATTAAACATTGAAAGAAGAATTAATACAGATCCATAAATACAGAGAACAAACTGGTGATTGTCAGAGGGAGTGGGGTAGGGGGATGTATAAGATGGATGATGGGGTATGGGAGGTATAGGCTTCCAGTTATGGAATGAATAAGTCATGAGGACAACAGGTACAACTAAGGAATACAGTCGATAGTACTGAAATAGCAGCATATGGTAGCTCTACTTGTGGTAAGCATAGCATAATGTATATACCTGTTAAATCACTATGTTGTATACTTGAAACTAATATAATATTGTATGTCAACTATACTTCAGTTAACTAAAGAAGAAGATCCGTGCATGCAAAATAATAATAATAATAATGCCACTGTGACAAACTGACACTAGCTCCGAGATCACCTGCATGTATCAAAGGGAATCAGAAAAGCCAACAAGTAGTTTCTTGTAATTTCTCTCAAATCCCTAAAACCCTTCCAAACCATTTCCATTTTCTTGCTAAGAAAGGCCACTGAGCCAAAACAAAACAAAACAAAACAAAAACAAAAAACAAACAAACAAAAACTCTTCTCAAACTTTTTCAAAAAACTCTTCTCAAACTTTTCCAGAACAGTGAAATGGAGAGGATACTTCCAAACTTATCTTATGAGGCTAGCTACCATTACCCTGATACCAAAACCAGAAAAGACTGTAAGAAAACTATAGACCAATATTCTCATGAACAATGCTACAAAAATCCTGAACAAAAATATTAGGAAATAGATTTTGGTTGCACATTAAAAGAATTAAAGACTATGATAAGTAGGATTTATTGAAGGAATGCAAAGATGGCTCAACACAAAAATTAATGTAAATATTACATCAACAGAAAATTACAGAAAAAAAATCCTTATGACAGAATGACAGAAAAAATCCTTATGATGATCTTAATTGGTATAGAGAAAGAACTTGACAAAATTCAACAGTGTTTCACAATAAAAACACTCAACAAATTAGCATAGAAAGGAGCAAATTCAATATAATAAAGGCTACACTTGGAAAGTGCACAGCTGGTATCCTACTCAATGGTGAAAGACTGAAAGCTTTTTCTCTAAGATCAGGAACAAGACAAGGATTCCTGCTTTTGCTATTTCTAATTAATGTAGTATTGGAGGCCCTAGCCAGAGCAATTAGACAAGAAAATAATAAAAAGTCTTTTTAACTGGAAAGTAAAATTATTTCTATCCATAGAAAACATGATCTTATACATAGAAAACCCCTAATATTTACACATATACACGTGAAAATGTATTAGAATCAATAAATGAACTCAGTAAAGTAGCAGATCAAGACAGATCAAAGGCCACATTGGAAAATCTAAAACTATAAAACTCTTAGAAAAAAATATAGGGATAATCTTCATTACATTAGATTTTCAACAATTTCTTAAATATGAGACCATAAGCACAGGCAAGAAAGATGAAAAAGATAAATTAGACTACATTAGAATTGAAAACTTCTGTGAATCAAAGGGTACCATCAATAGAGTGAAAAGGCAATCTACAGAATGGGAGAAATATTTGCAAATTCAGTGAAGTAGCAGAATCTGATAAGGTGTCAGTATCCAGAAAATATAAAGAATTCCTGCATGCAACTAAACAACAACAACAACAAAATGATCCCATTAAAAATGAGCAATGGACATTTGAATAGACATCTGAACAGACATTTCTCCAGAGACCTACAAGCATATGAAAAGATACTCAACATCACTAACCATTTGGGAATACAAGTCAAAACCACAATGACATGTTATCTCACATCCGCTAGAATGACTGCTATCAAAAAGAAAATTACAAATGTTGATGAGGATGTGGAAAATTGAACCCTTGTGCACTGTTGTTGGGAATGTGAAATGGTGCAGCTGCTATGGAAAACAGTTTGGCAGTTCTTCAAAAAGTTAAATTTAGAATTACCATATGGCCCATCGATTACACTTCTGGGTTTATCCAAAAGAATTGAAAACCATCTTGAAAAGATATTTGTACAATTATGTTTATAGCAGTATTATTTACAATATCCAAAGTGTGAAAGCAACACTGATGGACAAAAGGTGGTCTTTACATACAATGGAATATTATTTATCCTTAAAAGGGAAGGGAATTCTGACACATTCTATGACATGGATGAATCTCGAGGACATTGTGCTAAGTTAAAAAATCCAGTTACACAAAGACAAGTATTGTATGATTTCACTTATGTGAGTTATCTATTGAAAACACTCTAAGTGTTTTCAGTTTAGTAGCTTTTAAAAAAGTCATCTTTGGGATATATTGATCATCTTATATTTGTTTTCTCCATTTTATTTTCTCATTTATCTTTATTCTTTCCTCTTTTTATTTGCTATGTTAATAATGTCTTTAATAGATATTTAATCAATTTAGCTTATTTTATAATTTTTTAAAGATTTTACTTATTTGAGAAAGAGGGAGCATGAGCGGGGGTGTGGGGCAGAGGAAGAGGGAGAAGCAGACTCCCCACTGAGTGGGGAGCCTGCTGCAAGGCTTGATCCTAGGAACCCAGGATCATGACCTGAGCTGCAGGCAGATGCTTAACTGATTGTGTCACCCAGGCTCCCCATATAATACATTTATTTTAATGGTATAAGTTTCCATTTAAGTATCAACCAACAATTTTGTTATGACATGTTTTCATTCTTATTTGGATCAAATATTTTCTAATTTTTATTAAAATTTCTTCCTAGGTGTTATTTATAAGTAAATTAATTTTCTAATTGATGAGGATTTAATATTTTCTTTTTGTGTTGATTTTCAGCTTAATTTCAGTGTGGTCAAAATATATTCCACAGGCTCTCTTTTTCAAATTCCATTTTTTATTGTAGGGACTTTATGAATCAGGTAATAATTTTTGTAAATGTCCCACGTGACCTTGAAAAAGCATACATACATTCTGCAATTGTTGGAGCAGTGTGCCATACATCAACAAGGTTTATTTTTTTATTTTTATTTTTCTAAAGATTTTATTTATTTATTCATGAGAGACAGAGAGAGAGAGAGAAGAGACAGAGAGAGAGGCAGAGACACAGGCAGAGGGAGAAGCAGGCTCCTTGCAGGGAGCCTGATGTGGGACTTGATCCTAGGTCTCCAGGATCACATCCTGGGCTGAAGGCAGAGCTAAACCACTGAGACACCTGGGCTGCTCAGTTTATTTTTTTAAGAAAATAATAAAATTTTAATAAAAAATAAAATTCAAATTTCCTATTTTTTTACCTGCCTTTTTTTTTTTACGTTTTTTTTTTTTTTTTTTTTATTTATGATAGTCACAGAGAGAGAGAGAGAGAGAGAGAGGCAGAGACACAGGCAGAGGGAGAAGCAGGCTCCATGTACCGGGAGCCTGACGTGGGATTCGATCCCGGATCTCCAGGATCGCGCCCTGGGCCAAGGCAGGCGCCAAACCGCTGTGCCACCCAGGGATCCCTTTTTACCTGCTTTTTATATCAGTTGCTGACATGGGTGTATCAAAAATATTTACTGTGACAGTTATAGTTAATTTGACTATCTAACTTTCAGGTATTTAAAATTTTTGTTTTATATATTTGAAATCAATTATTATTTAAGTACATAAAAATTTATAATTATTTCATTTTCCAAGTTAATTTTTTATTTCTATAATGTGTCTTTTTTATATGTCTAGTGGTGAGTTTTCTTTGATATTTAATAGTTTCATTATTTCTGGATAATAGGTTTCATATTTTTTCTATGTGCACACATGTATATATACGTATTTTTTAAATTCATAAATTATTATATTATAATTACTTTTTTATATTATAATTACTATACAATTAGTACTTACATAAATTAGTGTTCTTTCTTTGCTGTTTATTGGATCCTGCATCTTTGGGCTTCCATCTGGGATAAATTTTCTTTTGCTTGAGAATACTTATTCAGACTCATGAATATACATGTATTTGCTAAAGTTTTTGTCAGCTTTCATTTTTCTGAAATAATCTTTGTTTAACCTGATATTTTGTTCAATATAGAATTTTAAACTGGCAATTGTTTTATTTCACTACTATTAAAATATATTCTATTGTCTTCTGACCTGTTTTATTTGTCTTAAGGATTCAGCTGTTAGTCTTATTTCTATGCCAAATTTTAAATATCTGTTATTTGTTTTCAGCAATTTTATTTTTATATATTTACATCAGATTGAATAGTGTGTCTCCAAAATTCATACTTACCCAGAACTTCAGCATATGATCTTATTTGGAAATAGCATCTTCTCAAAGGTAATTAAGGTAAGGATAACAATTAGTGTATATTGGATTAAGATAGTCCCTAAATGCTATGTGAATGTCCTCCTAATAGACTGAAAAGGACATACAGAGGCAAAGAAAATGCCACATGTTGACAAGAGGTTATAATGATAAAACTCTAGGCCATGGATTGTCAAGAATTGCTGGGAGACATCAGAAGATAAGAAATGGCAAGGGATGAGTCTTCCATATTGTCTTCAAAGGAAGCATAGTGCTACTGACATGTGGATTTCAGACTTCTGGCCCACATAATAGTTTCAGAAAAATTTTATGTTGTTTGAACCCACTATATTTGTGGCAATATTTTTATGACAGTTATAGGAAGGTAATACACTATTTAAGTGTGTGTGTGTATGTTTATTCCCTAGTTGGAATACATAGCACTTCTTGAAACTATAGTTTAATGACATCAGATCTGAAACATTTGTAGACATTTTCTTCAATTATTTCTGATCCTTCACCTTCTCAGTCTAGGACTCCAACTACATCATGTAACACATTTTCACCATGTTCACATATAACTCAAACACCTCCTACATTTTATCATCTCTGTTTTCCATGTTTCACTCTGGCTATTTAAATCTTCTAAGTTGGGATGCCTGAGGGGCTCAGAGGTTTCAGCGTCAGCCTTGGGTTCAGGGCTTGATCCTGGAGTTCCAGGGATCGAGTCCCACATTGAGCTCCCTGCATGGAGCCTGCTTCTCCCTCTGCCTGTGTCTCTGCCTCTCTCTCTCTGCATGTCTCTCATGAATAAATAAACAAAAAAAGATCTTTTAAAAAATCTTATAAATCTTCCAGTTAAGCAAATCTCACTTTAGTTGTTTAATCCATAAAACCCATCACGAGTTTTTAAAATTTTTAAAAATTAAACTTAAATAGTGTTTTATGCTTTTATCCTATCCTCCACTATGCCCCCCTTTAGTCTGCTATGTCTATTAGCTCATTATTGTTGTTTGGATTCCACATATGAGTGAGATCATTTTTCTTTATCTGTCTCACTCATTTTCACTTAGCATAATGCCCTCAAGTCCATCCATGTTGTCACAAATAAAAAGATGTCATTTTTCTTATGGTTGAATATATTCTATATGTATATACAATACATTGTATATCTATACTGCAAATTCTTTATCCATTCATCCATCAATGGGCATTTAGGTTTTTTCCATATCTTGGCTCATGTAGGTAATGTTGCAGTAAATATAGGGTATATATATCTTTTTGAGTTAGTTTTGTGCTTTCTTTGGATAAATACCCAGAATTGGAATTGCTGAATCAAATGGTAATTCTATTTTTAAATTTTGAGAAACCTCCATACTGTTTTTCATGTTTATACCAATTTATATCTTCACCAACAGTGCATGAGGGTTCTCTTTTCTCCACGTCCTCACCAGCACTTGCTATATTTTATCTTTCTGATAATAATCATTTTAACAGGGATAAGGTGATATCTCATGGTAGTTTTGATTTATATTTCCCCAATGATTAGTAATATTGAACATCTTTTCATTTACCTGTTGACCACGTATGTCTTTGGAAATCTGTCTATTCAAGTCTAAACCATTTTGTATTTTTTCTTTTTGTTTGTTTTTTTTGCTATTGTGTTGTATAAGCTCTTTATATATTATGGATATTGTCCTCTGTTTTTGTGTTTCTTGCTTTTGCTTTTGGAGTCAGATTTTTTAAAAAAATCATTGTCAAAGAGATTATCACCTACGTTTTCTTATAAAAGTTTTAGACTTTGGATCTTATGATCAAGTCTTTAATCCATTTTCAGTTAATTTATTTTAATAAAAATTTACTTTTTATTGGTGTTCAATTTACCAACATACAGAACAACACCCAGTGCTCATCCCGCCAGTGCCCCCCTCAGTGCCCGTCACCCATTCACCCCCACCCCTTGCCCTCCTCCCCTTCCACCATCCCTAGTTCGTTTTCCAGAGTTAGGAGCTCTAGGTTCTGTCTCCATTTCTGATATTTCCACACATTTCTTCTCCCTTCCCTTATATTCCCTTTCACTATTATTTATATTCCCCAAATGAATGAGAAAATACACTGTTTGTCCTTCTCCAATTGACTTACTTCACTCAGCATAATACTCTCCAGTTCCATCCACGTTGAAGCAAATGGTGGGTATTTGTCATTTCCAATGGCTGAGTAATATTCCATTGTATACATAAACCACATCCTCTTTATCCATTCATCTTTCAATGGACACCGAGGCTCCTTCCACAGTTTGGCTATTGTGGACATTGCTGCTATAAACATCGGGGTGCAGGTGTCCCGGTGTTTCATTGCATCTGTACCTTTGGGGTAAATCCCCAAAAGTGCAATTACTGGGTCATAGGGCAGGTCTATTTTTAACTCTTTGAGGAACCTCCACACAGTTTTCCAGAGTGGCTGCACCAGTTCACATTCCCACCAACAGTGCAAGAGGGTTCCCTTTTCTCCGCATCCACTCCAACATTTGTGGTTTCCTGCCTTGTTAATTTGCCCCATTCTCACTGGTGTGAGGTGGTATCTCATTGTGGTTTTGATTTGTATTTCCCTGATGGCAAGTGATGCAGAGCATTTTCTCATGTGCATGTTGGCCATGTCTATGTCTTCCTCTGTGAGACTTCTCTTCATGTCTTTTGCCCATTTCATGATTGGATTGTTTGTTTCTTTGGTGTTGAGTTTAATAAGTTCTTTATAGATCTTGGAAACTAGCCCTTTATCTGATATGTCATTTGCAAATATCTTCTCCCATTCTGTAGGCTGCCTTTTAGTTTTGTTGACTGTATCCTTTGCTGTGCAAAAGCTTCTTATCTTGATGAAGTCCCAATAGTTCATTTTTGTAAATTGCCCTGGGTAACATTGACATATTCACAATATTAATTCTGCTAATCCATGAGCATGGAATATTTTTCCGTCTCTTTGTGTCTTCCTCAATTTCTTTCAGAAGTGTTCTATAGTTTTTAGGGTATAAATCCTTTACCTCTTTGGTTAGGTTTATTCCTAGGTATCTTATGCTTTTGGGTGCAATTGTAAATGGGATTGACTCCTTAATTTCTCTTTCTTCAGTCTCATTGTTAGTGTATAGAAATGCCATTGATTTCTGGGCATTGATTTTGTATCCTGCCACGCTACCAAATTGCTGTATGAGTTCTAGCAATCTTGGGGTGGAGACTTTTGGGTTTTCTATGTAGAGTATCATGTCATCGGTGAAGAGGGAGAGTTTGACTTCTTCTTTGTCAATTTGAATGCCTTTAATGTCTTTTTGTTGTCTGATTGCTGAGGCTAGGACTTCCAGTACTATGTTGAATAGCAGTGGTGAGAGTGGACATCCCTGTCTTGTTCCTGACCTTAGGGGAAAGGTTCCCAGTGCTTCCCCATTGAGAATGATATTTGCTGTGGGTTTTTCGTAGATGGCTTTTAAGATGTTGAGGAATGTTCCCTCTATCCCTACACTCTGAAGAGTTTTGATCAGGAATGGATGCTGTATTTTGTCAAATGCTTTCTCTGCATCTAATGAGAGGATCATATGGTTCTTGGTTTTTCTCTGCTGATCTGATCAATCACATTGATTGTTTTACGAGTGTTGAACCAGCCTTGTGTCCCGGGGATAAATCCTACTTGGTCATGATGAATAATTCTCTTAATGTACTGTTGGATCCTATTGGCCAGTATCTTGTTGAGAATTTTTGCATCCATGTTCATCAGGGATATTGGTCTGTAATTCTCCTTTTTGGTGGGGTCTTTGGTTTTGGAATTAAGGCGATGCTGGCCTCATAGAACGAATTTGGAAGTACTCCATCTCTTTCTATCTTTCCAAACAGCTTTAGTAGAGTAGGTATGGTTTCTTCTTTAAACGTTTGATAGAATTCCCCTGGAAAGCCGTCTGGCCTGGAGTTTTGTGTCTTGGGAGGTTTTTGATGACTGCTTCAATTTCCTCCCTGGTTATTGGCCTGTTCAGGTTTTCTATTTCTTCCTGTTCCAGTTGTGGTAGTTTGTGGCTTTCCAGGAATGCATCCATTTCTTCTAGATTGCCTAATTTATTGGCGTATAGCTGTTCATAATGTGTTTTTAAAATCGTTTCTATTTCCTTGGTGTTGGTAGTGATCTCTCCTTTCTCATTCATGATTTTATTAATTTGAATCTTCTGTCTCTTCTTTTTAATAAGGCAGGCTAATGGTTTATCTATCTTATTAATTCTTTCAAAGAACCAACTCCTGGTTCTGTTGATCTGTTCCACAGTTCTTCTGGTCTCGATTTCGTTAAGTTCTGCTCTAATCTTAATTAACTCTTTCCTTCTGCTGGGTGTAGGATATATTTGCTGTTTTTTCTCTAGCTCCTTTATGTGCAAGGTTAGCTTTTGTATTTGAGTTCTTTCCAGTTTTTGAATGGATGCTTGTATTGCGTTGTATTTCACCCTTAGGACTGCTTTTGCTGCATCCCAGATTTTGAACGGTTGTATCTTCATTCTCATTATTTTCCATGAATCTTTTGAATTCTTCCTTAATTTCCTGGGTGACCCTTTCATCTTTCATCAGGATGGTCCTTAACCTCCACGTGTTTGAGGTCCTTCCAAACTTCTGTTGTGATTTAGTTCTAATTTCAAGGCATTATGGTCTGAGAATATGCAGGGGACGATCCCAATCTTTGGGTATCGGTTCAGACCCGATTTGTGACCCAGTATGTGGTCTATTCTGGAGAAAGTTCCATGTGCACTTGAGAAGAATGTGTATTCAGTTGAGTTTGGATGTAAAGTTCTGTAGATATCTGTGAAATCCATCTGGTCCAGTGTATCATTTAAAGCTCTCGTTTCTTTGGAGATGTTGTGCTTAGAAGACCTATCGAGTATAGAAAGAGTTAGATTGAAGTCACCAAGTAGAAATGTATTATTATCTAAGTATTTCTTCACTTTGGTTATTAATTGATTGAAATATTTGGCAGCTCCCACATTCGGGGCATATATATTGAGGATTGTTAAGTCCTCTTGTTGGATAGATCCTTTAAGTATGATATAGTGTCCCTCTTCATCTCTCACTACAGTCTTCGGGGTAAATTTTAGTTTATCTGATATAAGGATGGCTACCCCTGCTTTCTTTTGAGGACCATTCGAATGGTAAATGGTTCTCCAACCTTTTATTTTCAGGCTGTAGGTGTCCTTCTGTCTAAAATGAGTCTCTTGTAGACAGCAAATAGATGGGTCCTGCTTTTTTATCCAGTCTGACACCCTGCGCCTTTTGATGGGGTCATTAAGCCCGTTCACGTTCACAGTTACTATTGAGAGATATGAGTTTAGTGTCATCATGATATCTATTCAGTCCTTGTTTTTGTGGATTGTTCCACTGAACTTCTTCTTAAAGGGGAATTTTAAGAGTCCCCCTTAAAATTTCTTGCAGAGCTGGTTTGGAGGTCACATATTCTTTTAGTTGCTGCCTGTCTTGGAAGCTCTTTATCTCTCCTTCCATGTTGAATGAGAGCCTTGCTGGATAAAGTATTCTTGGTTGCATGTTCTTCTCATTTAGGACCCTGAATATATCCTGCCAGCCCTTTCTGGGTTCCAGGTCTCTGTGGAGAGGTCTGCTGTTACCCTAATACTCCTCCCCATAAAAGTCCGAGATTTCTTGTCTCTTGCTGCTTTAAGGACCTTCTCTTTATCTTTGGAATTTGCAAGCTTCACTATTAAATGTCGAGGTGTTGAACGGTTTTTATTGTTTTTAGGGGGGGATCTCTCTATTTCCTGGATCTGAATGCCTGTTTCCCTTCCCAGATGAGGAAAGTTTTCAGCTAGGATTTGTTCAAATACATATTCTGGCCCTCTGGCCCTTTCGGCACCCTCGGGAACCCCAATTAAACGTAGGTTTTTCTTCCTCAGGCTGTCGTTTATTTCCCTTAATCTATCTTCATGGTCTTTTGTTTGTCTCTTTTTTCCTCAGTTTCCCTCTTTGCCATCAACTTGTCTTCTATGTCACTCACTCATTCTTCCACCTCGTTAACCCTTGTCGTTAGGACTTCTAGTTTGGATTGCATCTCATTCAATTGATTTTTAATTTCTGCCTGATTAGCTCTAAATTCTGCAGTCATGAAGTCTCTTGAGTTCTTTATGCTTTTTTCTAGAGCCACCAGTAGCTGTTTAATAGTGCTTCTGAATTGGCTTTCTGACATTGAATTGTAATTCAGATTTTGTAACTCTGTGGGAGAGAGGACTGTTTCTGATTCTTTGTTTTGAGGTGAGGTTTTCCTTCTAGTCATTTTGCTCAGTGCAGAGTGGTCAAAAGCAAGTTGTATTGGGAAAAGGAGAAAAAGAGAGGAGAGAAAGAAGGAAAGAAAAGAGAAAAAGAAAAAAAAAGAGAAGAAAAAGAGAAAGAAAAAGAAAGAAATAAAAAAAGGGGTGGGGGAAGCAAACAGAAATAAAAAAGCAAAAACAAAACAAAACACAACAAAAACCATGGGGGAGTATCTTCTGATTCTGTATACTTTAAGTCCCCTGACTTCCCCTGGAACTTGTCCGTCTCGCTGGTCTTCTGGGGGAGGGGCCTGTTGTGCTGATTTTCAGGTGTTAGCACTTGGGGGAGCTGCTCAGCCCCTGCCTGGTGCAGGGCTCAGTGGGGGTTGTTCACCCCGTGAGGCCTCAGGAGGAACAGCCCCAGTGGCGGGGCAGCTCTGGAGCCCTGGATTCAGCTCCCGCAGGAACTCCGGAGCTCTCCGTCTGCAGGGCCTGGAGGCTCCGGGGCGGGGCCGCTGATCTGCTCAGCTGGGGCAGGAGCGTCCTCGCTGTCCTGGGCCCTCCCGGCCTCTGCCTGTCCCGGGGGAGGCCGGATCCCGGGCTGTGTCCCCGGCGCCCTGTGCTCTGGGGCCTGCGCTGTTGGATTCGCGCTCCCGCCCTGCAGCCCCCTCAACGGAGCCGCCCCCGAGCCCCTCCGAGCTGCTCCTGGAACCGCGCAGCCCCCTCTGCACGGAGCCTCTTCCTCCGCCCGAGCCCCCCGAGCTGCTCCCGCCCCGCAGCCCCCTCCGCAGAGCCGCCCCCGAGCCCCTCCGAGCTGCTCCGGGTCCCGCCGTGCGCGCTGCAGCCCTTAGGGAGCTCGGCGCACTCTCCTGGGCGCAGGTGTCTGTTACTGTCCCGGGGAGCCCGAGGGAATCCTCGCCCTCCTGGGTCCTGCTCCAACTCCCCACGAGCCCCTTTGCGCCCGGGAAGGTCGGTGCAGCTCCTGCGTCTCCCGACGGGGCTCTCCTGTCCTGGGGACCCTCGCCCCGGCCTCAGCCCGGCTCCTCGCGGGGCCCCTCCCCCTTGGAGGCCTTTTGTGTCTTTATTTCTTTTTCCCCGTCTTCCTACCTGGATAGAAGCGCGAACTCTTCTCACTGTAGCATTCCGGCTGTTCTCTCTTTAAATCTCAGGCCGAATTCGTACATTTTCAGGATGATTTGAAGGTTATATAGGTAATTTGGTGGGGACAGATGATTTGGAGACCCTGCTCTTCCGCCGTCTTGCCCCTCCCTCCCATTTTGAGTTAATTTTTATGTGTGGTGTGAGGTAGAGGTGCAGTTTCATTCTTTTGCATGTAGCTGTCCAATATTCCCAACACCCTTTTATTGAAGAGACTCTTAATTTCCCACTGTATATTCTCATCTCCTTTATTTATTTATTTTTAATTTTTATTTATTTATGATAGTCACAGAGAGAGAGAGAGAGAGAGAGAGGCAGAGACACAGGCAGAGGGAGAAGCAGGCTCCATGCACCGGGAGCCCGACGTGGGATTCGATCCCGGGTCTCCAGGATCGCGCCCTGGGCCAAAGGCTGGCACCAAACCGCTGCGCCACCCAGGGATCCCATCTCCTTTGTTTTAAATTATTTTACTATAAATATATAGGTTTATTCCTGGGCTTTCTATTCTGTTCCATTGATTTACATGTTTAGTTATTATGCTAATGCCATATTATTTTGATTACTATAGCTTTGTAACATAATTTGAAATCAAAGAGTGTAATGCCTCCACTTTGTTCTTTTTATCTCATAATTGCTTTGGCTATTTCGGGTTTTTTGTGTTTCCATACAAATTTAAGAATTGTTTGTTCTATTTCTGTGAAAAATATTGGAAATGTGATAGGGATTTTGCATTGAATATATTGCATTGAATATGAATATATTGCTCTGGGTCATATGGAAATTTTAACAATGTTAATTCTTCCAATCTATGAGCACAAAAGATTTTATTTATTTCTGTCTTCTTTGATTTCTTCCATTAATGTCTTGTAGCTTTAAATACAAAATGTCCTAACTTCCTTGCTTAAATTTATTCCTAAGAATTTTATTCTTTTTGATGCAATTATAAATGGAATATTTAAAAGTTTCTCTTTCTAATAGTTTGTTATTAATGAAAAGAAATGCAACAGATTTTTGTGTATTGTTGTATTCTGCAAATTTACTAAATGCATTTATTCTAATACTTTTTGGCTGATTCTTTATGGTTTTCTATATATAGTATATGTCATTAGCAAGTAGACACAATTTTATTTCTTCCTTTTTAATTTGGATACCTTTGATTTCCTTTTTCTTGCTAAATTTTTCTGGCTAAGATTTCCAATACTATTTTGAATAAAGTGAAAGCAGACACCCTTGTCTTTCCTGATTTTAGAAGAAAAGTGTTCAGCTTTTAATTAAATATGATTAGCCCAGGGGGCTCAGTGGTTTAGCGTGCCTTCAGCCTATGGTGTGATCCTGGAGACCCAGGATCGAGTCCCATGTCAGGCTCCCTGCATGGAGCCTGCTTCTCCCTCTGCCTGTGTCTGTGTCTCTCTCTCTGTCTCTCATGAATGAATAAATAAAATATTTTTAAAAATTAAATATTATTTTATCTGTGGGTTTGTGATATATGGCCTTTATCATGTTGAGGTCCATTCCCTCTCTTCTTTGAATCTCAGGTCAAATTTGTAGGTGTTCAGATGTGGTACATATATATACAATGGAATATTACTCAGCCATCAGAAAGGATGAATACTCAACATTTGCTTTGATGTGGATGGAACTGGAGGGTACTTTGCTAAGTGAAATAAGTCAATTGGAGAAGGACAATCATCATTTGGTTTCACTCATACGGGGAATATAAAAAATAGTGAAAGGGATTATAAGGAAAAGGAGGGGAACTGAGGGGGAAAATTAGAGAGGGAGACAAACCATGAGAGGCTCCTAACTCTGGGAAACGAGCAAAGGGTTGCAGAAGGGGAGGTGGGTAAGGAGTTGGGGTAACTGGGTGACAGGCACTGAAGAGGGCACTTGATGGGATGAGCACTGGGTGTTATGCTATATGTTGGCAAATCAAAATTCAATAAAAACAAATGAAAAAAATAAAAAGGGTATTGTAATTTGCATACAGTTTATGTACTATATTCTATATAATGTTTTATTTAGCAAAGAACATGTGAAAAATTTTTGAATGTCTGAAAAAAATAAATGTAAGATTTGCCAGGCGAGGAGCATGTAGCTAGAACTATAAGGCTGGAATCCGTGAAAAGCTGGCTTTTAGAATCAGGTCAGAATAAAAGCATAGAGGTAGCATGTGTCTGAACAACTATATCTTTGAAAATATTTGCATTGAAATGGGTTTTTTTTTTGGGGGGGGTAGGGGGCACCTGGCTGGCTCAGTGAGAAGAGCATGCAACTCTTGATCTTAGGGTTGTAAGTTTAAGCCCCACATTGGGTGTAGAGATTACTTAAACAAATACTTTAAAAAATTTCCTCACTTCTATACCCCCTTTGTTGAGAGTTTCTATCATAAGTGGATGTTGATTTTTATCAAATGCTTTATCTGTATTTATTGAGATGAATATATAATTTTTATTCTTAATTTTGTTAATGTGGTATATCATGTTGACTGATTTGCAGATGTTGAATCATGCCTGCATGCTTTGAATAAATCCCAGTTGATTGCAATATATGACCCTTTTAGTGTGTGGTTGAATTTGCTTTGCTAATATTTTGCTTAGGATTTTTGCATCTATATTCATCAGGGTTATCACCTGTAATTTTCTCTTTTTTTGGCACCCTGTCTAGTTTTGGTATAAGGGTAATTCTGGCTTTGTAAAATGTGTTTTCAAGCATTCCTTCTTTTCTTCTTCTTCTTCTTCTACTACTACTACTACTACTACTACTACTACTACTACTACTACTACTTCTACTTCTACCTCTTCTTTTTCTTCTTCTTCTCCTCCTCCTCCTTCTGGAAGAATTTGAGAAGGATTGGTATTAATTCTTCTTTGAATGTTCAGTAGAATTCACCAATGGAGTCATCTGGCTTTGGGCTTTTGCTTAGTGGGAGTTTTTGATTATTGATTCAGTCCTTGCTAGTAATTATTTTGTTTAAATTTTGTTTCATTATAATTCACTCTTGGCAGATGTATATTTCTAGTAGCAATTTCTGTTAAGTTGTCCAAATTATTGGCATATAATTGTTCATAATGGTCTTTTCATGACCCTTTGTATTTAGTGGTATAACTTGTAAAATCTCTTTCATTGATGATTTTATTTTATTTGAGCCCTCTCTCTTTTTTTCTTGATAAGTATAGTTAAAGGTTTATTTTGCTCCTCTTTTCAAAGAATCAGCTTGTAATCTCATTGATCTTTTCTATTGTCTTTTCAGTCTCTATTTAATTTATTTCTGCTCTTATCTTTGCTATTTCCTTCCTTTTACTAACTTGGGCTTTGTTTTGAAGTGTGAAGCTACATTTTTTATGGAGGCTTTTCTTATTTCTTAAGATAGGCATTTATTTTTTGATATAAACTTTCCTCTTAGAACTGCTTTTGCTGCATCTCATAAATCTTGGTATGTTATAGTTCCATTTTTGTCTTGAGGTATTTTTTTATTTCTCTTTTATTTTTTATTTTTTATTTTTTATTTCTCTTTTAACTTCTTCTTTCACTCATGTGTTACTCACTATCATGATTGCCTAATCTCCACATATTTGTGTATTTTCCAGATCCACTCAGATTAGTTGGATTCCACTGCCTTGTCTTCAAGTTAACTTATTCTTTTTTTCTGCCTTATTTAGTCTGTGTTGAACCCTCTAGCATATGTTTTAAGTTCACTTATTGTATTATCTAGCTCTGTGACTTCTATTTGGCACATTCTTATATTTTCCATCTCTTTGTTGAAGTTATCACTGCTTTCATAAATTTTTCTTCACAGTTAAATAAGCATCTTTATGACCATTACATTGAACTCTTTATCAGGTAAATTACTTATCTCCATTTCATTACTGTTTCTTTCTGACGTTTTTTCATTTGGAACATATTCCTTTATTTCTTAAATTTGCTTGACCCTCTGGGTCAGTTTTTGTAGTTGAAACAATCATCTCTCCCACTCTTGAAGGAGTAGCCTCATGTAGAAGATGAAACTTTCATTCAGCCCTGCCTTAGCCCTTCATTGTCTCTTAAACCTCTGTGTTTATACAAGCAGCTTATTACATGTTTAATAGCTCCCAGTGATTAGGAATGTGCCAAGACCTGTCAGTGTCCCAAAGAGGAGGGTCTCAGGACTTAGATTCTGGCTAACCAGAAGCATTACCCTCAGATAGCAGCTTTTAAAAATATGCAAATATATACAGTTTCAAAGGGCTACAAGCTTAAGCCTCACTGGCCACCAGTGCTAGGTGATAGGGATGTGTTCTCTTGGCAGCAGTTGCAAAAATCAGGGTTCCTGAAGAATGTATACATTTTCTTCTGAGAGATACTGGCTAGCTGGAGCAAGATAGAGGAAGAGTATCAAGATGGCATCCACAGCCTACATTTCTTGAGAGTGTTCTGCAAACCACTAAATATATGCCAAACCTGAAGCCTGCCCCTTACTCTGAAGCTGTAGGACAAGCAAAGTGTCCTTCACAGAAAGATTTGGGGGAGATACACATCAGTCCATTTGTCTGTGTAGTGATCTGAGGGTGGTAGCCTACCAATAATTATCCCTCCAATTGCCATACTCCCATGGGACCCACAAACACAAGCCCCTCCAACTTTCAGAGCCAGATGATCAAAAGCTGTTCCCTGGGCATCAGCCACAAAAACTGAGTACCAGACGTGTAAAACTCCTCTCCAGGAGATACTGGTGCTCTAGAGTGCAACAGAAAATAAATTTAAAGATAGCACTTAACCTCTGAGGTCCCTGGCAAGGGTTACAGTAGCCCCTAGATCCATGATTAATTAGAAGCCTGTCCCAGTCATGATGATTAGCTAATAGGCCTCCTTTATAGAAACACTGAGTTCATGTCTCTTGTTCTTCCCTGGGGGTGGTAGCTGTTTAAAAATTCTTTCTCCATTGCTTACCGTCGTGGGACCCTTGAGTGTAAGTCCCACTGACCACCAGAGCCAGACAAGTAAAGTTGTCACCTGGCAGCAGTCACAATAATTAGGATGCCAGATATGGTATGAGCTACTTTCTGGGTGACAGTGATTATAACTGTCTAATGTGATTAGTAGTGCAAGCTTTCTCAGCTGCCAGGTGATTAACAGCTATTTCCCTAGGTGGGAGCCACAAAAGTCAGCACACCAGTTGCATGTGAAGGTCCTTTCTGGGAAATACTGCTACTCTGGAGCATGGCAAAGAAAAAGTGAGAATGGTGATGATACCTGCTAGTCTCCAAACCTGGAGAGTATTCCAGTAGGCCTCCAGATGTTTTAAATTAGATGCAGTTCCCTCAGGCTAAGATTTCAAAATAAGCAGGTGAGCCTCATTCACTTTAAGTCTGGGTGTGACTGGCTACTTTTGAGCTGGGCCTTGGAGTGGGTGAGTCTGAGTATACAAGCCCTTTAATCATTACTGTCTTGTGGGTCTTGGGACATGACCCCCTGTTGGATTTTAAAATTAGATTTTGGGGGGGCGGTGCATGTCTTATGAGTTGGGGTACCAAGTTTGGGATTTGAACCCTTTATTCCTTAGAGACAAGATCTGGGTCTTGGGTTCCTTCCTAATTGTGGGTCACCATGGTAAGGGTGGGTTTTATGGTGAGACTGTATCCCAGCCTCTCTTACCAGGTTTGTTGTGGTTTCCTTCTTGTTTTCCTGATGTGTAGTCATCACTCAGAAAGATTTTAGAATTTTTTAAGCAGAAATTGTTCCATATGTAGCTGTAGACTCAGTGTGTTCATGGGAGGAGGTGAGTTCAGGATCTTTCTACATTGCCACCTTGAACTAAAACCTACCCATGAGTTTTCACTTTTAGTTTTTACTTTTTTTTTCAGTTTTGAGTTCACATATGGCTCCTTTTTATAGCTATAGCTTTCAAACACTTGAAAAAAAATTTTAATCACATATTTTAGTTCCTTAAACATACTACACAAAATTACTTCGAAGTCTGTGTAATCTTTTTCTGTATCCCCTGTGGATGTGTTTGTATATCATGTTGTTTCCTTTAGTTTTCACTATGGTCTTAACCTTTCATATGCCTGAAATTTCTGATTGAGAACTGGATATGGTATAGGAAAAAATCAGAGGTAATTGAAGGCTTGGAATGATGTTATCTTTTTCTAGAGAGGAATGATTTTACTTCTGTTTGGCTGTTACTTGAGGGACTCTTATAGTACCAGATAATCTTAATTCAATCAATACTTGAGATGATTCAAAATTGGCTTTTTGTTTTTGTTTGTTGAACTTACAGATCAGACTTTCTTAAATATTTAACTTGTTGGGTTTATAAAATACATTCTTTATTGTTGGCTCTAAAATCCATTTTTTTCTCCAGGTAGTTCCACAAGATTTTTGAAACCTACAGTTAGTTTCTCAGTCTTTTAATATCTGTTCAGGTTCAAGAGAAACATCTGGAAGAAAAGCAACCCCAAATGCTGGATTAACTTCTCTGGGTTATCTTTATTCATGCCTGATGTGTTCAAAATATATTGTATTGCAAAGTTTGCCCTAGTTTTCTAGTTTCTCTCAATAGGAAGGATTGTCTGAACCATGTCATTTGCCAAAGCTTGAAATGAAACTCCTTCTTTTTCATTTTCATACAAAATAATTTTCACCTCTATCACGTACTTGGCTAAGGATTTCATTTTACATTGCCAAAAATTAATTAATGTGTTCTATTTTAAAAAAGAAGAAAAAAGCCAATCATTTCAGACTTTACTCCTTGGCAGCACTAAGGCCCTGATAATTCAGTTTTTTCTTGATCATACCCATGTTCATCTCAGTGGAAGGAAGAAATATGGAGCTTCATTTTTTTCCATTGGTGTAAATTATGCCATCCATGCAGGAAACAAAAGAACTAGAGTTTGTTGTTTTGTTGCTAATAGAGCAACATTTAATATTCTCCTTTTGTTAGATCAATGGTAAATTTACAAAGGGGAATGGTTGTATCTTAATGCTTCTTTTTACATATTAGTCAATAAGTAGTTGAAAAAATAAATAAATGAAATAAAAACTAAGTCAATCATACATCCTGATAGTACCATCAAAATAAGCATTTTAAATAGTTCCAGAGCACAAGGAGGTGGAGGCTATTTGATTGTCTTTGAAATACTATCCATGAAGAGCAAACATTTTCCTTTTTATTATGAAGCGAAACAGTAATCAGGAAGACATCAAGTAATTCGACAATTAGAAAATTTTACATTTGTCATATTCTCAGTTGCATCGTATGAGTGTATTATTAATAGGATTTTTTTTTTATCTTAACCTCAATGGAAATGATATTTAACTTCAAACTGTTAGGTATTTATTTCCACATCCTGATTTAATAAGGCATATAGTTATAGAAGAAAAGAGAATTTTCCTAAGGCTTTGGGTGGGTTAACACATAAATTTATGTAGATAGAGTTATGTAAACCTTGTTGAACACAATCTTGCTGTGTGTACTTCAGAAATAAGTAGGAATCGTAACATCTTCTAAGCTGATGAAAATAATATATGTTAAAGTATAAGAAAAGAATCAGTGTAAGGGTGTCTGAGAAATTATTTTGCTAATGTCCTACATATAGGTTGCTAGGCACACTCTGATGCAATAAAAGAACACTATTTCAAACCTACTCACGATTCAATTCATTTGTTATTTTAAAGTCTTCAAATCAGAATTTGGATGCACTGCCAGGCTTAAGGGTAAAATTACGATGTCCTATCATTTGTTAGAGAAGAGGAAAAATTCTAAAACATGACAGAATTTAGTTAAATGACATAGTACCCTACTTATACTTAGGCTTGGATATGTTAAGTTAGTTATTAAAGCTTGGTTTATGATAAGTATGCCTCTCTACCCACCCAAATTATCTTATGTTGTTTCAACTTCCTTTCTACTATGATATGCAAGTTGAAATTTATTAAGTGACAAGAGAAATGCAAGGAGAGAAAACCAATGTATGTAGTAGCATGGAGTGATGAAAAGATGACCTGAGATTTTTCTCTAACATTTCTTTTAACTTAGATATTTAACTTGAAGCAGAAACCATGTCTTTGGCTATTAGCTATCCCACATTAAAATTAAAGATAAACAGATGATTTTAATGTTATTTCCAGTTTCATTGTTCTAAAATTCAATTCTATTATCCACCAAAAAAATCCCTTCTCCAAATATAAATGTGATCTGCTAAAAATCTCAAAAATATTTCTTTTTCTATAAGCTCTATGATATGATGCATATTCCTCAAAATTTTATAAAAAGGTAAATACCTTACTTGTTGATCTTATTTTGGTTATTTGTTACTCTTTTAAGTAAGGAACACAAATAAATAAAATAAGAACCTGTCTCTAAAACTTCTTGTCCATATTCATTTGCACTGAGTTAGATGAATTTAATCATATTGTCCATATTTATTTAACCTGGGTTATTAATAAAATCATCTAATCTGTCAAGAAACATATTTTCATTTTTTCCCATAAAAATTCCACTTGAGGTAATTACAGTCATCTCTTGAGTATTTCCATATGAAAAAGAACAATAGCAGGAATTACAGAAAATAGGAACTGATTTAAGCAATTACCTATCTGATTTTAACATGCAATAAACTATTTTTTAAAAACCAAATTATTTTCTTTTATTTATGGGCCATGATATTTTCTAAAACTAATTTTTAAAATATCCACCAACCAACAGAAGATAAAAAAAATCTGGAAGTATTAGTGCCAAATGAAGCTGATTTAGGAAATGGCTTAATTTCATAGAATATTATTTTATACTGTGGTATTTTTATTTATATTTTTTGTGGTCTGCTTGGTTTTTTTATAATAAATTTATTTTTTATTGGTGTTCAACCTGCCAACATACAGAATAACACCCAGTGCCCATCCCGTCAAGTGCCCCCCTCAGTGCCCGTCACCCACTCACCCCCACCCCCTGCCCTCCTCCTCTTCCGCCACCCCTAGTTCGTTTCCCAGAGTTAGCAGTCTTTATGTTCTGTCTCCCTTTCTGATATTTCCCACACATTTCTTCTCCCTTCCCTTATATTCCCTTTCACTATTATTTATATTCTCCAAATGAATGAGAACATATAATGTTTGTCCTTCTCCGATTGACTCATTTCACTCAGCATAATACCCTCCAGTTCCATCCACGTTGAAGCAAATGGTGGGGATTTGTCATTTCTAATGGCTGAGTAATATTCCATTGTATACATAGAGCACAGCTTCTTTATCCATTCATCTTTCGATGGACACCGAGACTCCTTCCACAGTTTGGCTATTGTGGCCATTGCTGCTATAAACATCGGGGTGCAGGTGTCCCCGCGTTTCATTGCATCTGTATCTTTGGGGTAAATCCCCAACAGTGCCATTGCTGGGTCGTAGGGCAGGTCTATTTTTAACTCTTTGAGGAACCTCCACACAGTTTTCCAGAGTGGCTGCACCAGTTCACATCCCCACCAACAGTGTAAGAGGGTTCCCTTTTCTCCGCATCTTCTCCAGCATTTGTGGTTTCCTGCCTTGTTAATGTTCCCCATTCTCACTGGTGTGAGGTGGTATCTCATTGTGGTTTTGATTTGTATTTCCCTGATGGCAAGTGATGCAGAGCATTTTCTCATGTGCGTGTTGGCCATGTCTATGTCTTCCTCTGTGAGATTTCTCTTCATGTCTTTTGCCCATTTCGTGATTGGATTGTTTGTTTCTTTGGTGTTGAGTTTAAGAAGTTCTTTATAGATCTTGGAAACTAGCCCTTTATCTGATACGTCATTTGCAAATACCTTCTCCCATTCTGTAGGTTGTCTTTTAGTTTTGTTGACTGTATCCTTTGCTGTGCAAAAGCTTCTTATCTTGATGAAGTCCCAATAGTTCATTTTTGCTTTTGTTTCCTTTGCCTTCGTGGATGTATCTTGCAAGAAGTTACTGTGGCCGAGTTCAAAAAGGGTGTTGCCTGTGTTCTCCTCTAGGATTTTGATGGAATCTTGACTCACATTTAGATCTTTCATCCATTTTGAGTTTATCTTTGTGTATGGTGAAAGAGAGTGGTCTAGTTTCATTCTTCTGCATGTGGATGTCCAATTTTCCCAGCACCATTTATTGAAGAGACTTTCTTCCAGTGGATAGTCTTTCCTCCTTTATCGAATATTAGTTGACCATAAAGTTCAGGGTCCACTTCTGGGTTCTCTATTCTGTTCCATTGATCTATGTGTCTGTTTTTGTGCCAGTACCACACTGTCTTTATGACCACAGCTTTGTAGTACAACCTGAAATCTGGCATTGTGATGCCCCCAGATATGGTTTTCTTTTTTTTTTAATTTTTATTTATTTATGATAGTCACACACACATACACACACACACACACACACACACACACAGAGGCAGAGACACAGGCAGAGGGAGAAGCAGGCTCCATGCACCGGGAGCCCGATGTGGGACTCGATCCCGGGTCTCCAGGATCGCGCCCTGGGCCAAAGGCAGGCGCCAAACCGCTGCACCACCCAGGGATCCCCTGGTTTTCTTTTTAAAAATTCCCCTGGCTATTTGGGGTCTTTTCTGATTCCACACAAGACTGTTTCAATACTCTTAAAACAATTAATGTGATTCATGATATCAGCAAGAGAAAAACCAAGAACCATATGATACTCTCATTAGATGCAGAGAAAGCATTTGACAAAATACAGCATCCATTCCTGATCAAAACTCTTCAGAGTGTAGGGATAGAGGGAACATTCCTCAACATCTTAAAAGCCATCTATGAAAAGCCCACAGCAACTATCATTCTCAATGGGGAAGCACTGGGAGCCTTTCCCCTAAGATCAGGAACAAGACAGGAATGTCCACTCTCACCACTGCTATACTGTGGTATTAAGAGTTAAGTTTTTAGGTGGCAAAATTTGGTAAAAAAAAATTTGTGAAAAGCTTATTAAAAATTTTTACCTCAAAACATTGAAGGAAATTTTGTACTTATACTTTTAGTGATGGCAATAAAAGTTCTTAAGATGGAGGTAGGAATCTTCTAGTTCTTTCTTTCTGATCGAAATTCAACTGTCTCATTTTTGAGGAATAGTAAAGTACTTGAGAACATAGTTACTGACTTCATCTCTCAAAACAAGCAAATTCAGCATTGGGTGCTGATTTTCAAATTTGTTTAGATTCTGAACTTTCCCTTTGGAGTAATTCATATGTAAATAATACATTATCATTGAGCTAAAGGTGGAATTGTTCACTTAGGGTCCCTGAAGAACTCATGGAGACCCCTAGGGATTGTAAGGTGAATTGAAAACCACTTGAATAACCAAAAGACCCTGTTTTAGAATCAGATAAACATGATAGTTTAATACCAGACTTGCTGCTTTATAGCAATTATTAAACTTCCCTGATCTTTAATTTCTTTTTAGTAGATTGTCATTTAAAAAAGGGCTGCCAACAGTATCCACTATCTCTTTATATACATACTGCTCATCCTATCAAAAGGAAGTGCATTTCTCCATTTAATCTGAACCCACTTTGTGACTTCCTAGATTAATAGAATATGGTTGAATGGATGCTGTGTCAGTTTTGGGACTAGGTCTTAGGAGTTCAGGCAGTGTCTGCTTTCACTATCTTGGAGCTCTGAGCCATCACGTAAGAATTTCAATTACCATACTGGAGCAGAGACTCATCCTGTTTCCACTGTTTTTAGTCATTCATTTGAGACACCAGAGACTTCAATGATATTAGCTGGGGTGCAGCCATATGAATGAACCCAGCCCTCACCAAATGAAGCAGAGCTGCCAGGCTGAGTCCAGGCAACACAGAATTATGGGAACTAATACATTATTACTTTTTTAAGCCTCAAGTTTTGGAGTGATTTATTATCCAGCAATAAATAGGGGAACAGTCTATGAATGTCCATCTATGAACTTGAGACAATTATAACTAGCTGCTAATGTTATTGTAAGAATCTCAAAAATGAAGTAACTGGCCAATGCAGGAGCTGAATTCTTTTTTTTTTTCTCTTTTCTCTTCTTTTCCTTCCTTTAATTACTTTTCTCCTTATCATCTAAACTCCAATGACTAACATGTTGACAGATATGGGAATACTTTTGATTTAAAAAAGAAAAAACAAATATACACCAAGGGAGATTGGAAAACCTAGACATAACATGTTCCTCTCATTCATGATTCTCTTCTTACTTGCCAATCATCACAAATCTCAGCTGCGAGATGACAAATTATCCTCATTCAGGTGTGATGGTCCCTGAGAGGTTTAACATCCTATTAACATCCTATTGGATGCCTCTTTATCACATTTGTTCTGAGCCACTTGAGAAGTTAACAGAGGAGTACAGGGAGAGACGTCAGAATAACAAAACCATTTCTGGTTGAGGATTGTTGGAGGCTTTAAGTTAATGTAGAATTTAGGAGACTTCACAGCATTGAATCTCAGAGTTACACAGTTACCCCACTGATCCTAGGTGTAACTGACCCGGTACAACTCTGTGCTGAGAAGAACCTCATGGTAAAGTTGAGCTGAATACTGCCCCTGGGACTGAATATGTGAAGAGGCAGAGAGAGGCCAGGAGCTACTTGCAAAGCTTTCTCTACATATGGGAGAAATGTTCTCAGCAGTAATGAGGAAATGTCTCTTTAACATCAATTTCTCTCTTGCTCCAGATTTCAAATTTCACAACTGTGGAGCATTACTTGGACACAGAGTGTTTGTAAATTCTTTTTAACTCTCTGCTTGTTTATATCTTTCCATAAAATTTCACTCTTATAGTATTTATGGGGTGACTACATGGAAATACATGTTTTAAAAATTCCATTTTTACTGGAATAATTACCTAGCAAATGGCCCTGATAAGGTACCATGTTAAATGGTAGTGCTTTGGTGCATCTGGGTGGCTCAGTTGGTTATCAGACTCTTGATTTTGGCTCAGGTCATGATCTCAGGGTTGTGAGATTAAGTCCTACATTGGGCTCTGAGTTCATTGGGGAATCTGCTTAAGATTCTCTTTCTCTCTCTCCCTCTGCTGCTCCCACCCCCTCTCAAATAAATACATAAATCCTTTTTAAAAAGTAGTGCTTCATCAGAAATAATTATTTAAAAGAAAACAATTTTGTCCTCAAACATATACTTTACTAAAAAGCCCTCATAGTCCATTTGGATAGCACTCTATAGCTTAGCTTGCAAGATTTACTCTTACTAAAACATTAATGACATACAGTAAGTTTCTACTCATTTGCAAGCCTTTCTAGTAAGTAATACCATATTTGCTCTGTGATTTTAATTGCAAATCCTGCCCTTAGAACTCCTTGATAAATATTTTCTTAGCAAAATACTGTAGGAGCATATGCATCTATTATGCCAGTCAGAAAATATTTGCATTTAAGTAATATTATATGTAATAGAAGCAAGCAAATTTCTGCATTGAAATTTTCATTTATCCACACCATTTTTCTAGGAAGACAAGTCATACTAGAAGTCTCAACTTTAACTCAAACAGATATTGCTCTTCTAAGAAAAAGAACCTGTTCCATATATAATGTATGACTGGCTAACTAGACATTGTGGTTTGCCCAGGACAGGTCTGGTTTATACCAGTTGCCTAATAATTGTTAATAGTGCTCTCTTCCATTTATAAAAGTGTGTAGGGCTTGGACAGTAAATTATATGATCATCCTACATATAACTGTAGTATTTGAACAAGTTTATCTATAAATCATCTATAAAGGTCAACACTCACAAATAATTAGATCTCAGACTTAAATCAGTAAATTTATTTAAAGTTAAGCATTCCTTGGGAAAAAATATTGGCAGACAATATATCTGATAAAGGGTTAAAATCCAAAAAGAGTCCATAAAACTCAATAGCAAATAACAATCCAATTATAAAATGGGCAAAGGACCTGAATAAGGCATTTTTTTTCTAAAGAAGACATTTAAATGGCCAACAGGCATATGAAAAGATGTTCAACATCATTAACCATCAGGAAAATACCAATCAAAATCAGGAGATATCCACCTCATAAGAGTTAGAAAAGCTATTAACCAAAAGACAAAGCAAAATGTTAGAGAGGATATAGAGAAAAGGAAACACTTTGTGCACTGTTGATGAGAATGTAACTTGGTATAGACATTATGGAAGAGAATATGGAGATTTCTCCAAAAATTAAAAGTAGAACTACCATATCATGCGGCGATCATATCCATAGGATATGAAGTCAGGATTTTGAAGAGACATCTGCACTCCCATGATAACTGCAACATTATTCACAATAGCCAAGACAACATAAGTATACTTTGTTGGGTAAATGGATAAAGAAAATGTGATATAGATATATGATAGATAGTAGAAAGATAGAATAGAATATTATACAGCTTAGAAAAGAAGGAAATTCATTTGTTGAAAAAAAAATTTTCCCCATTGGATGGCCTTGACACTCTTGTTGGAAATCAATTGGCTATATACATGACGTTTATTTCTGGGCCTATTTTCTATTCTGTTGGTCTATATGTTTGTCCATATGCTAGTATTTCACTCTTTTGAATACTTTTGTAATCTTTTATAGTTTCAGAATAAGTTTTGAAGTTGGAAAATGTGAGCCCTCCAACTTTGTTTGTTTGTTTGTTTGTTTGTTTTTCAAGTCTGTTTGACTATTCAGGGTCCTTGGAGATTTCATATGAAAATTAGGATCATTTTTAAATTCTGCAAAAAACACCATTAGGATTTTGACAGGTATTGCATGCAATCTGTAGATTATTTTGGGCAGTGTTGTCATCTTAATATTATTAGGCCTTCCAATACATGAACAACAGAATGTCTTGTACTTATTTATGTCCTCTTTACTAAATTATTTCAGCACTATTTTTGTAGTTTTCAGCATATAAGTTTTGTCTCCTTGGTTAAATCTATTGTAAATATTGTATTCTTCTGGATACTATTATAAATGAAATAGTTTTCTTAATTTTTTAGATTGTTCATGCTACTGGACAGATGTATCAGGTTTTATGTTGATTTCACATTCTGATACTTTGCTAAATTTATTATTTCTAATAGTACTTTTGTGGAATCAGAATTTTCTATGTAAAAGATCATGTCATCCTGCAAACAAAGATGATTTTACTTATTACTTTACAATTTGAGTGTTTTATTTCTTTTTTCATGGCTAATTCTCTAGCTAGAACTTCTAATACAATGTTGAATATTAATAGTGGAAAAGGCATCATATATATATATATATATATCTTAGGGTTTTCACCACCGAGTATGATATTAATTGCATGGATATACCTTAATTTTTAGAATTAACTTTGTAATGCCTGGGTGGCTCAGTCAGCTGAGCATCTGCCTTCAGCTCGGTTCATGATCTTGGAGTCCTGGGATCCAGCCCCACATCAGGCTCTCTGCTCAGGGGGGTCTGCTTCTTCCTCTCCCTCTGTGATGGCTCTTTTTCTCACTCTTTCCCACAAATAAAATCTTTAAAAAAAATAAATCAAATTAAAGTAACTTTATAGTTTGTGGGGCACCTGGGTGGCTCAGTTGGTTAGTCTCTGTCTTCAGCTCAGGTCATAAACTAGGGGTCCTGGGATCATGCCCTGCATTGGGCTCCCTACTTAGTGAGGAGCCTACTTTTTCCTCTCCCTCTGCTCCTCCCCTGCAGCTCACTTTCTCTCTTTCTCTCCTAAATAAATAAATAATAAATAAATAAATAAATAAATAAATAAATAAATAAATAAAATCTTTTAAAAAATAAAATTAACTTTATAGTTTGTAAAAAACAATTTGATTATTCACAGTTTCAGGTTGAAATCTTTTTTGGTAGATTTGTTTACATTCATCAAGGAAGAAAAAAATTAAGGTCTTGGCTTCCAGAAGACAAAACTGGACAAACAGTACCTAAAAAGATGCCTGCTTAAGTCTGAGAAATGATTAGATAACTTGACCTTGAATAATCGTAAATGTTCTTTTCAGGTGACATTTGCCAGAAAATTTACTCTATGAATAGGATTAGGATGAAGGATACATTTTAGAAACAATGCACATCAGGACACATGAACACATGGGAAATCCTTGCCTTTGGATTAAACATGCTTTAAGAAAAATGTTCTCATTAGTTATTGGAAGAAGCTTTTGGTAGTAAAAGCAACAAATAGGCTTATTGATTTTGATGTGTGTAATGAATTGGTTTAATAGCTGTTACCAAGCTGCTACCATCACCATTTCAGTATTTTATCATGTATTTTTTGTGACACACTGTTCATAGGGGTGTGGACATCTTGTTGTACAGACTGAGTTGTTTATGCAACATCGAAAAGCTGAGGAAATGTTTTCTTTATGTATTTGGACTGTCATAAAACCTAAACAAAAACAGTCATCACTTGAACTGATGGAAATGAAGGAAACCAAATATCTTCCTTTTGATTTTTTAAAAAATAGATTATTTATTTTTGCATACTTTAAGAAAATACTAAAGAGACCAGGCATTTTAAACATGATTTTACGTTCAATGGATAAATGCATCCTAAAAGAAATCATCTTTACTGTGTATTACCATCAATTTAAAGGAGCTATTTTTTTCCATGCTTCGAGTTAATTTTGTTTTTTTCCTAGCTTTCCATATGCAGTGTGAAGACTGAAGAATAAAGTACACTATGAATTAAAGAAAAATAAGCCCAAGCTAGAAAAATCTATGTTTAAATGTTTGGATGTTGAAGAAATATTGTGTGGAAGATTAAGCCAGATGACCTCTCTAAGCCATTCCAATTCCAAATTCTGCAATTTAAGAAATTGCTATTGCGTTTAACTGTTTGGTAGGATCTAATTAGCCATGCTGTCAAGACCTCTGTGAACCCAGCAAAAATTATGCAAACTTGTAATGAGAGTTAATAGGGAGTTGGGTAACTCCTTTATCTGGCATGAGGAAATTCATTTTAATAACACTAGGGTAATGCAATTGCCTTCATTGCCTGAGAAATGTCATTTAAAGTTAACCAAGAGCATATGAACATACAAGACATTGCACAGAAAATAAAGATGAATGAAGTAATCCTAGACCTACATTATTCACAGTGGCTATATATAGACCATCAGTTTCATGAATTTATTGTTGGGTTCCTAGTATAGTTGTTAATAAATAAAATGAAAATAATTACACTTTTAGTCGAATATACTTCTAGCATGTCTATTTAATATAATTCATGCATTTGTCCCAACATATACAATTATGTGCATGTATATACAGCTATTATAATTTAATATACATATATAGTTCTGTTTATAACACATATGCATATTCATCAATTTCAAAAACTGATTAGTTTTTAATTTCTGATTATTGTATGAGCTGTAATAGACAACGTTGCTATGTTAGACTGTAAAATGAAATAATATTTTGACAAAAGTTGATAATCTATTCAAAATTAATGTAAAATGAAGTGTTTGTCATATAGAGGTTTATTATTATTATTATTTTTTGAAATCAAGATTGGGTATAGAAAGATGGGGAAAATTACTCATGGCAGTGTGCATCTTTTAAACTATTGTTATGTCATTATTGTTGCTTATTGTTATTTGAGAAGGATACACAGTGATTAGAAAAGAGCTTTATTGTGTAATTTTCATATTGATTTTGACTGATGATGATAGCTGTGGTGATAATGATGAAGTAGGTCAAAGATCCAAATGATTGGTGAAGACAGAATTAGGATGGTACTTATGCATTAGATTGACCCTGATCTGAATCTCAAATGATTGATAAACTTTGAATAATCACAGAAAAATATAGAAATTCTACCACCCTGAATAAATTAAAAACAGTACTTTTTATGTTTTATTTTTCAATGTTGGAAATCATTTAATTTCTTATCTGATTATAAAAGTTAAGATCTTATAGGAATGATAACAGATGGTGAGGCTCTGAGTTTAGTATGTATGTGAAAGGGATAAATAGAGATTCTATCTTTTAGACCATTTATATACATGAACTCTGTATTGATAAATATAAAATAATTAGGGTTAACTGGAAAATTATATATACATAATATTATTATAATTCAAGAATGTTTGTCTCTCCTAAAGAATACAGAGATATACTGTACTATAAGCAGGATATATGACTGATAAATCACCATAGTTTTCCAAGACTGAGAGAAGTGTAAGTTGTCCATTTCAAAAAAGATCTTCTTAGGGAACCCAGATTTGTGGACAGAAACTTTGAAGAAAAGCTTGGATGGGTGAATAAGAGTCATATGAAATCTGGAAACATTACTTTCTACTTCTGGATTCTATCTTATATACATAAATCTTAAATTTGTGAAGTTGGAGCATCCTTGCACATGGCCTTGAATGACTAGGTGCTGGGCAATACTTTACCGGGGCCATTAATACCTGATAAATTTTGGATTTAGCAATGTACCATGACTGCAGAATGCAGTACATAATATATTAGGAGTAATCAGAGTGGTAATCGTGGCTAATTTAGCCTGATCTGAATTCATGTCTCAGCTTGGTGCTGTGGAATCAGAGCAGAGGATATTTTCTTCAAACACCTCTGGGAATCATGTATCAAACTATTAAGACCAGCTATGAAAAGCATTCTAAAATGAACAAAGAGACAAAAAAGGTAATCATTAATAATTTGGTGTATATTCTTTAATTTTTTTCCTCTACTCATGTATATACACACATCTACTCACATGTAAGTAGAAACCAACGGGATATCTATACATTTATATACAAACAGATATGCACTATGCTATTTGCTAAATAGCTTTAAATTACTTTAATATATCCAAGGCATGTTTCTGTGTTAAAATGTAGAGATCTGCATCATTATTTTAAAAGTAACTTTAAATTTCTCTTTCCTTCCATCACATTGGCCTAAAAACCCTAACTTTTATTTATCATAATTATCTGCTATGCATATGCAGAATGTGTTTGGAGAAAACTCTTCAGCGTATACATGATATGTAAAGCCTTGAAAACCACTGAGATCACCTAAGGAATAAATGGAAATAAGAAAACATATGGAGAAGGTTTCTCCAGTGGAGAAACAGGTACCCTGGACCAAGTCAATATTTAGAAAACAAGAAAAAGAAGAGGCTCCAGCAATGAGAATTAGCAAGAAATGAGGAAGGGAGAAATGGGCAGTGTCCTGGAAATGAAGTGAAGAAAGTGCTCCAGGAAGGATGGAGTTGTCAAGTGCCATTGTGATATCAAGTTCAGTGAGAACTCATAACTGAATTTCAGTCTGGCAACATGAAGTCCATTGATGAATTTCAACCCAGAGATGAGTGAAGAAAGCTTAAACCGAGTGGGTTCGGGTTAAAATAAAAAAGGTGTTGAGGATGTGAAGACATAATGTAGACAACTTTTGCAAGAGCTTTTACTCGAAAGAGGAGCAGGAAAATGGTAGCTGGAGTAGAGGATATAACAAAGAGAAGGGGTGTTTTCTTAAGACTGAGAATATTTCATTATGTTCACATGTTAATGGAAAAGATCCATCAGGGAGTAAAAAAAAAATGATAACACCACAGAGGAAAAAACATAATTCTAAGAACAAAGGACATCAGATCCAGTGTTCAAGTGAAAAGTTTTGGCTATAACGATGACCCACTGTGATGGGTGGGGAAACAGTATTTGAACATAACTGCTCTTAGGCTGGACATCTGTAGTAGAAGGAAAGGAGGTTTTCTTCTGATTGCTTCTCAAGAGAACTGGATGTAAGTTAGAGTTGAGAGAATGTGCAAAATTGTTGATTCAACAAAATAGAAGACCAAATTAACTAAGGAAGTATAGTTAAATCTGACAAGCAGATTTGTAGACATATATTTAAAGTAAGCACAAAATATTAACTCTGTCTAAAAGATGAGGAAGAGAGCATTTCTCAGCATACTTGTGAGGAACAGTTAAATTGGCTACAGAGGGTATACAACTATTTAGAATACACACATATATGGTACAATATACACATTTCCCAGTGTAGTAGATACTCAGTAAATATTGACAATTGTTAATGTAATTGATTTTGATACCTTCAAGGCTGAAGTGCTATATAGAAAAGACTATTCATAATTACTTCAGTTTTTTTAAAGCTTTTTTTTTTTTTTTTTTTTTTTAAGGAGCAGTTTTAGGTTTATAAAAAAATTGAGAAGAAGATACAGAGATTTCTCATACATCCCCTGTCCTCACAAATGCATAGCCTCCTCCATTATGAGCTTCACTCACCAAAATTACCCAAAGTCCACAGTTTGCCTTGGAGTTCACTCTTGGCATTTGCACATTTTTTTTTGGTTTAGACAAATGCATAATTACATATATCATATGGAGTGTTTTTACTGCCCTGAACATTCTGTCTTCTGCTGTTTGACCTTTCCTCCTCCCCCACTGGGCACCCATAGATTTTTTTGATTGTCTCAGAGTTTAGCCTTTTCCAAAATGTCACATACAGTTGGTGCTTGAACAATAGGGTTTAGGGGTGTTGACCCCTGCCCAGTTCAAAAATCCACATATAAACTTAAAAAAATTTAAATTTGTAATTGAAGTATGGTTGACAAATAGTAAATTACATTCAGGTGTACAAATAGTGATTCAACAATTATATACTTTACAAAATGCTTACCCCAGCAAGTGTGATTACAGAAGTTTTGGCTATATTCCCTATGATATAATTTTCTTTCCTGTAACATATTTATCTTGTAACAGGGAGTTTGTATCTTTTAATCCCTTTCACCATTTTGCATATCCCCACACTCCCTTCCTCTTTGGCAACCACCAATTTGTTCTCTATATTTATGAGTCTGTTTGTTGTATGTTTGATCATTTGTTTGTCTTTAGGTTCCACATATAAGTGAAATCACAGGTTATTTTTGTGGGCAAAGAAATGGAGAAAAGGAAACCGTTAGTGGGAATGTAAATTGGTGCTGTCATGATGGAAAACAGTATGGAGGTTCCTCATACACATTTTATATGTTATATGTATTATATACTGTATTATCACAAGAAAGTAAGCTAAAGGAAATAAAACATTATTTTAAAAAACCATAAGGAGGAGAAAGTGCATTTACAGTACTATGCTGTAAAAAATCTGTGTATAAGTGGACCCACACAGTTCAAACCCATGGTGTTCAAGGGTCAAGTATCGTTGGAATTAAAGAGTATGTACCTTCTCAGATTTTATTCTTTCACTTAGAAATAAGGTCCCTCCATGTCTTTTCATGACTTGATAAACACTTTTTTTGTGTTTTTTTTTAAAGCTGAGTAACATCATCTGGATGTGTCACAGTTTATTTTTCCCTTCACTTTATTCTTTTTTTTTTAAGCTTTTATTTATTCATGAGAGAGACAGAGAGAAAGAGAGGCAGAGACACAGGCAGAGGGAGAAGCAGGCTCCATGCAGGGAGCCTGAATGTGGGACTCAATCCTGGGATTGCAGGATCACGCTCTGGGCCAAAGGCAAGCGCTAAACCACTGAACACCCAAGGATCCCCTTTCCTTCACTTTCTTAAGGACATCTTGGTGGCTTCTAAGTTTTTAGCAATGAATGAATAAAGCAGCTTCAAACATCTGAGTGCAGATTTTTGTGTGGACACGAGTTTTCAACTCCTTAGGCAAATACCAAGAAGTGTAATTGGTGGATTGAATGTGAAGAGTGTGTTTAGTTTTCCAAGAAAATACTGAAACATCTTCCAAAGTAGCTTTACCATTTGCATTTTTAACATTTTGTATTTTGGCCAGCAATGAATGAGAGTTCCTATTGCCTCACATCCTTGTCAGCATTTGGTGTCATCAGTGTTCCAGATTTTGGCTATTCTAATAGATGTGTAGTAGTATCTCATTTATGTTTGAATTTTTATTTCTTTGATGACATATAATGTGGAATATTATTTCATCTTTCATAGGCTTGTTTGCCATCTATATATCTTATCTGATGAGGTGTCTATTAAGGTGTTAGGCCCATATTTTAATTAGGTTTATTTTTTCCTACTGTAGGGTTTTATGAGTTATTTATCTGGTGTAATAGTCCTTTTTCAGATGCATCTGTTACAAATATTTTCTCTCAGTCTGTGGCTTGTCTTCTAATTTTTTGATATTGTCTTTCACAGATCAGAACTTTAATTTTATCAATTATTTCTTTCATGGATTGTGTCTTTGGTATTTATCTAAAGAAGCATCACTGTTCCCAAGTCACCTAGGATTTCTTCTGTGTTATCTCTAGGAATTTTTAGTTTTGCATTTTACATTTAGGTCTATGACATATTTTGAGCTACTTTTTGTAAAGGGTGTAAGATCTATGTCTAGATTCATTTTTGCACGCAACTGTCCAATTGTTCCAACCAATTGTTCCAAGACCATATGTTAAAGAGACTAGCTTTGCTCCATTGTACTGCCTTTGCTCCTTTGTTGAAGATCAGTTGAGTAGATTTACAGGAGTTTATTTCTGGCTTTTCTATTCTGTTTCATCTAATTCAACTATTAACTGATATAAACCTGAATTCTTTGTGTTTTATACATGATGTCTCTTTAGGACCAAAATATCCTTATGGATTTTTACATGATATAATGATTAAAATTTGGATATCCCTCATGGTTATAGCTTCTAACCTGTTTTACTGAGTAATCTGAACGGCTAAATGTAAATGTCATACATGCTAAAATAATTGTTGTACATATTGAAATATGTACAATATTCAGAAAAAAAAAAGAGGTGATAGTTTTGTTTATTTATGTACTGATCAGCAATACTTGGTAAATGAAAACTTGCCAGAGAAGTCTTTTAGGAAGTTGCGGAAGCTTTGAATTATATACAACGTTCTAAAGAAACTATACTGGAAAATAGGGAGCCAAATTGGACTTGTCTTCAAATATAAGAAGAGCTGTTCTTTGAAAAAAAGAGAGGAGGTTTTATGGAGAATGCCTCAAGGGCAGAACTTGGGCCCACTATTGTGGCTGATGGATTCTCTCAACCTGAAAGAGTCAAAATATCTGAAAATGGAAGAGGCTGCTTTCAGAGATGGTGAATTGAAGGGAATTAGGAATCATACAGGGAATGGGATTAGATCATCTCTAACATTTATTTAAACTCTGTGCTTCGGAGACGGATCAAGCTGGGGGAGGAGCAGGGTCCTCCCGTGCCCCGGCCCCACCAACTGACCTAATGACTTTCAAACCATCCTGAACACCTGCGAAGTTGACCTGAGATTTAGAGAGAGTAGCTGGAAGGCTACAGAGAGAAAAATTTTAGCTTGTCACAAGGTAGGAAGGCGGAAAAACATAAATAACAAAGAACCCGGGGGGAGGGCCCAGCGAGGAGCCGGGCTAAGAGGGCGGCGAGGGCCTCCCCAGAAGCGGGGACTCTAGGAATCCGCCCCGGACCCTCCCCGGGGGAAGTGCTCGCAGGGACCCGGGCAGGACCGCGGCGGGCGGGGCCTCCAGCCCCGGGGTCACTCACAGAGGAGGGGCGCCCGGGGAGAGGACAGCGCCGCACCCCGCGGCCCAGCGGGTAAAGGGCTGGAGCGCCCGGGGGGCCTCGGGGGAGCCGGGGTCGGGGGGCTCCGCGGAGGGGGCTGCACCTGCTGCCTTCGGGGCCGCGGCCGGGAGCGCGATGCCAGCGGGGCGGGTGGAGCCCGGGGCGCCGGGGGACACGGCCCCATCCTGCGCTCCCCCGGGACAGGCGGGCGGGGAGGGCCCGGGACAGCGAGGACGCTCCTGCTTGGGGCGCCCCCAGCTGTGCAGGTCAGCCCCCGCCCCGGAGCACCCAGGCCCCCGGACTGGGAGCTGCGGTAGTTACTGGGGAGCTGACTCCAGGGCTGGCGAGCTGGCTGCTGCCAGTGGGGGTGTTCCTCCTGGTGTCACCCTGTGCCTGGGAGGGAGGGGGGCCACCAGGGGACAGGGGCCTCACGGGGTCAACAGCTCCCACTGAGCCCGGCACCTGGCAGGGGGCGGGGCACCCCCCAGGTGCACAGGTGCACGCACCTGAGGATCAATCAGCACAGCAGGCCCCTCCCGCAGAAGACCAGCTGGAAGGACAGGGGGAGAGCAAGTTCTTGGCAGAGCAGCGCTGGAAAGCTCCAAGGGAAGTCGAGGGATTCACAGTATACAGAACCGGAGGGTACCCCTCCTTTTTTTTTTCTTCCTTTTCCCAGTACAACTCGTTTTTATATCACACTGTAAATTTACAATTTTTTTTTCACTTTTCCCACCTTAATTAACTACAATATTTTACCACCTCTTCACTGTTAAGATTCTTCCTTTTTGACTTTCATACTTCTACAATTCAGGTCCTAGATATATTTTCAACTTCTAGATTCCCTTCAAAATACTCAATTTGGGGAGATATACAATATACGGTTTTTTGCTTTGTTTTGTTTTGGTGTTTTTTCTTTTCTCTGCCTCATTTTGTTCTACAATGGCAGAAGTTACTACCTTCTAAAACATGACCCACATCACCCAGAACCAAGTGGTATATCATGCTGGTTCATTCTGTGAGATTCCTCATTCCCATTCTCCCCCTCTTTTATCTCATTTATCTTTGGTGGTTAATGTTGGGGCTTTCTATAAGTATTTCTAGGGATCCCTGGGTGGCGCAGCGGTTTAGCGCCTGCCTTTGGCTCAGGGCGCGATCCTGGAGACCCAGGATCGAATCCCACGTCGGGCTCCCGGTGCATGGAGCCTGCTTCTCCCTCTGCCTATGTCTCTGCCTCTCTCTCTCTCTCTGTGTGTAACTATCATAAATAAATTTAAAAAATAAAAAAAAAGTATTTCTGGTTTATATAAAGTTGGAACTCAGCATCTCCTAACATACAGAACTGAATATACTCAGAAACAACAGGTTCACTCTCTAGAACTCCTCAGGTAGACTACATTCTCCTTCCACTACAACTTCGTCACCACCACCATCTCCCAGTCCCCCTCCTTTTTTTCTTCTCCTTTTTTTCTTTTTTCTGTTTCCTCTCTTTTTTTCTCTCTCTTATCCTTTAGTATTCCTAGTCTTTTATTTTTTACTACCTTGTTTTAAAATTTCTTTTTCACTTTAGTGGTCCTTTTGTTTTATTTTGTTCTGATCTTTGTTTTTAATTTCTGGTCTCTGACCTCTGCAGAATCATCTAAGGTGAAATTTGCTTAGGTAGTGGTTGATATTCTTGATGCAGCCTGCTCATACAGCCACTCTGCACTGAGAAAAATGACTAGAAGGACCACATACATGAGGCTTTATTTCTGGTTCTGTTACACTTCACTGGTCTGTGTAGATCTACCTTTATACCAGGGCCATGCTATTTTGACTTCTTTAGCTGGGCAATGTATCGAAATGAGGACATGTGAATTCTCCAAGGAAACAATCCACAATAACAGGGACTGAATAGGTATCATGATAACACTAAATTCCTATCTTTCAATAGTAACTCTGAACATGAATGGGCTTAATGACCCCATAAAAAGGCACAGGGTTTCAGACTGGATGAAAAAACAAGACCCATCTATTTGCTGTCTACAAGAGACTCATTTTAGACATAAGGACACCTACAGCCTGAAAATAAAAGGTTGGAGAACCATGTACCATTCAAATGGTCCTCAAAAGAAAACAGGGGTAACCATCCTTATATCAGATAAACTAAAGCTTATCCCGAAGACTATAGTGAGTGATGAAGAGGGACAGTATGTCATACTTCAAGGATCTATCCAACAAGAGGACCTAATAACCATGAATATTTATGCCTCAAATGTGGGAGCAGCCAAGTATATCAATCAATTAATAACCAAAGTTAAGACATACTTAGATAATAATACACTTGGTGACTTCAATGTAGCACTTTCTGCAATCGACAGGTATTTTAAGCACAACACCTCCAAAGGTACAAAAGCTGTAAATGATACACTGGACCAGATGGATTTCACAGATATTTACAGAACTTTACATCCAAAAGCAACTGAATACACATTCTTCTCAAGTGCACATGGAACTTTCTCCAGAAGAGACCACATACTGGTTCACAAATCGGGTCTTAACTGATACCAAAAGATTGGGATCGTCCCCTGTGTGTTTTCAGACCATAATGCTTTGAAACTAGAACTAAATCACAAGAAGTTTGGAAGGATTTCAAACACATGGGAGTTAAGGACCATCCTGCAAAAAGATGAAAGGGTCAACCAGGAACTTAGAGAAGAATTAAAAAGATTCATGGAAACTAATGAGAACTAAGATACAACCAACTGCTCAAAATCTTTGGGATACAGCAAAAGCAGTCCTGAGGCATAAATACATCACAATACAAGCGTCCATCCAAAAACTGGAAAGAACTCAAATACAAAAGCTAACCTTCCACCTAAAGGAGCTGGAGACAAAACAGCAAATAGATCCTACACCCAGCAGAAGAAGAGAGTTAAAAAAGACTCGAGCAGAACTCAACGAAATAGAGACCAGAAGAACTGTGGAACAGATCAACAAAACCAGGAGTTGGTTCTTTGAAAGAATTAATAAGATAGATAAACCATTAGCCGGCCTTACTAAAAAGAAGACAGAAAAGACTCAAGTTAATAAAATCATGAATGAGAAAGGAGACATCACTACTAACACCAAGGAAATACAAACGATTTTAAAAACATATTATGAGCAGCTATACGCCAATAAATTAGACAATCTAGAAGAAATGGATGCATTTCTGGAAAACCACAAACTACCACAACTGGAACAGTAAGAAATAGAAAACCTGAACAGGCTGATAACCAGGGAGGAAATTGAAGCAGTCATCAAAAACCTCCCAAGACACAGAAGTCTAGGGCCAGATGGCTTCCTGGGGAATTCTAGCAAACGTTTAAAGAAGAAATCATACCTATTCTACCAAAGCTGTTCAGAAAGATAGACAGAGATGGAGTACTTCCAAACTCGTTCTATGAGGCCAGCATCACTTTGATTCCAAACCAAAGACTCCACCAAAAAGGAGAATTATATAACAATATCCCTGATGAACACAGATGCAAAAAATCTGAACAAGATATTAGCCAATAAGATCCAACAATCCTTTAAGAGGATTATTCACCATGACCAAGTGGGATTTATCCCCAGGATGCAAGGCTGCTTCTTGTAAAGCAATCAATGTGATTGAGCAGATCAGCAGAGAAAAAACAAGAACCATATGATCCTCTCAATAGATGCAGAAAAGCATTTGACAAAATACAGCATCCGTTCCTAATCAAAACTCTTGAGAGTGTAGAGATAGAGGGAACATTCCTCAGCATCTTAAAAGCCATCTATGAAAATCCCCAGCAAATATCATTCTTAATGGGGAAACACTGGGAGCCTTTCCCCTAAGATCCTCTCACCACTGCTATTCAACATAGTATTAGAAGTCCTAGCCTCAGCAATCAGGCAATAAGAAGAAATAAAAGGCATTCAAATCAGCAAAGAAGAAGTCAAACTCCCCTCTTCGCAGATGACATGATACTGTACATAGAAAACCCAAAAGACTCCACCCCAAGATTGCTAGAACTCACACAGCGATTTGGCAGTGTGGCAGGATACAAAATCAATGCCCAGAAGTCAGTGGCATTTATGTACACTAACAATGAGACTGAAGAAAGAGAAATTAAAGAGTCAATCCCATTTACAATTGCACCCAAAGAATGAGATACCTAGGAATCAACCTAACCAAAGAGGTAAAGGATCTATACCCGAAAAACTACAGAACACTTCTGAAAGAAATTGAGCAAGACACAAAGAGATGGAAAAATATTCCATGCTCATGGATTGGAAGAATTAATATTGTGAAAATGTCCATGTTCCCCCGGCCAATATACACGTTCAATGAAATTCCTATCAAAATACCATGGACTATCTTCAGAGAGTTGGAACAAATCATCTTAAGATTTGTGTGGAATCAGAAAAGACCCCGAATAGCCAGGGGAATATTGAAAGAGAAAACTTTAGCTGGGGTCATCACAATGCTAGATTTCAGGTTGTACTACAAAGCTGTGGTCATCAAGACAGTGTGGTACTGGCACAAACCAGACACATAGATCAATGGAACAGAATAGAGAATCCAGAAGTGGACCCTCAACTCTATGGTCAACTAATATTCGATAAAGGAGGAAAGACTATCCATTGGAAGAAAGACAGTCTCTTCAATAAATGGTGCTGGGAAAATTGGACATCCACATGCAGAAGAAGGAAACTGGACCATTCTCTTACACCATACACAAAGATAAACTCAAAATGGATGAAAGATCTAAATGTGAGACCACGATCCATCAAAATCCTAAAGTAGAACACAGGCACCACCCTTTTTGAACTTGGCCACAGTAACTTCTTGCAAATGTATGAAGGCAAGGGAGACAAAAGCAAAAATGAACTACCAGGACTTCATCAAGATGAAAAGCTTCTGCACAACAAAGGAAACCATCAACAAAACTAAAAGGCAACCTAGGGAATGGGAGAAGACGTTTGCAAATGACCTATCAGATAAAGGGCTCTTATCCAAAATCTACAAAGTACTTATCAAACTCAACACTCAATAACCAAATAATCCATTT